>NC_082686.1:99704699-100023839 GCF_949987515.2 Delphinus delphis | reverse complement strand
CTTGCAAGAATGTGGGGAACTGCAACAATGGCCACCTGAGTCTTTGTCTGTATCTCTGAGCATAAAGGCAGCAATCAGCAACCAGAATAGAGATCCCCAATATTTAGAGGACAGAGTCCTTTTTCCCCCTCTTGCAAGAATTATGCAGGATGCTCCAGAAACACCTACACAACACTACACGTGGCAGCAATGCCTGCCACGGTTGGAGGGGGGAGGGTACACTTAGCTGCTATTGTGCTAAGAGTTGAAATTAACTGAAATTAACCAGTTTACCACCCAAGGTTTTCCCTAGATGGTACAAGCCTTCAGTAGACTACAGAGTTCCAAAACAATTATGTCAGACAGCTTTTGCCAATGACATTTTTGTCTATGTTGGGAAACCTATTCCTGGTACTTCCTACTCCTCTATCTTCCCAAAACCCTCCTTGCTTGATGTTTTAAAATAGTTACAATATGAATAGCTGAGCTTTTTTTTTTTAATAAATTCAATGAAAAAATAATAAAATGAAATATCCAGACTTACTCAGCTACCACAGTAAAGGGAGTGTTTTATTAATATGAATTAAAATATGATAATTATATTTATATCATCATATGCTGAAGAATATATATCAGTAAAATGATTTTTTAATTGTATTTACTTAAAAGCCACATATCTTTTACCAACAGTGCAGGGAATTATGCATTTTTTAATCAATGAAAAATAATACATATGTAATAGAGAAAATATTGAATATTAATTCCTAGCTTGAAATTTTATCTTGTCTTTTTCCCATAAATTATCATGAACTTATCACTGAACTTGGATTAATGTAGAAGAAGAAACATTTAGACATTTGGCAGTTGCCTTTTCTGATTCAGTTATTCAGTTATATCAAGGACAATCACTTTTACTAAGTTTGGTCCTTCAGTCATTTTCCTGTTGAGATGTAGAATAGTGTCATTTATCCTAATGTGCTTGGTTTTTAACTTAAGTCAGAAACAATGATAGTCTCAGCCTATATTTTCATACTGACAGATTGGCAACTTTGTAACCTGCGGAAGACATTTAAAAGGAACATTTATTTTTCATTTCATTCACCCATGATGCATTGAGTTACTAAAACACTTAAGTGCCTGTTATATATAAGGTACTGCGTGAAGCACTGTGGATGTAGACGAGATCAGGACATGACATCTGCCTTCAAGAAACTTCTAGACCAGTAATAAGAAGTAAAGCTGTCTACAAAAACAAGTTTATCAAATAAACACCTGGTTTTCTGTTAGACACCAGTAGAAGACTCAATAAAGGATAAAAAGAAAAGGCTGTTAGTTTTATATATAGGGTCAGGAAATACTTCATAGAGGAAGTGACACTAGGTGTCTTAAAAGATGAGAGAGCCTAGTAGGGAAAGGGATTTGTGGATTGAAAGCCAACCTGAGGAGATTGCATTCTAAATAAAGGGTCTTAGAATGGGAAAGGCAAAGAATCAAACAATGTGATATAGTTAGAGAACTGTATGTTATTTGGAATGGCCAGAGTGTAGGTTATGAGAGGAATCATGGTAAATACTATGACTGGAGAGGTAAGCACAGCCCAGGTCATGGCACACCTTGATAATAAGCAAAAGTGCTTGGGTTTTTTGTAGTGATAATTGCAAGATTTTATATATGGAAATACAATAAACATATTTGCAGTCCAGAAAATGCCCAGTCCCTAGAGTACTCTGGGTACTGTGAAATTCATATATGTGGGGTTTAGAGATGTATGTCAGAGAGTCAAATTATAATATTGCACAACCCGAGTGCTTGGGGCAGCCCTTTTATGTTTCTTCCATGTTGTGATTCAGCACTTGTCTTGTAGGGAACTGGTGTCCAACCCTGCTTTGGTTATGGCTTTCTGAACGATTCCTTCTACTAGAGATGTCTATTTCTAGTACAAAGAAAAGTTTTGAGACTAGCTATATATTTAACAATTTTAAGAACTTTCTTGGTTTTGCTTCATTGTAGAATGAGAGCATCTCAATGTGTTGAGTTGGCTATTTAAACCTAAAAGTTTTTTCTCTATCTTTTTAAACATATATTTGTGGTTAATTTTAAAAAACAAAGTGACATTCAACTGTCATAATATTAAAATCTTAATTTTGACAATGTTATAAATCTTAATTGAAAAAATGTGTAGTCTTAAGCCTTACTTCTCCCCAATAATTCTCCCCTCCATAGGCAATGAGTTTAATTTTTTTTCTTATTCCATGGTATCTAAATACATATTTCTATTGATGTGTTTTATTAGCATTTCTTATTATTTTTAATGCATAGATTAAAATTATTTATTAATTCACTCCCCTGATGGCTGTGGATTTAGTGCTGTACCACATTTTCCCACTATTAGTAACATCAGTTATGAGTTTTCACAACAGATGACTGCCAATACAGGCCACTTCAAATCTAGGTAGTTTACTATAAGAACATTCTTTTTCTGTATACTCTTTCTTGCATCAGCTTTCACTTGTATAATATTCTCTTTAACTATAGATTTGATATTTTAATATATTTAATTAGATCACCTATTCATTAGTGTCTCCAATTTTTCATAAACTCTTTCCTTCTTGCCTCCATTTTCCAGCTATAGTCTGATCTGGTGGTTCTTCTGTCATCACCTTTTTTGTCTCACATTTTTCCCTGATAGGATACATTATTTCCTGAATTCTGTATCTTGATTTGATTCATTGCTTGATTAGTTGATTGATAATCCCTTATTTCCTTGGAGAATATCTTTAAGTACACACCCAACAAAATGTATGTGAGAGGGTATTTTCATGGGTCCTCGTGTCTGATTGTGTTTTATGTTTTTATTAAACCTTTATCTACCTTAAAATTTAAGTTTTATTTAGATATTGAAAATTATTTGTTCCTTCACAGCTTTTGTAGCTTTTAGTCAGTGTGGCTTGTGAAAAATCTGATGCCATTCTGAATCCCACTTTTTGTTTTTGACATAATTTTCTCTGAAATACTTTAGACTCTCGTTATATCTGGTACTCTGAATCATATTGCTATGCCTTGATATACTTACTGTGTGACCTTCCAAGGCAGATGTTTCTTAGATAGTTGTTTCTGTTACTTCCTTGATAATTTCTTTCACTTTCCATTTTCTAATCTTTTCCAGAACTTTATTTAGTCAGACATTAGGCCTTCTAGATCAATCTTCTAGGCCTCTTATCTTTCCTTTTATTTTCTCTTTTCTCTCATTTGTTTTTACTATACTACATACAGAAACTTAAAATATATACATACACAGTTTAAATCATAATAATAAAATGAATATTCTTGAACTAATCTCCCAAGTTAAGAAGAAATAGAGCATTCCAAATAACTTAGAAGCATTTGATATTTCACTTAAGAAATATATGCACTCCAGGTTAAAGAAATTTGTATCTATTTTTAGTTAAAGACTTTATTTTTTTTCTTTTCTTTTTTGAGTAAATATTCTATTGGAAAGATGTATTTTTTCTCCTTTACCATGCTTAAATGGTTAATTACTTTTCTAATATTAAAACAAGACTATAGTCATGAGACAAATCAACATGATCTCTTTTATATATTGTCCTTTGGTTTAGTAAATATTTTGTGTAGGATCCTTGCTTCAATATTCATGGGTAAGATTCATTTATAAATTTTATTTCTCCTATTAAGTTTGTTTAAGTTTGAAATCAAGTTAAAGAGTGTTCTCTCTTAGCCAGTTCTCTGAGAGTGTTTATGTAATACTTTGTGGCAATTGTACACTGTCCATTTAAGCTGGAACTACGTTTCCCAGAACTCCCCTTTCTGGTTCCATGTAAGAGTAGGCCAGCCGTGGGAGAAATTTGTGTGGACTTTAAAGGAGAAGATTAAGTAGAAAGAGAAGATTAAGTAGCAGCCGTTTTTCTCTGAAGGTCAGCATAGAGTATCAGGCACCATTGCTGCATGCACATAGTTTTCCTGATTTACTTTGTCACTTTATTGAGCTCTCTGCTCTTTCAGCGTCTGTACTTAGGCCTCCTTCAGCTTCTCTGTCTCCTGAGCCAGATGCATGTGGCTAACGGCACTAGTTTCTTCTATAGGAGATTGAAATTGGTGAGAGGGAGAGATGGATTCCATATTGTCCTTGTGTATTCCAGTTTATCTCCCTGGTTCTAGGTGATCATCTTTCTCCTCCTTCATGTCCACCTATTATTTTTCCAGTTGCCACCCAAGTAGATGTACAATGACTTCAAGCCCACTACAAGATGCAAAGGTAACAGCTTTCCATGGACTTTGTTTTGTACTTTAATAGATGTTATTTTTTTAGAGAAGGTTTAGGTTCACAGCAAAATTGAGTAGAAGGTGCAGAGATGTTCCATATATCCCCTGCTGCCACTCGTGCGTGTCCTCCCCCCATTTCCCATAGACGTTTTCTTCATCTTCCACAATTGTGTAAGAATTGATTTCAGAGTCTGTTCCATGAGCTTGCAGACAGTGCAGTCACTCTGAGCACCACATTAGGAAGCTTGCTCATGCTCAGTTGTTGTTGTTTTGAAATTTGTAATAATTTTATCTTTGAATGTGTGTTGGGTAACTTAAGTCTGATGGGACAATGGAGCATGAGCTAGGTGCTTGGAGCCTTGACTAACATGTGGACCTGCCTTCTTTGGAGAAGTTCTTGGCTGTTCACTTCTCCACTGACCCCTGCTCAGTAATGGCCGCTGTTCTCTAGACCCTGCGGCCCCCTGGACATGAGTGTGGGAAGGGTCAATATCGAGTACATGCACCCCAAGCATTAAGTCACAGGACTGGCCTCAGGTGCCTGTAAGGGTCTGCACTCACAAGTTTTCCCTTGCCTGAACAGGTACAGAGAGAGACTGGGGAAGAAAAGAAAAGACTATTTTCCTGCTTTTTGAAAAAGAGGCTGTGCATTTTCATTTTTCTCTGGGTCCTCCAAATTATGTCGATGACCATGTCTAAATCCTATAATTAATCAACTTATTTCCTGTCACTCTTACTTGTTCAACTTCTCTGATTAAACCTTCACTAGATACATGGTGTACACAGTGGAATAAACTAATAAATTTTGGTAGAACTCACTTGTAGTATGTTTAGGCTTGTATCTTCATTGTACAGACATTTAGCTGATTACATTGTTCATGGTTATGATATAAAGGGTTTTAATTTCTTAAGTCAGAATTAGTAAATTATATTTTTCTCAGGGTTTATTAATTTCATCTACCTTTTCAAGTGTACTGGTATAAACTTCTTGAAATGTTCTTAGCTGATTAATCCCTGTAGCATCTGTGGTTTTATTCCCTTTGCCATCTCTGTGTTTTTTTTTTAATACAGCAGTTTCTTATTAGTTATCTATTTTATACATATTAGTGTATACATGTCAATCCCAATCTCCCAATTCAGCCCACCACCATCACCATCCCCCACCCCACGTCCACCTTTGGTGTCCATATGTTTGTTCTCTACATCTGTGTCTCTATTTCTGCCTTGCAAACTGGTTCATCTGTACCATTTTTCTAGATTCCACATATATGAGTTAATATACCGTATTTGTTTTTCTCTTTCTGACTTACTTCACTCTGTATGATGGTCTCCAGGTCCATCCACATCTCTACAAATGACTTAATTTTGTTCTTTTTATGGCTGAGTAATATTCCATTGTATATATGTACCACATCTTCTTTATCCATTCATCTGTCGATGGGCATTTAGGTTGCTTCCATGACCTGGCTATTGTAAATAGTGTGGCAATGAACATTGGGGTGCATGTGTCTTTCTGAATTATGTTTTACTCTGAGTATGTGCCCAGTAGTGGCTGATTCATATGGTAGTTCTATTTTTAGTTTTTTAAGGAACCTCCATACTGTTCTCCGTAGTAACTGTATCAATTTACATTCCCACCAACAGTACAAGGTTCCCTTTTCTTCACATGCTCTCCAGCATTTGTTGTATGTACATTTTCTGATGATGCCCAGTCTAACCAGTGTGAGGTGCTACCTCATTGTAGTTTTGATTTACATTACTCTAATAATTAGTGATGTTCAGCAGCTTTTCGTGTGCCTCTTGGCAATCTGTATGTCTTCTTTGGAGAAATGTCTATTTAGGTCTTCTGCCCATTTCTTAATTGTGTTCTTTGTTATTTTAATATTGAGCTGTATGAGCTGTTTATATATTTTGGAGATTAATCATTTGTTCATTGATTCATTTGCAAATATTTTCTCCCATTCTGAGAGCTGTCTTTTTGTCTTGTTTAAGGTTTCCTTTGCTGTGCAAAAACTTTAAGTTTCATTAGGTGCCATTTGTTTATTTTTGTTTTCATTTCCATTTCTCTAGGAGGTAGGTCAAAAAAAATCTTGTTGTGATTTATGTCAAAGAGTGTTCTTCCTATGTTTTCCTCTAAGAGTTTTATAGTGTCTGGTCTTACATTTAGATCTTTAATCCATTTTGAGTTTATTTTTGTGCATGGTGTTAGGGAGTGTTCTAATTTCATTCTTTTACATGTAACTATCCAGTTTTCCCAACACCACTTATTGAAGAGGCTGTCTTTTCTCCATTGTATATCCTTGCCTCCTTTGTCATAGATTAGTTGACCATGGTGCATGGCTTTATCTCTGGGCTTTCTATCCTGTTCCATTGATCTATATTTCTGTTTTTGTGCCAGTACCATACCATCTTGATTACTGTAGCTTTGTAGTATAGTACGAAGTCAGGGAGTCTGATTCCTCCAGCTCCGTTTTTTTCCCTCAAGATTGCTTTGGTTATTCAGGGTCTTTTGTGTCTCCATACAAATTTTAAGATTTTTTGTTCTAGTTCTATGAAAAATGCCATTGGTAATTTGATAGAGATTACATTGAATCTGTAGATTGCTTTGGGTAGTATAGTCATTTTCACTATATTGATTCTCCCAATCCAACAACATGGTATATATCTCCATCTGTTTGTGTCATCTTTGATTTCTTTCATCAGTGTCTTATACGTTTCTGCATACAGGTCTTTTGTCTTCTTAGGTAGAGTTATTCTTAGGTATTTTTTCTTTTTGTTGCAATGGTGAATGGGATTGTTTCCTTAACTTCTCTTTCTGATCTTTTGTTGTTAGTGTATAGGAATGCCAGAGATTTTTGTCCATTAATTTTGTAACCTGCAACTTTACCAAATTCAGTGTTTAGCTCTAGCAGTTTTCTGGTGCCATCTTTATGATTATCTGTTATCTATCGTATCATGTCATCTGCAAACAGTGACAGTTTTACTTCTTTTCCAATTTGTATATTTCTTTTTCTTCTCTGATTGCTGTGGTTGGACTTTCAAAGCTATGTTGAATAATAGTGGCAGGAGTGGACATCCTTGTATTCTTCCTGATCTTAGAAGAAATGCTTTCAGTTTTTCACTATTGAGAATGATGTTTGCTGTGGATTTGTCATATATGGCCTTTATTATGTTGAGATAATTTCCCTCTGTGCTTACTTTCTGGAGAGTTTTTATCATAAATTGCTGTTGACATTTGTCCAAAACTTTTTCTGCATGTATTGAGATGATCATATGTTTTTTATTCTTCAGTTTGTTAATATGGTGTATCATGTTGATTGATTTGCATATATTGAAGAATCCTTGCATCCCTGGGATAAATCCCAGTTGATCATGGTGTATGATCCCTTTAATGTGTTGTTGAATTCTTTTTGCTAGTATTTTGTTGAGGATTTTTGAATTTATATTCATTAGTGATATTGGTCTGTAATTTCTTTTTTTTCTGATAGCTTTGTCTGGTTTTGGTATCAGGGTGATGGTGGCCTACTAGAATGAGTTTGGGAACATTCCTTACTTTGCAAGTTTTTGGAAGAGTTTGAGAAGGATGGGTGTGAGCTCTTCTCTAAATGTTCGATAGAATTCACCTGTGAAGCCATCTGGTCCTGGGCTTTTGTTTGTTGGAAGATTTTTAATCACAGTTTCAATTTCATTAATTGTGATTGGTCTGTTCATATTTTCAATTTCTTCCTGGTTCAGTCTTGGAAGGTTATACCTTTCTAAGAATTTGTCTATTTCTTCCAAGTTGTCCATTTTTTTGGCATACCATTGCTTGTAGAAATTTCTTATGATGCTTTGTATTTCTGCGGTATCTGTTGTATATTCTTTTTAATTTCTAATTTTATTGATTTGAGTCCCCTCCCTCTTTTGCTTGATGAGTCTGGCTAAGGGTTTACCAATTTTGTTTATCTTCTCAAACAACCAGCTTTTAGTTTCATTGATCTTTGCTACTGTTTTCTTTCTTTCTATTTCATTTATTTCTGCTCTGATCTTTATGATTTCTTTTTTTCTACAAACATTGGGTTTTATTTTTCTTCTTTCTCCATTTCCTTTAGGTGTAAGGTTAGATTGTTTATTTCAGATTTTCCTTGTTTCCTGTGGTAGGATTTTACTGCTATAAACTTCCCTCTTAGAACTGCTTTTGCTACATCCCATAGGCTTTGGGTCATCGTGTTTTCATTGTCATTTGTCTCTAGATACTTTTTGATTTCCTCTTTGATTTCTTCAGTGATCTCTTGGTTATTTAGTAATGTACTGTTTTGCCTCCATGTATTTGTTTTTTTTAATGTTTTTTTCTCTGTAATTTATTTCTATTTTCATAGCACTGTCGTCAGAAAAGATGCTTGATATGATTTCAGTTTTCTTAAATGTACTGAGGCTTGATTTGTGACCCAAGATGTGATCTATCCTCGAGAATGTTCTGTGTGCACTTGAGAAGAAAGTGTCATCTGCTGTTTTTGGATGGAATGTCCTATAAACATCAGTTAAATCTATCTGGTCTATTGTGTCATTTAAAGCTTGTGTTTCCTTATTAATTTTCTGCCTGGATGATCTGTCCATTGGTGTAAGTGAGGTGTTAAAGTTCCCCACTATTTTTGTGTTACTGTCAATTTCCTCTTTTATAGCTGTTAGTATTTGCATTATTTATTGAGGTGCTCTACATTGGGTGCATATGTATTTGCAATTGTTATGTCTTCTTCTTGGGTTGATCCATTGATCATTATGTAGTGTCCTTCCTTGTCTCTTGTAACATTCTTTATTTTAAAGACTATTTTATCTGATATGAGTATTGCTACTCCAGCTTTCTTTTGATTTCCTTCTGCATGGAATATCTTTTTCCATCTCCTCACTTTCAGTCTGTATGTGACCCTAGGTCTGAAGTAGGTCTCTGGTAGACAGCATATTGTGTGGGTCTTGTTTTTGTATCCGTTTGGTGAGCCTGTGTCTTTTGGTTGGAGCATTTAATCCATTCACATTTGAGGTAATTATCAATATGTACGTTCCTATTACCATTTTCTTGATTGTTTTTGGTTTGTTTTTTGTAGGTCTTTTTCTTCTCTTGTGTTTCCCACTTAGAGAAATTCCTTTCGCATTTGTTGTAGAGCTGGTTTGGTGGTGCTGAATTCTGTTAGCTTTTTCTTGTCTGTAAAGCTTTTGATTTCTCTGTCGAATCTGAATGGGATTCTTGCCAGGTAGAGTAATCTTGGTTGTAGGTTCTTCCCTTTCATCACTTTAGATATATCGTGCCACTCCCTTCTAGCTTGTAGAATTTCTGCTGAGAAATCAGCTGTTAACCTTATGAGAGTTCCCTTGTATGTTATTTGTTGCTTTTACCTTGTTGCTTTTAATAATTTTTCTTTGCCTTTAATTTTTATCAATTTGATTACTATGTATCTTGGCAGGTTTCTCCTTGGATTTATCCTGCCTGGGACTCTCTGCACTTAGGTGATTATTTCCTTTCCCATGTTAGGGAAGTTTTCAAGTATAATCTCTTCAAATATTTTCTCAGGTCCTTTCTCTTCTCCTTCTGGGATGCCTATAATGTGAATCTTGGTGCATTTAATGTTGTCCCAGAGGTCTCTTAGGCTGTCTTCATTTCTTTTCATTCTTTTTTCTTTATTCTGTTTTGCAGCAGTGAATTCTACCATTCTCACTTCCAGGTCACTTATCCATTCTTCTGCCTCAGTTATTCTGCTACTGATTCCTTCTAGTGCAGTTTTCATTTCAGTTATTGTATTGTTCATCTCCGTTTGTTCTTTAATTCTTCTAGGTCTTTGTTAAATATTTCTTTCATCTTCTCAATCTTTGCCTCCATTCTTTTTCCGAGGCCCTTGATCATCTTCACTATCATTATTCTGAATTCTTTTTCTGGAAGGTTGCCTATCTCCACTTCATTTAATTGTTTTTCTGGCATTTTATCTTGTTCCTTCGTCTGGTACATAGTCCTCTTCTACTTTTTCATTTCATCTATCTTTCTGTGAATGTGGTTTTCATTCCACAGGCTTCAGGATTTTAATTCTTCTTGCTTCTGCTGTCCGCCCACTGGTGGATGAGGCTCTCTAAGAGGCTTGTGCAAGCTTCCTGATGAGAGGGAGTGGTGCTAGGTCTGTCTTCTCTGTTTTGCCTAAATTAATCTTGCCAGTGATTTGTCTGCTTACTAGTCTTTTCAAAGAACCAGCTTTTATCATTGCTGACCTCCCTATTATATTTTTGTTTTCTATTTTATTAATTTCTGCTCTTGTATTATCTCTTTCCTCTACATTCTTTGAGTTTATTCTGCTTCTATTTTTCTAATTTTTTACATTGGAAAATTTAACTTTGAGGTGTTTTTTTACTGTAAAAATATAAGGATTAGCTATAACTTTGAATACAAATTTTTTAATCAAAATATTTGAGTACATTTACATAAAATAAAATTCATTAACCCAAAGTATAATGTTTGTTATCTTTTGATGGTTATATGTATACATTCATATAACCATCACCCGAATCATCATAGATAGTATTTCCATCACCCCAAATAGTTCCCTTATGCTCCTTTGTAGTTAATAATTTCCCAGTCTTAGGTAACCACTGATCTACTTTCTATTATTATAGATAATTTTGACTATTCTAAAATCTCATACAAATGTAAAAATACTGAATGTATTTTGGGGATGACAGTTGCCAAAACTCACTTAGCCATTCTAGCACATGCACAAACTTGGAATTACAAAGGCATTAACACTCCACAGGACAAAAAGTGATCTTGACCAATAGGACAACAGGACAGCAACTGATAAGTAAATACTTCCCTTTTCAATTCCTGGGGTAGACATATTCTATGTGGCTCCCCAGAAAGTCCCCAATGGAATTGAGCCCAGGTATTTACTCAGTGACCATCCTGGGATTGGGTTTCCCTCTTTTTCTTTTTATTGTTCTCAGTTCCCTACTCAAATTCCTTGAAAATCATTTTCCAAAATAAACTACTCCATGCAAACTCTTGTCTCAAGCTCTCCTCTTTGGGCCAAACCATGCTCAGAAAAATTATATTAATGGAAATGCTCAGGCATAACCACACAAGACAGTGAAAACCTTCCTCAAATTTTCTAAAACCATTACTTAATATGGATAGCTCTGGGAATGTACCATATGTGTTTTTGTTTTTAATGTACTTTCTACATGTTGTGTATGATGTACTAAGCACATCCTTTAGATCAAGTTTATTTTTGTATTCAAATTCAAATTGTTCATATCAATGTGTCAAAAGAGTGGTATTTTATCCATCATTTTAGAAATATGTAGGAGAAATAGGTATTTTAGTAATCACAGTTATGGTGGGGGTGCTATTTTCATTTTGTCAGTGGAGGAGTTCAGGAGTGCTAAACATTCTTGCAATGCCTAAGAAAGTGCCCAACAATAAACAGTTGTACCAAATGCTACCTGACTGAACCAAGATTCTAACTTTCTTTTATGTACACAAAGTATTTTGTCAGTGTGTTTATAATCACTGAATTTTCAAAGCTTGCAATTACCATGAAGATTAAGGGAAGATAAAATCAACACTGAGGAGGCACGGTAGAAAGTCAGAAACTAACTGGATCCTTGGTGAACTCACTCTGGGCTGAATCAACTGATTCAAAATTTGTTCTCATTTGTACACCTGGTTAAGTGTGCTAATACATTTCCTTTTTGGTTAAGCCCATTTGAGTTGGGTTTCCAAATATATGCAGCCAAAAGCAACCTAAAATAACTACACAAGGATTTTTATTATGATTATCTATAGTATGTTATTTTGTTTAGCATGAATGATCACCCCCATTTTATAATCCATAAATAAAATGCAAAAAGACAACTTAATATTTTTACATTCATTTTAAATCTAGGCTCTTTAGTAAACTTTATAAACAAAGTACAATTTTATTTTCTAGTTATGTAATTATATAACCTCTGATAATCACCATTTTCAAACATTATTGTTGGAATGAGTATTGAATTTATCAAATCCTTAGTCAGCATTGAGATGATGACATTGTTATGTTTAAGAGGTTCTTTTGTATTTTTCTAATTTTAAAACCATTCATGAATTCTGTGATTAAGTCTCATGTGGTCAGATTGACGACTCTTTAAAGAATTGTATAATTCATTTGATAGCTTTCTATTTGCTCTTTTTTAAAATCTGTTTTAATCAGTCATAAATAAGTTTCTTTTTTATACTGCATTTGTAATATTTGGTAATGGATTGTTTCCATGCATTCTACACCATGAAAAGTTTAAGTAGCCTCTGAATTGTCAAAATTACTAGCAGAATTGTATATTTTTATAATTTAAAAGTGTCCTTTATATATCTCATGATCCTATGTCTATTTCTTAATTTTATTTAATCTTCTCATTTTTCCCTAATTATAATTGCCGAACTTTTGCATATATTGTGTCTTACTTTATTTTAAAGACTGTCATCTCAAATATATTTACTAGTCCTGTTCTTTAATGTTTTTTCTTACTCTTGTAACTTCTGCCATTATTTTATTATTTATACACAAAATGTAGTTCATACTACATGTACTATTTTGTTTAACATCATTCATAATCAGTATATCTTTCTATGAATGTACAATAACTTGTTATTTCCTTATTTTGAATTATTTATGCTATTTCTACATTTCCTGTTGTTACTATTATATATAACTGTGATAAATATCATTAGAAATTCTTGTGAATTTCTCTGATTACTTCATGAGGATAAATTCTTGTACAAAAAGGCACTAGGCTAAATACTTTCTCTCTTGCTCTCTTTCTTTGTTATGAAGCAAATTAATTGGCTCTTAAGAAGTTTGTACAATATCTATTCGTATACATTTATGAGTTTGCTTTTGAAACATATGGAAATAAATTTAGATAATGTTTGACCTTTTCCCAACAATCGCTCATTAAAATTATAAATGGAAGTAGATGATCTTATATTCCTTTTTTCAGTTGAGAAAATTGATAGAAAAACATCTCAAAGGTATTTAGTTTTAGAATTCTCTTAATGAGGAGGAAAAGAATAGATATGAAAATAGTAAACTTCCATAGATTTTGGTGTTATACACAGAAGAAATAATTTAAGTGATTTAGCAGTAAGTTATAAACTCTGAACTCTAACTTTTCTATAGTGTCATCCTTTATTATATAAATAGAGGAAGGGAAACATCTAGAAGTTAAACATACTTTAACTTTATTATATAAATAGAGAAAGGGAAAGCATTGTTAATGCTTTCACTGAGATAAGAAAAGGAATCTCAATAGAGGGAAGCAGAATGAGGCTATTCTCTATACATTTAATAACCTCTCTCCTTCTAACTTTCAGCTTGCTTTCTTGTCAAATTCTCTGTACTCTTCAAGGACACTGTAACTAGTAGCAAAGCACACTTCAACAAAATTTAGAATAACAAAGCAACTCTTCTGGCCTCCAGTTTTATATATTAAAATGGTTGCTTAGAATAAAGGAATATGATTTAATATTATAAGCTCACCAATTGTTTATATTATTTTGTGGTCTGAAGAAAGATGGGAAGATATGAGCCATTGGCTTTGGAATTAGAAATAGCTGTATTCAAATGTGTCTGCTACTTATTAATTTAGTGACATTGGGGAAGCTAATTAATATTTCTAAGTCTCAGGAATATTTAACAGTAGGATGAAAATTTATGTTTATTTACAAACTATTTTTATTACTTATGCAAATATGTTTTCACTGTTCAGTTGAGGTGTATGTGTGGTGTGCATGCATGTGTCCAAACAATTTCATAGGTTCAAGAAGCATAAGCATATACCACAGTCATTTTTTTTCTGAAGGAGAAAACTTATTGAAGGGAGACTTGGATTCAGATTTCAGATTTACTATCCATTAGCTATATAACCTTGGATAAGTTACTTAATTCTTTTTTGTTTTATGCATCATCCATCTTTTTTCCTATACTGGCCAGTTGAAGAAATTGCTTAGGTAAAGTGAGTTTTATTCCTGGAGCAGATTCTTTATCTCTTCCAGACCTTTTATTATTCCCCTAGCTAACCATCTCATTATGCATACTGCTAAGGTCAGACAAAGGATGTCAAAGAGCAAAAACCTCCTTTGTCTTTTAGTGTCATTACTACGCATGCCGTATATTCTTTATACTAAACTACCACTTATTTAAATTTCTTTCTTCTGTCTGTCAATACTGGTATAATAACAATATGAAAAAATTTTTAAATGTGTACCAGTCTGCTTAGAACGTGTCAAACTATTACTGCAAAACACTGGGTGAACCAATCCCCAAGAGCCATCTGTACTGAATCAAGAACTCTCTGGAGCTATGAATATTTTGTTTTGTTTCAGTAGTTTTTGTCTGTCTTTTCTTTTCTTCTTCATAATCTTTACTTGGGAAAAATTTACATTGAATTCACAATCAGGCTTATTCTGTTCTTCCCAACACAATAGTGGAAATGAAACAAAATGTATAGCCAGCATGTTGTTGATATACAGTTTCTGTAATGCTGGTGAATGTGGCATTTACATGCCTGACAGATGTTTACCTTTGTGATTATTTAGAATTATATTTTCCATTGCCTTTCTATAACGTCTATTAGCAGGAAGCTGAGAGCTGAAAATTTAACTCTGAGTAAATTTTTCACTAACAAAAATGTATAAGGAACCAG
The DNA here is from genome assembly GCF_949987515.2 of Delphinus delphis. Taxonomy (NCBI): domain Eukaryota; kingdom Metazoa; phylum Chordata; class Mammalia; order Artiodactyla; family Delphinidae; genus Delphinus; species Delphinus delphis. The sequence continues at coordinate 100,008,884 of NC_082686.1, read as the reverse complement.
TAATGTCATTTTTATTTCTATTATTATCAATTATGTCTGATTGTGACAATAAATGTCAACCAGAGGCTGATCACCTGACTCTCCATCACCTTCTAAAGATGAGTCCTTCACACCCCTTCTTCACCAGCAACTACCCCCTATAAAATCTTTTCTTCTTCCTCAGTAAATTGTATTTTATATACAAACTATATTATTTATTTCCAAACTGTTGTTTATTACTTAGGTAAATATGTTTTCACTGTTCAACTGATATATTTTTCTAACTGAAAAATTATTTGTGTCTGTTGCAATTAGATGGAATGCCTCATATTTTTTCCCATTAAAATTAATGGAGATATATACAAACACACACGAGCATATACACACATACACATATACATATATATATATATATATATATACACACACATATATAGAGACATATGTGTGTGTATGTATAAGCAAATTTTTCAGGTACCAATAAAAATTGTTAACTAAAAAACATATATAAATTTATTCCTGAGAGATTCAGAAACCAGTATAACTTTTACTGTCTATAAACGTAACTTCCTTATTGAATATCATAAATGAACCTTTGGATTAAATATCAATCACTATTAAATTCTATAAATATTAATAGCGTATTGCATATATAATGTTACAAAGTATACACTTAAAAGGCATTTATATAATTGTTATAAATTTCAAATATTATTTTCCATATAAATGATATATGAATCTTAACATTCTGTTTTAAAAATCCAGAAATTAGGGCTTCCCTGGTGGCGCCATGGTTGAGAGTCTGCCTGCCGATGCAGGGGGCGCGGGTTCGTGCCCCAGTCCGGGAGGATCCCACATGCCGCGGAGTGGCTGGGCCCATGAGCCATGGCCGCTGAGCCTGAGCGTCCGGAGCCTGTGCTCCGCAACGGGAGAGGCCACAACAGTGAGAGGCCCGTGTACCGCAAAAAAAAAAAAAAAAAAATACAGAATTTAGAAGTACCAAATTTTGGTAGTAAATATGTCTAATTTAAATTTAAATATGTGAAACAAAAGACTGTGAACACAGAATCTAGTCTTCTTAGAAATTAGGATTTATTTTTTATTTTTGTCTAACAATTTAACTTCTTTATGCTCATAAATAGCATAATAATATGCTATTTATAATGCTATTTATATAGCATTATAAATGCTCAATAATAGCACAATAATAATTGTCTAACAATTTAACTTCTTTATGCTCATAATTCAAAATTATCCATTTTATTATCTATTTTAAAGTAAATTCTTCCCACATCTCACTGTTTACAATAATGGTTCCTTCAAAAAAATATTCCTTAGAATATATATACATATATATATATATATATATATATATATACATGTAAAATTCCTTAGTGGCAATAGTGAAGGTATGATGGCTTCATTAGCACTTGTGACTTTGTCCTTGTAAACATGGATAAGTCATAATTTGGATGGTGACCTTCTATACCTCTTTATCCATCCATCTAGTATCTGCTTGTCTGTCCATCTATCCATCTACCCATCCATCCATCCCTATCTACCTATATATTTATCTACCTACCATCTCTCTGTGTTAGACTTATTCATTTCTTTAAGAAAAAGTATATAGTTGAAGCTTATATAAATGTAATAAAGTACATTTGACCTTGCTTGAAGAAAAGCTCCATGGATCCTCCTGGATGGTGTTATTATGGCATAAGTTACTTAATTTCAACAACTTAATCCGTTGAAAAAAATTAGGCATATTTCTTTTGACTAAGTGCTGACTGCATCAACATTTCAGATAGAGGCCACAATTGTTAAAATATAAACCCTTGAAATAACCAATTTATCAGAATCAGAGAAGAATAAAAACAAATATTTAGTGATTTTGTTAACATATGAAAGGACCATGGATTTTTTAAAAACTAATTTATTTATTTTTGGCTGTGTTGGGTCTTCGTTGCTACATGTGGGCTTTCTCTAGTTGCAGCAAGTGGGGCCTACTCTTCAGTGCGGGCGTGGGCTTCTCATTGTGGTGGCTTCTCTTGTTGTGGAGCACAGGCTCTAGGTGCATGGGCTTCAGTAGTTGTGCCTCATAGGCTCAGTAGTTGTGGCGCACGGGCTTGTTTGCTCCACGGCATGTGGAATCTTCCTGGACCAGGGCTTGAACCCGTGTCCCCTGCATTGGCAGGCAGATTCTTAACCACTGTACCACCAGGCAAGACCAGGAATGGCTTTCTTGACATATGAGAAACCATTTTTGCCTTAGCCATTTTGTGATCTAAGCCTGGCCACAATGCTTGCCCTTGTAGAGGTCTCAGGAATTAAAGATCTTAAGGGAATAAAGGAAAGCAGAAACATAGCCTGCTATCAGGCAAGAGAAGTAACAATAGCAAAGATAATATAGTTGTAATGACTCCCAGTTATGTTTCAATAGTAAAGATTAGCCAGAAGCATTCCACCACCAGATCAACTGGAACTTAAGGGATGTTGATGATGACCTTTCTGACCCTCCTGACTTCAATCAACTAAAGTTTGGACTCCACTGAAAGCCCAAGCCCCTTCATGAATAGGCATGTACTTTTAGCTTAAAATATCCCCTTGGACTTCCCTGGTGGTCCAGTAGTTAAGACTCTGAGCTTCCACTGCAGGGAGCATGGGTTCCATCCCTCATTGGGGGAAATAAAATACCACATGCCTCAAGGCCCCCTCCAAACAATAACTTGGCCAATTTTGCTGTTGGGGAGACACTGTATTGGGAAAGATCCCCAGTGTCCTCCTTAACTTGCTGCAAGTAATAAGTCCTCCTGGGAATTCCCTGGTGGTCCAGTGGTTAGGATTCCAGGTTTTCAACTGCTGGGGGCCCGGAGTTGGATCCCTGGTCAGGGAACTAAGATCTGGCAAACCACATGATGGGGCCAAAAGTAAATAAATAAACAAACTCTTCCTTCTTTTGTGCTTTGGCTCGGTTGCTCTGTTGGCTCCACACCCACTGGAGGACAATAACACTGTCTCTAACAGTTTTTTTGTTTTTTTATTTTTTTTGGGTGTGTTGGGTCTTCATTGCTGCGCATGACCTTCTCATTACAGTGGCTTCTCTTGTTGCAGAGCATGGGCTCTAGGCGTATGGGCTTCAGTAGTTGTAGCATACGGGCTCAGGAGTTGTGGCTTGTGGGTTCTGGAGCGCAGGCTCAGTAGTTTGTGCTGCATGGGCTGAGTTGCTCCACCACATGTGGAATCTTCCTGGGCCAGGGCTCGAACCTGTGTCCCCGGCATTGGCAGGCAGATTCTTAACCACTGCTCCACCAGGGAAGTCCCTCTAACAGTTTTAAGGTAAAAGATTACATTGTGTGGGACACGTCTGTCAAAAATCAATTTTTTAATTTTGTTTTTGCCTTGCCACGCAGCTTGTAGGCTCTTTGTTCCCCAAGCAGGGATCAAACCCTGACCCTTGGCAGTGAAAGTGCAGAGTCTTAACCACTAGACCACCAGGGCAGTCCTAGAAACTGAGATGTTTTCTTCAGGGACCATAGATTTTTTAATCATGGGAAGTATCCACTGAGACTAATTACAAAGTTAAAACTGAGTTACCAATTTAATGGCTTTGGCATTAGGCGAACCTGACTCTTGTTCTTATAGTGATAACAATAGTGAGAAATCAAAATAATATTAATCCTAATATTAATTACTGTTACTACTACCATAGCTAACATTTGCTAAACGGTTAAAACTGGCAAGACATTGTACTAAGTATTGAATATTTTGCCTTAATAATTTTATTTGATTTCACATTCCCAATGTGAAAAATACTATTATTGCCTATCATTTTACAGATGAGGAAATAAACTTAAAGAAATTTAAAGAAATCTATCAATAGTTTCTCAGCTCATAAACTAAGGATCTTGGATTTAAAACCAGGTTGTTTGACTATAGAATCTACCTTCTTAACCACAATGCCCCATCATTCTGAAAATAATCACCTTCTTAGGATCTCCATTTCTTTATCTGTAAAATGAGAAATATCAGATTAGCAATATCCAATTCTTATGCAAAATTTCTAATTTTCTTAAGTATTATAAAGAAGGGAACATTTAAGGAGAAAAATTTTACTTGGTTCTTTTTATTCTCTGTGATAACACAGTGCATAGCCTAAATATTTGTATCCACAGTACCCTTTGCTTTTCCTTGATTAATGTTTGTAGAGTTAGGGAATCACTTTATAAATGTGTAAAGAACACATAGTCTCTACTGCACAAAGTAGTCTTTTTATCTTTTATTCCCATTCTCTAATTTATTGTCTTTTTGTAGTGTTTTCTTAAGCTCAGTTATTTATTTTGAGGCTTCTTTTTGTAATAAGTTTTGTAGCCTATTATTTATTATTTTATCAACTACCATGAAATCATATTCATATTTTTTAAAAGAGCATTCCATTATTGATCACTATTCATAAATTTCCTAATCGCTTTTAGCATTTATAGCAAATCATCTTCCTTGTCTCAAATTGGTTAATTATGTATAATAGAATCTCCTTTTCCTGTGGTTCAGCCCATCCATGATCAGTTTTTTGATGTCAAGAGCACTCTAGTGGTAATTGAAAGATCTAATATGTTTTAACAAAAGTTCATTTAATTCAGCTGAAATTATGAAAAAAAGCATCAAAATTCCACATAATTCTTGATATGCTCAGGTCGGTCTTAGCATTGTAACTCTGATATTGTACCAAAAAATGTAGATATCTTACTAACGGCATTGTCATTATGTTTAATTTGAAAAAAGGAAGGTAATCACCATATAAGAGTTTTTAAATAGATGCTTTTGTTTTTTTAATTTCTCCTTTCCTCTTGGCCGATTTAATGGCCCCTATCACTGTGTGACTTATAAAATCAATTACTAGGTAAGGAATTAAAATCTGAGAGATAAGTTTTACAAGGTACATTGAAATATTCTACATGCTGGTTTAAGATATGACCCTCCAAAGTAACATTTCAGTGTGCGATTAATAGAAACTACACTTAACTATACTATACATATGGAACTTGTCTTGTTCCTTGTGCAGTATGGTAAATCTCTTCTTTGTTGTGTCTGTGGTAAACAAGTAAGAAACTTGTTTACCACAAGTTTACTTGGGTACAAGTTGTTGTTTCTGTGGTACAAATAGTAAACTTTATTTCTTAAGAATATATAAAGTGAACTGGAGTTTTTATTTCCTAACAGCTAAATAGTTAAATTGGGCTAAACCAAAATGTGGAAGAGATTTAGTCAAGATAACATAATTCAAGGCTGGGATTTACTTTCCCTGATCACAATTAAATAATACAAGTTTTATGGGAAATAAAAACAGTTTCAGTATACTTCTGTATCTTTGGATCCTTTTTCATTATTATTTTAAACAACTGTAGTAGAAAACACATCTGAGAAATAAAATGTGTTCTAGTTTTATTATTTCCTCTTTATTACTAGTTGTAGACACGTTATTTAAAATATTGCATATAAACATTCAATGGCTATAGTGTTTATTAGTGAATTTTATTTTTGTCATAATATATTCTTATTAAATTATCACCAAAGGTTAAATATGTTAATGTTATCCTGAAATACTATTATCATGACATACCATTATCTTTTCTAAACTCACTTGACATAACTTGTCATTATGTTTAAATGTGCTCCAAACACTGTTCATTATAATTTATAAAAAAAAATTATTAGCATTATAGGTTAAAATATGATTGAATGCAGATTGCACATGACCAAGTCAGTTACAATGATTGTAATAACTTTACTTGGAATAAATTTTTTTACTAGAAATTAGTTAATTCATTGTGAACATGATTATTTCATTTACAAAATAAAACCTATTGGCCAAAATAATTAAAAGTATCCAATAAGTGACAAAAATTATCAAAGAAAAACTGAAAAGTACCTCTTTAGTTTATAATACACCATGTATTTTATGTTTGTTCCATGCCTACTGTTAAAAGACTTTTAAGGTGACAATTTTAAAACATACATACGCAAGATAATTTTATCAATTATTTTAAAATGGAGAAATAATATAACAAATAGCTTAGGTATATTGTTTAAACCTTTAATATACTAGAATAATTTGAGAACAGATGAGATAATGTATTCAAATTTCTCCCTGTAGGTTAAGTTATAATAAATATAGATAATTAAATTCATAGAGAATTCCCAAGCCTCTTTTTTAAGAAATAAAATTTTCATATCTGTATTTCTCACTGCCCATTTTTACTGCTTATTTTCTGTCACTGGGAGTTCAGTGATCAAAAGAACAGAATTGAAAAGGCTTACAGACTCTGCACTTAAAAAGATCACTCAACAGAGTGATGAGTACCTGAAGTATATATATGTTGAATTCATAACCAGACGTCAACAGAAAGAGGGAAAATGTTCATATATGTATTCAGCATGAAAGGACTGCCTTCTACAGTGGCCTGTCCATGTAAGGGACCTGGCAAGTGTGGGTACAGATGGTTAGAGCACAGCTGGAAGAATTATACACATTTGGTGGACATCAATGACACCAATGCTGAACAACTTATAGTCACAATTTTTTTAAAAAAGAAAAAGAAAAAAAATCCCTTAGGCTACTTCAGCAACTTTAGTAGTTTCTGGAAACCTTACTTTTGGAGAAACTGATTTTTGCTGGGAACCAAAAGAGACATCTATCAAGAGTATGAGAAGGCAGCTCACAGACTGGGAGAAAACATTTGCAAAACACATATCTGCTAATGGACTGTTATCTGAAATGTACAAAGAAGTCTTAAAAATTCAACAATAAGAAAATGAACAACCAATTTTTTTAAGTGGGCAAAAGACCTAAACAGACACTTCACTAAAGAAGATAAACATATGGCAGATAAGCATATGAAAAGATGGTCCACATCATGTGCCATCAGGGAAATGCAAGTTAAAATGAGATATCACTACACACCTATTAGAATGGCCAAAACCTGGGACACTGACAACACCAATTGCTGTTGAGGTTGTGAGCAACAGAAACTCTCATTCGTTGCTTGTGAGAATGCAAAATAGTACAGCCATTTTGGAAGAGAGTTTGGCAGTTTCTTTTTTTTTTTTTATAAATTTATTTATTTTTGGCTGTGTTGGGTCTTTGTTGCTGCGCGCAGGCTTTTTCTCTAGTTGCGGCAAGCAGGGGCTACTCTTTGTTGCAGTGCGCGAGCTTCTCATTGCAGTGGCTTCTCTTGTTACGGAGCATGGGCTCTAGGCACGCGGACTTCAGTAGGTGTGGCACACGGGCTGAGTTACTCCGCGGCGCGTGGGATATTCCTGGACCAGGGCTCGAACCGATGTCCCCTGCATTGGCAGGTGGATTCTTAACCACTGCGCCACCAGGGAAGCCCCTGAAGTTTCTTACGAAATAAACATACACCTACCAAATGATCCAGCAATCATGTTCCTTGGTATTTACCAAGGAGTTGAATGAGTTGAAAACTTATGTCCACACAAAAACCTGTACACAGATGTTTATAGTGGCATGATTCATAATTTCCAAAACATGGAAGCAACCAAGATGTCCTTCAGTAGATGAATGGACAAAATAGTTCATTGTCTACTTGTACCACAGTGCTGTCAAGCCATGAAAAAACTTTTAGGAACCTTAAATGCATATTACTAAGTGAAAGAAGTCAACCTGAACAGGCACACACTCTGTTATTCCAACTGAATGACATGCTGGAAAAGGCACAACTATGGAGATGGTAAAAATATTAGTGATTGCCAGGGGTGGAGGGGAGGAAAGGATGAATAAGTGGAGTAGAGGGCATTTTTACGTCAGTGAAACTAATCTTTATGATAATATAATGGTGGATACATGTCATTATACATTTGTCAAAACCCATAAAATGTACAACTCCAAGAGTATATTCTAATGTAAATTATGGATTTTGGGTGATAATGATGTGTCAATATAGGTTCATTGATTGAAACAAATACTTCACTATGGTGGGGGGTGTTGACAGTGAGAGAGGTTCTGCATGTATGGAAGAGGGCTATAAAGGAACTCTCTGTATTTTCCAGTCAATTTTGCAGTGAACCTAAAACTGTTCTAAATAATAAAGTCTATAGAAAAAGAGAGAGGAAGAGAGGGAGAGGGAGAAAGGCAGGGAGAGAGAAAGAGAGAGAGAGTGCAGTCAACCATTGAAGCTCAGAAAAGATAAATCTGAATAGACCAAGGGAAACAGAAGTGAAAAATTTTGTCATAGCTTTTTCGTTATAGACCATTCCTATTGAAGTGGGAAATATGAATCATTCAAACCCAATCATAAGACCCCTTACACCCTTTCACACTTTTTAGGTTATGACCCACATAAGAAATACATTTTATGTTGGGATCCATTGTGCACAGACAATCATTATATATATATGCACAAACAATTGAAAGAAAACATCACTAAACAATTTTACACTTAATACATGCAGTGTACTCATATTTTCTCTTTTAGTCAACATTATTAAAAAATATGCTGGACACGTTTCAGTTAAGTGACTATTTTTCTTTTTTTTCCACAACTCCAGTTTACAAAACATCACCTGGAAGGCAGTCTAGTGTTGAGATCAGAGATCGTGTTAAGGTCAGTCACACAAATGATTGCTGTTCTCTGGTATTTTGCAGATCGCAGAATGGTTAGATAAAACTAATTCAGAATCTTATGTCTGCCTGGACATTTAGGAGTTGACTTCATCTAAGGCACTAAGGGACATCTTGTGGTTGAACTCACACATGAAGGACAGGATGTAGCAAATATTCCATCTTCCTCTTCTAGCCGGGAACGTAGCACTAGTGACTGACAGTTATTGAATACTAACTACCAAGTGCTTGCTTCCTGGGAATTGATTAGATTAGCCAGAAGAGTTCGTGATGGATACACACAGCCAGGGAAAGTCACACATCATCCCTCGGTTATCAGAAAGGAATCCTACCCTACACATAGAAAAAGATTAAAAGAGTTGGTGTTGGACTAGGGATACAAATGATCACTGTCACTGACTGACATTTTATTCCTCTGTAAGGAATACTGCAGAGATTTGACTTGGTGAAAAGAAGACAGAGAATAAGTCTTGTACATGTGTACTCAATGCTTTATTCCTTCCCATGGTCACAAAGGAGAATTTTGCTTTTATCTATTCAGGCTTTTCTGTCATTTCTTTTCTTTACCACAAGGAACTCCTGTTAACTTGCCCCACCACACAAAGGACTGCCCTGGAGGGAGCTGGGGAGTTGCATCTCTACTTGATTAACTCCAGGCATGTCTGCATCAGAGTAATAGCTGGACTTGTACTAGAGGTAATAGTGGGAGAAAATCGTAACCATCATCACCATAGTCGGATAGAGAAAGGGGAAAGCGGCTAGAGAAATAAGAGTCTACACAAGGTGGATTGGGATAATGCTCTTTTGAGGTTATTTTGAGAGGAAAAGAGAATTTTGAGGAGACTCTGTCCTGCTTATGAGGGTAAGAAAAAAAGAAGGAATTTTCTGTCGTGTTGCCCTACATTAAAAAAAAAACCTCCATTGGTGTTTTCTTCAGAAATTGCATTAAAGATTTAAATTGCTTTCAATCATGTTTTGGTTGAAATTCTTAGTGTTGTTGAATTGTTATTTTTGTTGTACAGTAGTAATCATAATAATATTATTGTAAATAGTATTAAAACAATACTAAAATCATCATTACTATTATTATCATTATCGTTATTATTATTTCAAGAATACTATATACCAGGAGTTATCTACAACTGATAGGAGTTAAATAAAAACTGAAAATTAATCATAAAGTTAATTTTTCCAACATTATATAATACATAGGATTGCTCTTTAATCCACCTCTAAGTCTCAACTCACATTTTTTTTTAAATTTATTTATTTTTGGCTGTGTTGAGTCTTCGTTGCTGCTCATGGGCTTTCTCTAGTTGCGACGAGCGGGGGCTACTCTTTGTTGCAGTACGCGGGCTTCTCATTGTGGTGGCTTCTCTTGTTGCAGAGCATGGGTTCTAGGCATGCGGGCTTCAGTAGTTGTGCCACGCTGGCTCGGTAGTTGTATACAGTATACTCAGCAACCTTGGGAAAGATTAAGTCTCAAATCTTAAAGCAACAAAGCAGACAGCCATGAGAGTTTACATATATTTCAATTTTACAAAGTTTTCTTTTTAATGTCTCAGTAGTTGATGGCATTATTAGACATATTTTACTATCTACTAGCTCCATCAAATAGTAGACAAGATAGAAAATGTGAATGGAGATCACTATTCCTTGTGGATTATATTTGACATGATATACTATGGTGTTTCAAATACCCAGTTTTATGTATCTCTGCTGAGAAATGGAAATCTTTATTTTGTCTCTTTTATCTGATTTATTACACTATTGAATTCAGAAATCGCACTCAATCCAGTATGATTCCTCATCTGTCTTTCACCTGAAAATAACAACCAAAACAAAAATGACCATTTTTTTAATAAAAAGGTTCCTCTCATATAAGAAAAATAGCAAGGCTTTTCTTTAAACAAATATTAGCCTGGCCAGGGAAAATCATGCTCCAGGGAACTGGTTTGATAAATATTAATGTCTAGTTCAATATTAATAGCTTGTTTTTAGTTGTGACACCGTAATATTAGCAAAAATGTCATGTGACACAATCATAAACCTATATATTGAAGTGAGATTACATCAGTTGTTTGTTGGGCTTGGGAGAATTTTGCTTCCTCCTTTGAGGCATTCTATGACACTGTTTCTCAAAGTCTTCTGAGGACTACAGACATTAGTCACTGTTAAAAAAATTCCTCAATCCTGTCCCTAGTCCTACTGACAAAAATCTTCTGAAGTTACAACTCAGAACATACATTTTTATTTAACTAATTAATCCGTTTATTTATTTATTTTTAAATTAATTAATTAATTAATTTCTCTATCTATGGCTGAGTTGGGTCTTTGTTGCTACGTGCAGGCTTTCTCTAGTTGGCGGTGAGCAGGGGCTACTCTTCCTTGCGGTGTGCAGGCTTCTCATTGCGATGGCTTCTCTTGATGCGGAGCACAGGTTCTAGGCGCACGGGGTTCAGTAGTTGTGGCACATGGGCTCAGTAGTTGTGTCTCGCAGGCTCTAGAGCGCAGGCTCAGTAGTTGTGGCGCATGGGCTTGGTGACTCCGCGGCATGTGGGATCTTCCCTGACCAGGGTTTGAACCCACATCCCCTGCATTGGCAGGAAGAGTCTTAACCACTGTGCCACCAGGGAAGCCCAGAACCTACATTTTTAAAAATTACATCTTGAATGAGAAATACTGGCCTGTGTTTCAGAATAAATTCATAGTCCACAGAAATCTTTAATATTCTAAGTAACTAGAATTGACTACCAAGGATGTTGCAATTAATAATACCAGATAATTTATAATTAATATTAAGTAGAATTTAAGTTATATATTAATTCAATTTGAAATATTATCAATATTTTAAGAAATATAACAAAATATTTTCATGTCAATTTAGAAATATGCATTAAAATTTAATTGTTTAATGGCAATTGAGAATCTGATTAGTTAAAAATTAAGAAATATATAATATTAAATTTAATATTTAATAATATTTAACATAACCATGACATTATATATTCCAAAATACGTTAGTGTTTAATGTTCTCTACAGAAGACTTGTACCAGGGAATTTATTTTTAAAGAGATGACAGAGTTTATAATATATTACGGGTAGAAGGAGGCTTAGGGATCTGCTACCCCAAAACTTCCACTATCATGATGAGAAAAGAGAAGCCCAGGGAGGTAGCAAAACTAGGATCTGCACTTGGCTCCCCAGAGCATTTTTTTGTTACACTATGTGTCATTCTGAGTTGTTATACATGTGCCTTTCAAACCGGTGGAAGAGGATGCTAGTTAAGAACATATACTTTGAAGTCAGAGAGATTTGGACTTGAACACTAATCTACTTTTGTAACATTAGAAAAGTTTCTTAATTCTCTGTATCTCAGTTTTTCAGCATATTGGGGAAAACAGAACCTATCTAATTAGATAGATATAAATATTAAATCAGATACAGCATTTCAGGTGTCTGACCCTTTATTGCTATCTACCTTATATGTATTTACATATATATAATGGTTATACGTATATATAAATTATAATTTATTTATAACCATTTATATTTTGAGTTTAATATATTTTCAGTAGGTAATGCATTCAAGTAGTTGTTTTAAAAAATCAAAACATTATGAAAAGCTATACAGTAAAAATTCTCCCACTTGGCTTCTACAAGTCTCCTTCCCCTTACCTGTAGATAACCACATTTGTGTATGTGTGTGTGCCTGCTTCTAGATTTTCTTTATGTAAATACCAAGAAGTACAAATTAATATATATTCTTTTTTCCCTTCATGCATTAATGATGGCCACACACTGTTTTACAGATACTTTGTTTTAACTTAACATTATATCTTGGAGGTCACACAATGTCAAATTACAGAGAATGTCTTCAATTCTGTTTTACAGAAGACTCATAATAGTAGTCATAGTTTTTATGGCAACTAGCATACACGAGGCACTATTTTAATTGTTTTAAGTGCTTTACGTATATTAAGACATATGTAATGGCATATTCTTCAAAACCACACTAGGAAATGTATGTTTATTTCATTCCCATTTATAGCTGAAGAAGCCATGTTTATGAATGTTGCCCCAATGAACCATAACTTATTTATCCAGTACTCTACTAATGCAAAATCATGTTGCTTCCAAACTTTTCTTTTTATTAAAACCAGTGCTGCAGTAAATAATCTTGGACAGAAAAATATTTGCAAATATATCTATAGGATAAATTCTTAGAAGTCAGATTACTGAGTAAAAATGTAAATGCCTTTGTAATTTTGATAGATGTTACCAAATTACCCTCTTTAGTGATTTTTAATGTGTAGTTCCACCAGCAATGTATGAGTCTTTATTTCCCCATAGCCCTGCTAACAGAGTATGTTGCCAAACATTTAGATTTTATCCCCAAATAGGACAAAAAAAAAATGCTATCTCACTGTAGTGTTAATATTAATTTTTCTTACTAGGAATTAGGTTGAGCATCTTTTCATTTTTTCAAGACCAATTTGTATTTCTTTTTCTGTTCATAACCTTTGCCTATTTTTAAAAATTGGACTGTTGGTCTTTTTGTTTTTTAAATAAATATCCAGGAATCCTTTTTATGTATTCAGGAGATTGACTCTGAATGCAATGTGACAACATTATTTTTCAGGTTTTCACTTTTAGAAATAGACTTTATTTTTTGGAACAGTTTTAGATTTACAGAAAAATTGAAAAGATATTACAGTGAGTTCTCAAATATCTTGCACCCAGTTTTCCATTTTAATATCTCACATTAGTATGGCACATTTATTACAATTAATGAACTAATATTGATATATTATTATTAACTAAAGGCCATATTTTCTTCAGGTTTCCTTAGTTATTACCTAAGAAGTAACATACCATTTTCATCACATCATGTCAGAGTACATGCTGTCACATGATTTATCACTGTTGGTGTTGACGTTGATCACCTAGCTAAGGTAGTGTTTGTCGGTTTCTCTACTGTAAAATTACTCTCCCATCCTACCCCCTTTCCCTACTGTAGTCTTTGGGGAAAAAACACTGTGCTCAGCCCCAGCTTGAGCATGGAGAGTTATGCTTCCCCTTCTCAAGGGGGATATACATAAATTACTTGGAATTTTTCATGAGAAATGCATTCGTTATCCTCTCTTGAAACATTCCTTCACTTCTTTTTATCAGTATGGAATCTATGTTTTTTTTGGTACTTTAGGTTAAAATTCAATATTATTTTTTATATTTTATTGTTAAAAAAAGCTTTGTCCATTGGGAGCTCTTTCAGTTGGCTCCTGTGTGTTCTTTTTGACATTCCCCCATTAATGATTAGTTTGAGTACTTCTCACTTTCTAGCACTACAATATTCTCTAGGCTCATTTTTGTTTTGTTTTTCTTTTGCGGTTTTGTGGGCCTCCCACTGCTGCGGCCTCTCCTGTTGTGGAGCACAGGCTCCGGACGCGCAGGCCCAGCGGCCATGGCTCACGGGCCCAGCCGCTCCGCGGCACATGGGATCTTCCCGGACCGGGGCACGAACCCGCGCCCCATTCATCGGCAGGCGGACCCTCAACCACTGCACCACCAGGGAAGCCCTCTCTAGGCTCATTTTGTATATTTACAGCTCCAGCCCTAGAATCAGCCATTTCTTCAGAGAGTCTTAGTTCCTTTTATTGTAGAATGATATTAGAAACCAGGATCTGGGCAGTATGTGTGCTTCATGCTTGGGTGCTATTATTGCCTTCGGGCCTTTTCAGCCAATAAATGGAGAAAATATATGTGTATATATTACCTCGTGCGTGCATATGTAATTTCTGTGTGCAGCTGTGTCCATATTAATTAAACATGAGTTCATATGGATAACTCCAATTCTAATCCATTACCACAAGGATCATTCTAGCCCTCTCCCATTGATTAGTTATAAATTCCCACTCCAATGGTGAATAACCTGGCTTCCACAATCTGCTATCCACTCAATTATTCAATTCCAATATATGTATAGAAGTATCAAAATTAACTGGTACCTGCATAAGAACTAACGTGTAGTGCTTTTGTGCAGCCCATATGCCTTTAGTTTTACAGATTCAGATCATCTCCAGAGGATGTAGGCCAGCACATTTTCTGCCCATCTCCTTTAGTGAGGTTGTTTCATATATTTGTAATAGGTTCTCTCTTTTTATTTTTTTAACATATTTATTAGAGTATAATTGCTTTACAATGTTGTGTTAGTTTCTGCTTTATAACAAAGTGAATCAGCTATATGTATACATATATCCCCATATACCCTCCCTCTTGAGCCTCCCTATCCCACCCCTCTAGGTGGTCACAAAGCATCGAGCTGATCTCCCTGTGCTATGCAGCTGCTTCCCACTAGCTATCAATTTTACATTTGGGAGTGTATATATGTCAATGCTACTCTCTCACTTCATCCCAGCTTACCCTCCCCCTTCCCAGTGTCCTCAAGTTCATTCTCTACATCTGCATCTTTATTCTTTTCCTGCCCCTAGGTTCTTCAGAACCATTTTTTTTTTCTTTTTGGTTCCATATATATGTGTTAGCATATGGTATTTGTTTTACTCTTTCTGACTTACTTCACTCTGTATGAGACTCTAGGTCCATCCACTTCACTACAAATAACTCAGTTACGTGTCTTTTTATGGCTGAGTAATATTTCATTGTATATATGTGCCACATCTTTATCCATTCATCTGTCAGTGGATACTTAGGTTGCTTCCGTGTCCTTACTATGGTAAATAGTGCTGCAGTGAACATTGGGGTACATGACTATTTTTGAATTGTAGTTTTCTCAGGCTATATGATCAGTAGTGGGCTTGCTGGGTCATATGGTAGCTCTACTTTTAGTTAGTTTTTTTTAAACTTTATTTTATTTTTTTATACAGTAGTTTATTATTAGTTATCTATTTTATACATATTAGTGTATATATGTCAATCGCAATCTCTCATCCCACCACCATCACCACCCCCCACCCCGCTTTCCCCTTTTCATGTCCATATGTTTGTTCTCTACATGTGTGTCTCTATTTCTGCCTTGCAAACTGTTTCATCTGTATGATTTTTCTAGATTCCACATATATGAGTTAATATACAGTATTTGTTTTTCTCTTTCTGACTTAACTTCACTCTATATGACGGTCTCCAGGTCCATCCATGTCTCTACAAATGACCTAATTTCTTTCGTTTTATGGCTGAGTAATAATCCATTGTATATATGTACTGTATCTTCTTTATCCATTCATCTGTCATTTAGGGCATTTAGGTTGCTTCCATGACTGGCTATTGTAAATACTGCTGCAGTGAACATTGGGGTGCATGTGTCTTTCTGAATTATGGTTATCTCTGGGTATATGCCCAGTAGTGGGATTGCTGGGTCATATGGTAGTTCTATTTTTAGTTTTTTAAGGAACCTCCATACTGTTCTCCATAGTGGCAGTATTCATTTACATTCCCACCAACAGTGCAAGAGGGTTCCCTTTTCTCCACACCCTCTCCAGCATTTATGGTTTGTAGATTTTTTGATGATGGCCATTCTGACTGGTGGGAGGTTATACCTCATTGTGGTTTTGATTTGTATTTCTCCAATAATTAGTGATGTTGAACATCCTTTCAAGTGTTTGTTGGCAATCTGTATATCTTCTTTCCTGAAATGACTGTTTAGGTCTTCTGCCCATTTTTGGATTGGGTTGTTTGTTTTTTTGATATTGAGCTGCATGAGCTGTTTGCATATTTTTGAGATTAATCCCTTGTCAGTTGCTTCATTTGCAAATATTTTCTCCCATTCTGAGGGTTGCCTTTTCGTCTTGTTGATGGTTTCCTTTGCTGTGCAAAAGCTTTTAAGTTTCATTAGGTCCCATTTGTTTACTTTTGTTTTTATTCCATTTCTCTAGGAGGTGGGTCAGAAAGATCTTGCTGTGATTTATGTCATGGAGTGTTCTGCCTATGTTTTCCTCTAAGAGCTTTATAGTGTCTGGCCTTACATTTAGATATCTAATCCATTTTGAGTTTATTTTTGTGCATGGTTGTAAGGAGTGTTCTAATTTCATTCTTTTACATGTCCAGTTTTCCCAGCACCATTTATTGAAGATGCTGTCTTCTCTCTATTGTATATTCTTTCCTCCTTTATCAAAGATAAGGTGACCATATGTGCATGGGTTTATCTCTGGGCTTTCCATCCTGTTCCATTGATCTATATTTCTGTTTTTGTGCCAGTACCATATTGTCTTGATTACTGTATCTCTTTAGTATAGTCTGAAGTCAGGGAGCCTGATTTCTCCAGCTCCGTTTTTCTTTCTCAAAATTGCTTTGGCTATTTGGGGTCTTTTGTGTTTCTGTACAAATGGTGAAATTTTTGTTCTACTTCTGTGAAAAATGCCATTGGTAGTTTGATATGGATTGCATTGAATCTCTAGATTGCTTTGGGTAGTAGAGTCATTTTCACAATGTTGATTCTTCCAATCCAAAAACGTGGTATATCTCTCCATCTGTTTGTATTGTCTTTAATTTCTCTCATTAGTGTCATAGTTTTCTACATGCAGGTCTTTTATCTCCTTAGGTAGGTATTTTATTCTTTTTGTTGCAATGGCAAATAGTGTTTCCTTAAGTTCTCTTTCAGATTTTTCATCGTTAGTGTATAGGAATGCAAGAGTTTTGTGCATTAATTTTGTACCCTGCTACTTTACCAAATTCGTTGATTAGCTCTGGTAGTTTTCTGGTAGCATCTTTTGGATTCTTTATGCATAGTATCATGTCATCTGCAAACAGGGACTGTTTTACTTCTTTTCTGATTTGGATTTCTTTTATTTCTTTTTTTTTCTTTGATTGTTCTGGCTAAAACTTCCAAAACTATGTTGAATAATAGTGGTAAGAGTGGATATCCTTTTCTTGTTCCTGATCTTAGAGGAAATGCTTTTAGTTTTTCACCATTGAGAACGATGTTGGCTGTGGGTTTGTCATATATGGCCTTTATTATTTTGAGGTAAGTTCCCTCTGTGCCTACTTTCAGAAGGGTTTTTATCATAAATTTGTGTTGAGTTTTGTTGAAAGCTTTTTCTCCATCTAGTGAGATTACCACATGGTTTTTATCCTTCAGTTTGTTAATATGGTGTATCACACTGATTAATTTATGTATATTGAAGAATCCTTGCATTCCTGGGATAAACCCTACTTGTCCATGGTGTAGGATCCTTTTAATGTGCTTTTGGATTTTGTTTGCTTATATTTTGTAGAGGATTTTTACATCTATGTTCATCAGTGATATTGGCCTGTAGTTTTCTTTTTTTTCTGACACCTTTGTCTGGTTTTGGTGTCAGGGTGATGGTGGCCTCGTAGAATGAGTTTGGGAGTGTTCCTCCCTCTGCTATATTTTGGAAGAGTTTGAGAAGGATAGGTGTTAGCTCTTCTCTAAATGTTTGGTAGAATTCACCTGTGAAGCCATCTGGTCCTGAACTTTTGTTTGTTGGAAGATTTTTAATCACAGTTTCAGTGCTTGTGATTAGTCTGTTCATATTTTCTATTTCTTCCTGGTTCAGTCCTGGAGGTTGTTCTTTTCTAAAAATTTGTTCATTTCTTCTAGGTTGTCCATTTTATTGGCATAGAGTTGCTTGTGGTAGTCTCTCATGATCCTTTGTATTTCTGCAGTGTCAGTTGTTACTTCTCCTTTTTTTGTTTCTAATTCTGTTGATTTGAGTGTTCTCTTCTTTTTTTCTTGATGAGTCTGGCTAATGGTTTATCAATTTTGTTTATCTTCTCAAAGAACCAGCTTTTAGTTTTATTGATCATTCCTATTGTTTCCTTCATTTCTTTTTCATTTATTTCTGATCTGATCTTTATGATTTCTTTCCTTCTGCTAACTTTGGGGTTTTTTTGTTCTTCTTTCTCTAATTGCTTTAGGTGTAAGTTTAGGTTGTCTATTTGAGACTTTTCTTGTTTCTTGAAGTAGGATTGTAGTGCTATAAACTTCCCTTTCAGAACTGCTGTTGCTGCATCCCATAGGTCTTGGGTTGTTGTGTTTTCACTGTCATTTGTCTCTAGGTATTTTTTAATTTCCTCTTTGATTTCTTCAGTGATCTCTTGGTTATTTAATAGTGTATTGTTTAGCCTCCATGTGTTTGTACTTTTTATATTTTTTTTCCTGTAATTGATATCTAGTCTCATAGTGTTGTGGTTAGAAGAGATACTTGATATGATTTCAATTTTCTTAAATTTACTGAAGCTTGATTTGTACCCAATATAGGATCTATCCTGGAGAATGTTCCATGAGCACTTGAGAAGAAAGTGTATTCTGTTGTTTTTGGATGTAATGTCCTATAAATATCAATTAAGTTCATCTTGTGTAATGTGTCATTTAAAGCTTGTGTTTCCTTATTTATTTTCATTTTGGATGGTCTGTCCATTGGTGAAAGTTGGTTGTTAAAGTTCCCTACTATTATTATGTTTCTGTTGATTTCCCCTTTTATGGATGTTAGCATTTGCCTTATGTATTCAGGTGCTGCTAGTTTGGGTGCATAAATATTTACAATTGTTATTTCTTCTTCTTGGATTGATCCCTTCATCATTATGTAATGTCCTTCTTTGTCTCTTGTAATAATCTTTATCAGTCTGCCTTCCTTCCTGGGATTCCTCAAACTCCTAAATGTTTTCTTTTTTAATTTGTATACATTAAGGTTGACCTTTGTGCTTTAAATTTGGTGGGTTTTGACAAATACATAATTTTTTATCTGACTTTACAATATCATACAGAATATTATCACTACCTAAAAAATTCCTTGAACCTCACCTATTAAATATGTTTTTTCTCAGAACCCCTAGAAACCACTGATCTTTTTGTCTCTGTAGATTTGCATTTTCCAGAACGTTGTATAATTGGAATTATATAGTATATAGCTTTTTCAGACTGGCTTTTTTCACTTAAAAACATGTATTTTAGGTCCACCCACATTTTTTCATGGTCTGATAGCTCACTTCTAGTTTATTGCTGAGTAATGTTCCACTGTATAGATTTACCATAGTTTGTGGACCTATTCACCTATTGAATAACATCTTGGTCAAATCCAGTTTTACAGTGATTATGAATAAATCTGCAATAAACATTTGTATGCATGTTTTTATGTATACATAAATTTTCAAATAATTTGGGTAGATATATCTGGGAGAATGAGTACTGAATGATATGGTGAGGGTTTTGCAAAAACTGTCAAACTGTATTCCAAAATAAATATACCATTTTGCATTCCCAAAAGCAATGAAAGTATTGTTCCAAGATCTTTTCAGCATTTGGCATTGTCAAATTTTTTAGGTATTAGCCATTCTAGTAATGTGTAGTTGTGTCTCACTGTTATTTTAATTTGCAGTTCCTTAATCACAGGTGATATCTTTTGATACATTTATTTGCCATTGATATATATTCTTTGATGAAGTGTCTCTTTAGATCTTTTGCCCATTTTTTAAATTGTATATTTTGCTTTCTTTTTGTTGAGTTTTAAGAGTTCTTCATTTATTTTGGATGACAGCCCTTTATCAGGTATGTATTTTGGAGATATTTTTTCCCAGTCTGTGGCTCTTCTTTTCCTTCCCTTAACAGTACCTTTTACATAGCAGAAGTTTTAATTTCCACAAAGTCCAATTTACCAATTTTTACTTTTATGAATCATGCTTTTGGTGTTGTAACTAAAAATCTATTGCCAAACCTAAAGTCACCTTGATTTTCTCTTATGTTTTTTTCTAGAAGTTTTATCATTTTGCATTTTACATTTAGGTCTATAGTCATTTTGAGTTGATTTGATTTTTAGCATTTCCTTTTGATTTTTTACTAGCATTTCCATTTCTTTGTTTATGTTACCTATCTGTTCTTGCATGTTGTCAACCTTTTCCATTAGAGCCCTTAACATATTAATCATAATTGTTCTAAATTCCAATCTGTGTCATATCTGACGCTTATTATTTTTCTCCAGACAATATTTTTCCTTGCCTTTTTGCATGTCTCATGTTTTGTTGAAACCAGACGTGATGTACTGGATAAGAGGAACTAAGCTAAATGGGCCTTTAGTGTTAACGTATTATGTTAACCTGGCTAGGAGTTGAGCTGTATTTAATGTTTGCTGTGGCTATAGTTTCCAGAAGCTTCAGATTCCTCTAGTGTCCCTGTTTTTGTCTTTCCTGCTGTCTTTGGATTCTCCAAAGAACTCTTCCTTAAATGGAATTTGGGCCTTGTAGGTGTTTCAGTTCTAATCCACTCTCTATATGGCATTAAATGTGTGGGAGGGGAAGCATTCTAAAATCTTATCATTCCATCTCAGTCTTTTACTGGGTTTATATCACTGGGCTGTTACCTTCACAAGTATTTCTTAGCTCCCTGCCCACCACCACCCCATCCCACCTTATGTGAGACAGGAAGGCTAGAGGCACCGGAGTTGGGTAAATGCCCTTCCCTCTAGATGAAATAAGGCTCTGGTAGTCTTTTCCCCTTAAGAGATGGACTTTGTTATGGAGAATGTTCTGAGTATATTTCAAAATGCCTTTTTTCCTGTATCCCTGCCAGAGACCTGAGGGAATATTTCTTGGCTTTTCTGTGATAATCTAGTGGAGTTCCAGAAATAAAACACACAAAAGGATGGGAGTATTCCTAAGTCAGTGACCCCAGAAATTTCTCACACTCATGCAAGTCTATATTCAGACTCCAACAATTTGTCTAACTTATTATTTAAGTTTTCCTACCAGTTTATGGCTTCATCCACTTATGCTTCATGTAAGATGATCTTAGCTGTGATTCTCTATATTTGTCTGTCTCACCAGATTTCTGGGTGGCAATTACCCAACAACCTCATTTCTCTGTTAGGTCCAAGAATAGTCATTAATGTTGTTTGTTTAGTTTTTTTTTTTTTTTTTTTTTTCCTGATTGTGAAGACGGGAGTGACAACTTCCAAGACACGCTGGAGCTAAATCCAAAAGTTCTATCATTTGTTTTCTGACTGTTTAGAGGACTGATTGATTGATTTACCATGTAGATGTTATATTGTTTATGAAATGTTACATAAGTCACAAACCATTTTAATTATTGAGAATTGATAAAATACTTGAATATATAGTAGGGCTACCACCCTTTTTAAACTAGTTATCTATTGTCTTATAGCACATTACCCCCAAAACATTGAGTTAACACAATAAACTTTTTTTTTTTTTAATCTTACACAATTTCTGTGGGTCAGAAATTCTGGAGCAACCTAGTTAACTCAAGGTCTCTCAAGATGTTTCAGTCAAGGTGTCAGCCAATACTGCAGTCATCTTAAGCTTTGACTGAGGCTGGAGGATCTGTATTCACATTTTCTCTCAAATGAGTTGGAAGCTGATGCAACTGTTGCCATTTGGCCTCAGTTCTTCACCACCCATACTTCTCCCTTGGCCTGCTTGAGTGTTCCTACAACATGGTAGCTGACTTCCCCCAGAAATAATGATCCAAGAGAGGGCAAGGAGGAAGTAGCAGCCTTTTGTGAAATATTCTTGGATGTCACACATCATCATACTATATATTCAGCTAATAACACAGGTCAGCCCTAATCAATGTGGGAGGGGACTTCTTAAGTCTGTGTAGGTAGAAGGATCATTGAAGGCCATATTGAAGATGGGCTGTGACATCCTTTTTTAACTGTCATCAGCAGGATTTTCCTGGTTATTTTCACATATTTAATTTTTTTATATGAACTTTAGATTCAGCTTGCCCAAATTTAAGTTTTGTTTTTCTTTTTTTTTTTGGCAGGGGGGTGGGGAGGTGGTAACATTACATTTAAAAATTAAGTAAGAGAGAATTGACGTCTTCGTGAAGTAGGGTCTTATATAAGAATATATTATAACTTTCAATTTGTTCATATGTACCCATGCTTTTTGTGTTTTAACATTTTCTTCATAGAAGTTATCTGTATGTCTTGTTAAATATGCTTTAGGTGCTTTATCCTTTTTTTTTTAATCTGTGTGTGTGTCTATTTTAATGTCTTTTTCTTCCATTATACCTTCTAA
The DNA here is from genome assembly GCF_949987515.2 of Delphinus delphis. Taxonomy (NCBI): domain Eukaryota; kingdom Metazoa; phylum Chordata; class Mammalia; order Artiodactyla; family Delphinidae; genus Delphinus; species Delphinus delphis. The sequence goes on along the minus strand of NC_082686.1, from coordinate 99,986,259 downwards.
CTGATAATGATTTTTTTGTCATAAGATGATAATTGATTGCTGTGTATTAAATTTGTATCCTAATATTTTATCACATTATTTTATTATATAGTTGAGCAGTTTATTCTCTGGTATAGTCTAGGCATAGTTAGCATATACAAAAAAAGTGAGAGTATTACATCTCTATTCCAGTGTTTATAACTTTAATACCTATGTCTTGTTTAACTTTTTTGGCTAATACTCATGGTACAGTGCTATATTGTAATGATGCCTATGAGCATCCTTGCATTATATGAAACCTTGCCTTTGTGGCTGTCATGTTAAAGATACACCCACTGATTTCTATTTTACTCAATATTTTTAGCAAGTGTAGCTATTGAATTTTGTCCAATTCCTTTTTACCCTTTGAGATGATATGAATTTTCTCTTTATATCTAATAATCTGATGAATTACTTTAATAGACTTCATAATGCTGAACCAATCTTGCATTACAGAAATAAACTGTACTTGGTTATGATAATAAACCTTTTAGTGTGCTTTTGGATAATATTTGGAAAAGTTGCAATAACATTCATAAGTGAGATTGGTATGTTATTTTCTTTCTATGCACTCTGCAAATTTTTACTTATGGTGCCTTTTTTTTTAATATTGTAAAGATTTTTTGTCTATTATCTTTTGGCTGTGTTGGGTCTTTGGTGCTGTGTGCAGGCTTTTTTAAATTGTGGCGAACAGGGGCTACTCCTTGTTGCAGTTCGTGGGCTTCTTATTGCTGTGGCTCCTCTTGTTACAGAGCATGGGCTCTAGGCACATGGGCTGTAGTAGTTGCAGCATGGGGGCTCAGTAGTTGTGGCGCATGGGCTCTAGAGTGCAGGCTCAGTAGTTGTGGTGCACAGGCTTAGTTGCTCTGCAGCATGTGGGATCTTCCCGGACCAGGGATCAAACCCATGTCCCCTGCGTTGGCAGGCGGATTCTTAACCACTGAACACCAGGAAAGTCCCTATGGTGCCTTTTTGATGAACAAAATTTTAAAATTTTCATGGATTTTTAATTTATGAATTTGGTTTTTGGTTAGTGTTTTTTGTATGTATTTTTGTTTTTGGGCTATTTCAAAGTTGCAAATATATTCTCCTATGTCTAGAAGTTTTATAGTTTCACTATTAACATGTAGGCTATGCTCCAACTCAAATTAATTTTTGTATAAAGTGCAGTATATGTTGATGTGAAATAATAATAAATATATATACACATATATACATACATATATACATACATATACATACATATATACATATATATACATATATATATATATGTATATATAAACACACACATACACACACACATATATATACCCCTGGTTTCCGATACAGGGTTCCTAAAACCCTTGTAAATTCCTAACTGATAAGAGCACTAGGAACATTTTTTGTTCTAATGAGGCGACTCTGGCTGGGTCTTGGGTGGCTCATGGATTGGGGCTGGTAACCAGAAAGACCAAACCTTGATTAGAAGCTTGGAATTTTCAGCCCTTATCTCCAGAAAGGGGAGAGGGGCTAGAAATTAAGTTAATAATGGATTAAGCCCACATGAGGAAGCCTCCATAACATCTCAGTAGTACGGGTTTGGAGTGCTTCCATGCTGGTGAACACAACTACACTGGAAGTTGAACAAAACCACCTCCATGGGGACAGAAGTTCCTGTGTTCAGGAACCTCCCAGACTTTGTCCTATGTATACCTTCACCTGTCTATTCATCTGTATCGTTTATCATAACCTTTGATAAACTGGTACACCTAAGTGAGTATTTCTCTGAGTTCTGTGAGCTGCTCTAGAAAACTAATTGAACTCGAGGTGGGGGGTGGGGTCATTGGAACCTCTGGTCTATAGCCTGTTGTTCAGGACAGGTCATAAAGTGGGCTTGTGACTGGTGTCTGAAATGGGATGGGAAGGGGAGCAGTCTTGTGGGACTGAGCAGCGGCTGTGGGATCTGCTGTCTCTGGATAGTTAGATATCCAGATATTCTGATAGTGTCAGAATTGAGTTTAATTGTAGGATATCCAGCTGGTGTTGGAGTCTTGCAAGTGTTTTGTGTGAATGGTAAAAGAGACACAGAGGTTTTTCCCCACAACAGGAGGGAAAGAGTGGGTTGGGAGAACAAACTTTTTCTTCTTCCTGCTTGGTTCCAGTGTTTGGGGATTTGCAAATTAATTGACAATAAACAGATTAATATAAGTAAAGTTAAAGTTTATTTACACTTCTCATGCAGGAGTTGCTCAGTGATGAGTAATTCACTGAATAGCCAGAAATAAAGGTTTGTATACCAAAATCAACAAAAATGGAGAGGGAGAATTTAGGGCTTCCATGGGAAGGTATGGAAGGTTTTCCTGAGCTTTTTCTAAATGCCAATGACAATGGGCAATCTGTCTCCTGGACAGCTAAATTCACAGGAAACTCCCTCTGAGGGAAACTCATGGCAGCTAATTTTCAGGAAGCTCTGCTTTAGTCAGATAAAGGAAGTTCTGATAAGATTTTTTTCTGCCTCTTCTGTAGCTCAAATGTTTTCATTTTACAGTCATCCTTATACCAACTCCTAGAGTCTAAATGGGTCCTGACATTTCCCCCACTTGAAACTTCCTTAGAAGTTTCATTAAAAAAAAAAAAAAAAGGGCTTCCCTGGTGGCGCAGTGGTTGAGAGTCCGCCTGCCGATGCAGGGGACGCAGGTTCGTGCCCCGGTCCGGGAAAATTCCACATGCCGCGGAGTGGCTGGGCCCGTGAGCCATGGCCACTGAGCCTGCGCGTCCGGAGCCTGTGCTCCGCAACGGGCGAGGCCCGCGTACCAGAAAAAAAAAAAAAATAATAATAATCTAGGGAATTCTCTGGCAGTCCAGTGGTTAGGACTCAATGCTTTCACTGCTGAGGACCCTGGGTTCAATCCCTGGTTGGGGAACTAGGATCCCACAAGCCGTGCAGCATAGCTAAAAATAAAATAAAATAAAATAAAAAATAAAAGTTCTATATAGATTGGTGTGGAGAGAGATTCCAGGTAGAAATTGTGGGGTAAGAAATCTACCAAAAGGAGAAATAGCATTGATTAAAACAAGGATGAATTAGCAGAAAAGAACAAATCTAAAGACATTATTCCATATCCCAATGGACCAGTCCTGCCATAGGTAGATTGGTCCAGTTAAATGGCTGTGTCTTATAGAAGGAAGCAATGGTGAAGGTGGGAGCATGGCACAAATCAAAGTTAGACTTCTATATAGTAGAAGTAATCAAGCATCAAATGAGGGGCATTTCTATGGAAACAAAAAGATTTTTAAAAAAGAACAATGGTTGGAGCAGATGATAAACCTAGTTTCTGAGTCCAGAGTGCAGAGTTAAGAAGATTAGGCTCAAAGTGTCTGTAGATGATGCATAGAGGACAGCAATGGCAATCTGGTGGATTCCCCAGTTTATAGTTTCAGTGCCCTTGGTGATGGCATAGACATCAGTGTCATCGTCATGGTTATTTTCAGGAGCAGAGAAAGAAAGATGCAGGGATTCAGGTGAACTTCCCAACTGACTCAAACTATTGTAAGTCCTTTGAAATTATGTCAAGTTGTCCAGCATCAGCTTACAGGGCTTTGGGAAAGGAACAGATACTACACAACTTAGAATCTCAATACAGATCTGGACAGTCAGTTTTTAGTTCTCAGTGACACCAAGTCAGGAGGGTGGGAGAAAAATTGGAAACATTAATTATTGACAAATTAATTACTGACAAAATGCTCAAGATAGCAGGATCCAATTTACAAAGGTGAAAAACAGCTCAAAGACAGTGAACAGGACCAGAATCTGATAAGCCACATGGTAGATTATAGATTTTCATTGAAACATAAAATTTCTCTCTACAATAACTCCCATTTTGTCCAAAGATAATCAAAGCAAGATGATTTTTGCTTACAAACTAAGTCTAGTCTTATTAAATTGGGCCTAAATATTTACATAAGTGCAGCAAGAATAGTAACTGAACACATAGGCTTCTGTTAAGTTTGCTTTACTGCAACTTTTTATAGAGAGCCTTAGATTGGACTTCTAGAAGCCATGCCAAGAACTCACATACTTTACCTGCAATACTTAGAGATTTGGATGGTTTCTTCCCTCCTCAAGTTACCCCCAAATGTCCTAAGGTTCCTGGGCCTTCTAGGAAGTAACCTTCTTCACTTACTTGCAAGTCTGGAACCCTTTTATGCTAAGTAACAGATCAGTTTTTCCCAAGAGAGCTTTGTAAGCATTGGCTCATAAAGTTAATCTTAGTACCTTAAAACTGTCTGGTCACATCTGATTCTATGCACATCATTCTCAAATATGACATTCCACTTAAAGCCTTGATAATATTCATTTTCCCAATTATGTCCTATTACAAGAACAGCTTCTCATTGAATTTATGCAAATATCTATATTGCCATGTAAGAATACTTAATGAGAGTTTCTGAATTCTAGAGTGATCAGGCAAGGAGAAAAGATAAATGTTTCATTTCTGTTTATACAATTATAATCTACTAAATTTTTGTAAGTTATAGATAACTTAGGAGAAAAGGAAACAAAGGGTTTCTTAAACCTGGAAAAAAGAACATTAAAGAACCAAGCAATGTTCTGAAATTGTTCACAGAAAACATAGTAATTATTTATTACTTCATCTAATTTCATATAATTAGTTCTTGTTCTGCTTGATCTTGGGTTAATAATTTCATAAAACCATCAGCTTTTCCACCAGAGTTCTAGAAATTCTTGCTCAGTCCAGTGGTATGACTTCAAAGTTGTTAACACTATCTGAAGCTTATACCTCAGAGTACCTGTCATGGTTCTTTCCATGGTTCTCTGAGAAAGTCCTTTTTGTTGAGATGAAGGTTTCTGGCTTGTAGCTGGTTACAAGAGTTTTCAGGAAAGCATCATATTAAAACAATAACTAACTGTGGGTGATAAAACACTTAACATAGCTGTGGTTAAATATCTGAAGAGAACTCATTAAAATAATGCAGTTTATGAGGAAATTTGATTTTCTATGGTATACATTTTAAATAATAAATGGAATTATTTATGATAACTTTATACCATTGTCTTCTACTATCACACAAAGCAATATAAGGATCTATTACGGACAGCAAGGGCATTGAAAATTTTCTAGAAGTTTTATATAATTCCTGAAATACTAGTATTGATAAAATGTACCCATACAAATATAACCTAGGGAAAGTTGTGTCTCTTCTTCCTTGACAATGTTTTCCATGACAGTCAACATAACAAACAAACCTAATTATTTTTTAAATATCTCTCTTTTTACAAGGTGAAAGAACACACTATTTGAGATTTTTAGGGGCCCTCTGGGGGCCCTAAATACCAAGATTTTATTTAGGATTTGTTTTGGGGAAGGCAAAATATCAAAAGTTGTCAAAATGTCAAAAGTTGAACACTTGATTAACTAGGATCACAGGTCATAATAAAACAATTCTTAGTTATCTATTCAACCAAAGTGACAGAAAAGATGTAAAAAGTATATGTAGGAGGTAACATGACTATAAAACAAACAAAAGAACCCACTTAAATTGTTTTACAGAAAATTTGTTTCTCTTACACAATTGACGACATGATAAAGACAACATAAAATAAGGAAAATCATTCTGATAAGATATAGAATCTTTCTTCCCTAGACAGATTACTCAAAAATTTAAAAAAAAACAAACCCAAAACAAACAAACAAAACCCATTTACTCTCTTATTAAGAGCCGACTACTAATTCAAGAAACTTTATCTTTTTAAGAGAGAGAAACCCAAGCTCAAGTTCTGCATTGGTACACTATTACTATGATAACTCGTTTTAAAACCTATAATGAATCTATTTAAACTTACCTATCTTGATCACACAGACAAGATATCCTCTCTCTCTCACTCTCTCCCTCTCTCTCTCTCTCTCTCTCTCTCCCTCTCTCTCTCTCTCTCTCTCTCATTTTCTTTACTGCAGACCCTTTACAACTTTCTATATCCATCCAGATTTTTTGTTCTATGTTTTCATTTTTTCTCATTTTGTAACAACCTTTAATCAACCTCTAAATTACTACTTTAGGACAAAATTACTCTTTTTTTTCCTAAGAAAAACACATCCTACATTCCTCGAAAAATTTTTGTGATGGTTAATTTTATTTGTCAGCTTGACTGGGATATGGGGTACCCTGATGAAACATTATTTCTGGCTATGTCTGTGAGGTTGTTTCTGGATGAGATTAGCACTTGAATTGGTGAACTGACCAAAGCAGATTGCCTTCTCCAATGTGACTGGGCATTATCCAGCCCACTGAGGGCCTGAATAGAACAAAATGACAGCATAAAGACAAATTTACTCTAATTTATTGAGCTGGACATTAGTCTTCTCCTGCGCTTTATTGGGACTTACATCATTGGCTCTCCTGGTTCTCAGAACTACACCACTGGTATTCTTGAGGCTGCAACCTGCATATTGCATATCATGAGATTTCTCAGCCTCCATAATGGACTAAGCCAATTCTATATAATAAATCACATATATATATATATATATATATATATATATATATATATATATATATATATATATATACACATGTGTGTGTGTATATATATATATATATATATATGTGGATATATATATATAGCCTATTAGTTTTCTTTCTCTGGAGAACCCTAATACATTTTTCATACAAAGTTGTTTTTTTTATCCCTTCATCCATATTGTTTAGAGTAGTTTCATATATACATATGAAAATTTTATATATAATTTTTAACCATTAGTAGCCTTTATTTCACAGAGAAAACTAGGAAGTAGATAATTATAAATTGCCCCTCATACACCAGCTTTCTGTAGTAGATCAGCAAATTTTTATGAATATAGTATTTCACAATTTCTAGAGGCATATGCTTCTCTCTAGTACAACTTTTCAAGGTGATAGAAAGGACATGTTTATTAACTAGTCCAAATATCCATAGTCCTTCTATAAGAGGAAGTCAAATTACACATACACACACACATATATTATATATATATATATATTTAAATGTATGTTTAGTAAGTAATGTTTCAGCATTTTATCTGTTTAGAAATAATCTACTTATTGAATATCAATTACTTAACTTAGAATAAGCCTAAGGTTTCAAGTTACCAAAAAGATTTTGGAAACTACTTTTAAACAAACACATCATAAAACAGAATTATTGTTGAGATAGAGTTTTTAAGAACACTGACTCAATTTGATTAAAATCAAATCTGTAAGTTTTATAATTAAGAATCTAGTAGATATAATATTAGCTTATTTGGCTAGTAAGCCCAGGTTCAGCTGCTCACCGCTCACGAACCAATAATTTGAGAGGCAAGTGTCAGTAGAAAGGAAAGGTGCTTTAATCAGAAAAGCTGGCAATCTGGGGAGATGGTGGACTTGTGTCCAGAGACCAACTGTGAAGATTCTGCTCAGCTGTGATGGCTTTTTCAAAGGGAAAAATGTGGGGGAGGGGGGAGAATCTCAGTGAATCATCTAGGCAGGAGGTTGGGCTCTGCATTATTCTCCACTGAGTGCAGACTGGCTAACTCTTTCTTCAGATGTTATCTTGCCCACATGATCTGCCTGCAGGATTGCTAAGGGGGCTGTTTGGGTAGAGAGCTAGTCATTTTTAACTGCTTAATTCTTCATTCTTCTTTTTATCTAAGAAAAGAATCAACAGGTTAGACAAGGCATGGTGTGCATTCAGGAGAGCATAAGTTTGGAGTTGGTTTCAATTGCTTAGTGAGCTCATTTCTGTAATTAAGTTCTTTTAAGGTCAGAGGGGAAGAGAAATGGGCAAACAGGAAAGGGGCAAAAGAGCTGCTTTCACAGGTTGAATAAAAATTTATGTCTGTATCGTAGTTAATGATAACAACTCTGAAGACATACCAGTTTTACTAAACCAACAATATTAAACTAGTCCTATTCACCAAAGGTTTATCCAAGTCATATAAATTTGAAAAGCAATTGGATTGGTTTGTATATTTCTGAGAGTTTTAGAAGTATTTAATTTATACAAGTGCTTATTTTTCTCTAAGTGAATTAGAATAGAGCTCCTTTATTAATTTGGTAATACCATTTGAAGATTGGAAAAGATCACATATATACAACGTATATATACATCCAGATAGACAAGTGCAAATAGAGATCTTTATGGCTTTCATTATAAAATTTTAACAATGAGTCAGGCATAAATACAGCAACACAGAAGTCATTAGTTTCTATATGAGTCAATTCTCATCTTTGCTCCACTTTATATTTTTATCGGAATTGTGTTTTGGGGGATAGAACATGTTACCTGCCTAACTTGAGGGCTAAAGCTTTCCATCAATATTTTTGGAGACTTTTAAGGTTTTCTTTTGTTCTGACATGGAGGCAAAGGACTAAATTCTGTTTCCAATTACCTCATTTAAAAAAATTTTTTGAGGGTCCCTGAGTCCCTTGAAAGCCCCTGAGGTGTAGCAGGGGGGCCTAAAGTTCCAATAATTATAGAGAGTTGAGGGACTGGAATAGGAAGGGAAGGTCTTAGTGAAGCCAGCTTGGGAGATTTACCTTTTCTCAAAGGAGCCGTTACAAACAAACTTGGTGTTCTAGCATAGCTTCAGAGAGTATACTTGTTTTAAATGTGACTCAGCCAATAAGTGTTTTTATGGCTTAATCATGGACATAATACTTTTCCCCAAAATGGCACTGAAGATGCAGCCCCCATACCCCAAAATAGCCAAGGGGAAAAAGGCAAGGACACTCATTGCTATAGACAGTAAGCAAAGGCAACAGGAGTGAAAGAAGAGTCCTTATGGGCTGAGACCTTTTATTTTTACTCAAAGGAAATCCCAGAGAGCTGGCAATGATCAGTAAGATGACAGCTGCAAATGGAGTGTCCAGGCTGCCCACAATTCTGCCCAGCTGGCTACAAATTATTGGTCCCCAACCTGACCTCCAATCACAGATCTGACAATCTCCACACAACCCACGCCAGGCAGGTAGAAAACCAAAGAGAACACTCTCTCTGGATCCAAACCAAGTTTTTAGAATACAAAATTGAGGCAGAAGGAGAAATCCAGTATTATTGGTGACCCACAAACTCACCAGCCTGTGAAGTGGGTTCAGACAATAAGTGTTGGGGAGGAAAAATGTTTCCTCTACCTTCTTGGTTCTTTGGCTGCTCTAATAATCAGATTAACATCAAACAGATTAACAGGAGAAAAATAATTAGATACATGTATATGGGGCCCCATAAAAATATGAGACACAAAGGCAATCAGGCAGTTGAGGCTTATGTGCTATCCTGAGCTAAGGAATGGGATAGGGCTGTGGGACTTCAAAGGGGAGGAGGGTTAATTCACAGGACAATGAAAAGAGCACATGTTTTGTAATTAGATGCTTACCCTGGCATACAGATAGTTCATTCAGATAAAAATTATCTCTGGCAATAACTCTTTCTGAGCCAGGCCTCCTATTGAAATTCTTTCAGGCAGTTGAAGGGGAGGTAAAAAGCTCTTCCTGCATCTTTTGGGCCTCCAAAGTCTTCAACTCTAATCCAGCTTGTCATGTTTTGGCGTGGCCTGTTCTGAGACCCTTCACAGGCTGATAAGATCTATGCGTGTGTTCCACACTATGATTCTCCTCAACAGCACAAAAGACAGAGACAAACAGGACATATGGTGATATATATCAAGAGCCACAATATCCAAAGAACCAGTTCTAACTGAAAGTTTTCTGTAAATCTAAATTTTGAAAATCCCTTTTAGAGAAAACAAGGAGAGGCTCTTACTGCCCTTGCTCAACAAGACCCTGAGGAGAGATCCAGGAATCTGACTATTAAAAACAGTTTACCTGGGACTTCCCTGGTAGCACAGTAGTTAAGACTCTGCCTGCCAATGCAGAGGACACAGGTTTGATCCCTGGTCCGGGAAGATCCCACATGCTGTGGAGCAACTAAGCCCATGTGCCACAACTACTGAGCCTGCACTCTAGAGCCCATGCACCACAACTACTGAGCCCATGAGCCACAACTACTGAGCCCATGCGCCACAACTACTGAAGCCCGTGTGCCTAAACCCCGTGCTCCTCAACAAGAGAAGCCACCGCAGTTGAGAAGCCTGCGCACCACAACAAAGAACAGCCCCCACTCGCCGCAGCTAGAGAAAGCCCGCATGCAGCAACGAAGACCCAATGCAGCCAAAAATAAATAAATAAATAAATTTATAAAATAGAAGAAAAACAGTTTACCTTTGTCGGCTTGGTCAGAGGTTCCGAGATGTCCGCTGCAGTCTCACCTCCGGAGTGAGTGGGGAGTACTAACCATGCTGTCCTAGTCAACAAAACTGTTGAAAGGCAAAACGTTTTTTCCTCTTCCAACTTGGGTCCTGTAAATTAAGTGACAATTGACAGATTAACAAGAGGAGAGACAAAGTTTATTTACACTTGCATGTGTGGGAATTGTTCAGTGATAAGTAAGTCACTGAACAGCCAGAGATAAAAGTTGACGTACCAAACTTAACAAAAGGAGGGGAAGGTTTAGGCATCAATGGGGAAGTATGAAAGTTTATATTGGGCTTTTTTGATGCTAGTGAGAGTGGGCAGTCTGTATTCCTGGCAGGTGAATTCGCTGGAAACTCCTTCAGAGGAGGGTTAATGGCATCTCTATTTTCAGGAAGCCCTGCTTTAGTCAGATAAGGAAATTCAGATAAGATTTCTTTTTGCATCCTCTGCAGCTCAAATGTTTTCATTTTATAATAATCTTTATACCAATTCTGGAATCCAAGTGGATCCCCACAGATGCTTAATATAATATTTCAGAAATTTTTAATTAGGTTGGATTGAATTTAAACAACAACAACAAAAAAGCATACACATTCTGGAGTAGACATGAGAATTGAAAACAAAATTAATTGTTCAGGACATAACACAAATAAAATACATCTGTATTTTCCTTTTGTTTTCTCTTTGCAGTAAGTAACTGAACATCATCTTTTTTCCTTCCCTTCTTTCCCTTTGTTTTCTTCCTTATTTCATTGACCTCTACTCAGTCTGACATTTTATGCAGTTCTGTGCCACAACTACTTCTGACTTACCTATGTCTCTGCTCCTTGTCACACTTCTTGGATATTTTGTTGCTGGACAAAAATACCACCTCTCCTGATTGCTTATTCTCTGCAATCAAAGCACCTTAGTAACTATTTGAAAATATGTTTGTAATGTCTCTTAGGGTAATATTAAAAGATAATTTGAAAAAAAAGGTAAAATTTTCTTTTGTGTCTGCTCCCATGAGGTGGATTTCTTCATGGGCTATTTAACATTTAGCTGTGAGCTATAAACTATATTTGTGGGAATATCTCACGCTAGAAGTTTTGTGTCCATTTGCTGGGTCCCTTGGTTATGAGTCAGGAGATAGATGGACCCCTAGGGCAAATGGTTTGAGTTCGTCCCTGTGGACGGATACTGCGAGACAAGAATAACAGGACAGTGTATATATGTCAATGCTATATACACTATCAAATGTAAAATAGATAGCTAGTGGGAAGCATCCACATAGCACAGGGAGATCAGCTTGGTTCTTTGTGACCACTTAGAGGGGTGGGATAGGGAAGGTGGGAGGGAGACGCAAGAGGGAGGGGATATGGGGATATATGTATAGGTATAGCTGATTCACTTTGTTATACAGCAGAAACTAACACACCGTGGTAAAGCAATTATACTCCAATAAAGATGTTAAAAAAAATAACACAAAATAAAATAAAAATTCAAAAAAAAAAGAAGAATAACAGTACAATTGAGAGAGGAGGCTGGGTCCTGCCCAGATAAACGATAAGAGACCATATATTCCTCATTCTTGAAGTCAGGAGACCTCCCCAACTACACATGCAGAGAAAGTCAAAAGGGGAGTGATGTCAAGTGGCTAAATCTACCCATAGCCCTCTTCGATAGAATCCATCTTGGCTAAGAGATGCGCATGCACACATGGGAAAATCCTGATATATGCCAAATACAGACTTTGAACCAGTCAAACTAAAATGATTGGCCAAAGGAAACCGGGAAGAAATGCCCCATATAAGTGATTTAAACTGCCACAAGGGCGCGACTCTCTCTCTCAACCTGCCCGTGTGTCTATCCACACATACTATACTTTTTTCCTCCTAATAAATACTTCACTTGTTTCACTATTTTCCGTCTTTGTGGGAATTCTTTTTCTGCAAAGCTGTAGGGCCAGGGCCTTGTCACTTACCACTGGTCTAGTGACTGGGATTCAGTGCTCTCACTGCTGCGACCCTACCTCAATCAGTGGCCGGGAACTGAAATCTTGCTTCAGGCAGCTGCAGGCTGAGGCCACCAGAGATCAGTTTCAAGTTTCTTAAGTGCAGAAAGTCCTGGATGAGTACTCAAGCCATCATTGCTATTTTAAATTAGCTATTAACATACTTCATATATTATTTATTTTTCAGGGAGTCACTGAGTATTGGTTATTGTGTTTGGATTTATCTTTAGTATATTTTAGATAACTTTTAAATTCTCTTCACAACTAAAATTGATTTGTGATTAATATATTTTATTCAACAAAACACAGTAAACTCTCTATACCAAATTCCCATGTCATTTTAAAATCACATAACTCTTTTTAATCTCACAATTTAAAAAAAAATTGATCTTCCTATTTTTAAAATAGAGTAATATTTTTCCAAATATTTACTACCTTAAGTAATACCAGGTCTTATTAATTTGCCCAGAAATAATTAGAAGTAATTTAAGAAAAATTTTACCTTTCCAAAAGAAAAAAGGACAAAATAAAACTATATCATAGACTTAAGAATGTTAGAGCTGGAAAATTCTGCCTTAAAAATCTTCATTTTTCTACATTTCAAGTCCAAGCATGAAACACACTGTCAACTGGAAAAAAAAAAAAAAGTGCAACGTAAGAGCTGTAAGTTGAGTTTTATTCAGTGTCATACTGAGGTCTACAGCCCAGGAGACAGTCTCTCAGATAGCTCTGAGGAACTGCTCTGAAGAGGTAGGTGGGAGGGGGGCAGTATGTATGTGGTTTTTGCTTAAGGAGTATATGCAATCCAGCATACATCTCGGTAGAAAGTTACCACTAGTCACAAGGAACAGATATCTCAGTTAATAATCTGTGTACTTTTCTAAGAATGGAAAAATGCAGGAATCTGGATTCATGAATATTTTTCCTGAAACCTATCCAACTGTCTAAGGGTCTGTTTTGCCTGTTTTCCTAAAGCATATAGTGCCTCATCCTATTCTTCATCCTGAATTCCTTTCAGGGTATACTGTAAGTCAGTGACTGCAATGGCTAATACCTTAATCCTTGTGGAACCAGGTGGTGAGCAACGTTCCTTGTTTTATAGCTACCATCATTATGAAACTTTTAAAAGAGATTCTATGCATTGCATGATTCTTGTTTTTAAATTCGATATCTTTGAGGCAACTAAAAGTTATTTAATGAGACTTGGATCACTAAGCAAAAGTTGTAGATGAAAATTTAACTTATTAATATTAGCTTTAAGCATAAAATTTATATTTTATGTACATACATATTTAGATCCAACTATATACAGAAAATAGTTTAGATTTTTATACTGAAGTAAATAATTTAACCTTAAGGTTTAGGAAATTTTTTTAGAGCTTCCTACAAATGTATGACATCATCATCTGCTACATTTAAGCATCACAAAACATATTAGCTGGATGCTTCTTAACTATGAATTGTCTGTAAGCCTGTAATTCTATTTTGCAATTCTCATCTAAACCAAATTAATTCTTCTCTCTTCAGTAGTAGAATAAAGCCTGGCATAAAGTACATACATAAATTTTCAACAAAAGAGCAAACAGATGAACAAATGCAGTCTCAACTGGAACTACTATGTGTATAATGTGTATATATTTATGGCCTAGAAGGAAAAGGAAAAACTAACCAATTTTTCAATGATGAGATATTTTCCCTCTGAACATTTTTAGAATGATAATACATTCCACTTTATGTAGAACAGTCCTGCTTTATACTTGTCATCCTATTGCAGCTATTATTATATTTCCTTTCACTCTTCAAAAAGTCCTGGTTTGAGCAATAAAGTATATGGTAGGGAGGGTGGGAGGGAGGGAGACGCAAGAGGGAAGAGGTATGGGAACATATGTATATGTATAACTGATTCACTTTGTTATAAAGCAGAAACTAACACACCATTGTAAAACAATTATACTCCAATAAAGATGTAAAAAAAAAGTATATGGTTCTTCTGGTACTTATATTTAAGTGCATACGTGAAAGAGAATAGAGAAATGCTTGTCTTGCTTTACTATTTTCATGTCTTTCCTGGACCTTAAACTAAATGATTTTCCTATATGGATATGACCAGTTTCTACCTCAAAATACTACTTTGGTTGTAAAAACCTAATGTCAAAATTCTCATATTGTTAATTTATTTGAGTCAAGGTATTGAATGCCTGTCTTTGCTTGGTGTACATCATCAGATAAACTAGTTTATCTTCTAGGAAGACACTAGTGAAATGGCAATTGGAATAGGTAAGTTTTAAAGCACTACATTAAAATTGTGTATGGGATGTCTGCTTATTTCTGAGCCCTCACTAGTGTAGCTTTTTATTGTCATCATTAAGATAGTAATGTGTAAAAAAGTGATATGAATATCATAGAGACAAAAAGTAGATGACAGTAATAGTCATTACAGCTTTTGTGTCCAGTTAAATATGTTCAGCTTTCCTTCTTCTGGACATACAATAAAATTCTCCTTTGTTGCCCCTATGAAACTAAACTAATGGCCAAAGCAGAAATTTTACAAGCCAGTTTATGATTTTTCTGCCTTCCCTTTCCATGAAAACTTGAATCAGGCATAAACTTCTGTATAATCTGGACTCCTGAGTAGCAAATATGAGTGGGACTCCTGCTGTTCTGAATGTAGCATGAATGGAAAATGATTTTTTTTGTTATGTTAAGTCACTGAGATTTTAATATACTTTGTTACCATAACATAACCTAGCTTAACCAAGCCTCCATCAACTGCTAAAATCACCTTAAGTAGTACCTATCAACTTCCTGTGAAAAACAATTGTACTATTTGCTTTCAGAGCTGTATACCATTTCCCAACCCCTCCCAGCACCTTGGCAGTCTATTCAGCTAAGGTCAGCTGGCCACTAGTATGTTTTGACCTCATGGTCTATAATCCCTCTAGGAGGAAAACAGTCATGAAATTGTAGAGCTGGAAAGATTTTAGGGATTATGTAGTTCAACTCCACCATTTAGACAGGTCATTTGGAAAAGCACAAGTTAAATAGGCCCTGATAGTCACTTATGTGAAAACAACAAAGGTACTTAATCTTTCTGACTTTACTTTTCTTAACTATAAAAGTGAAGATAATTACACCTTCCTGTCAGGTTTATTTAAAAGATTAATTAAGTTTAAGTGAACCCATCAGGTATTGTGGTCACAGGGCATCTATACATTCCTTCACTCCTTAAAAGTTTCATTAGGTTAGATAGGTAAAAAGTGGCAGAGCTGGGACTTAAAAATAACATTCATCAAGTGTTTTATAATTTTATTTTCATATCCGTTAGCAATATCATATAAATTTTACAACCAACTTGTTATTCAGACAAAGCTGGAATCATTATTATATCTGTTTCATAATAGTCAGTTGAGACCCAGAAAAGCTGTGATTTATCCAAGATCATTCTGCTAGTAATATATAGCGGAATCAGAGCTTGAACCAACAGCCTCTGACTTGAACATCACACTTTCTTTTTCACCACCTTGAAGCATAGACTTGGTGCTATGGACATTCTAGCCAGAGCTTTTCCACTATAAATAGGCTTTGTAGAAGTGAGTATTTCTAATTTCTCAATACTCAATCCACAATAATAATAGTTAACATAGTTCTGAATACTAATTAGTATGTTTTAGAGTATATTGATTGAAGAAAAAAAAATCAAAATAAACTCCTGGCCTTTGTTCCCAATTCCTGGGAGGTAGCCTCTAAATCCTTAGAATTTCCTTAGTGATAGGACTGTCTTTGTTATTCACGGTGGGCCCTGACGATAAGCTTATGCTAAGGATGTGACTAATAGGAGGTCCCTACCTGGTGTGTGGTAATGAGTTGACTCAGGATAGGGACTGGCCAAGCCAGAAAGACCAATCACTTAATTAAAAGGTTGGGGGTTTTAAGCCACACCATATCAGCCCATTCTCCAGGTACAAGAGGGTGGCCAGAATTGAGTTTAATTTTATAGTAAATGAGTAGATCATTCATGCCTAAGTAATGAAATCCCAATAAAAATTTTAGGAACCAAAGCTCAGGTGAACTTTCCTGGTTGGCAATAATCCATATATTGTCACACATGGATGTGCCAGGAGGGTAATATGTCCTGACTCCACAGGGGGAGGACAATGCAAGCTTCCTATTTGGGACCCTATGATATATTGTTATTTATCCTTTTGCTATAATAAATTTGTACAAGCATACCTCAGAGATGTTGCAGGTTCAGTTTCAGGTTATAAAGTGAATACCTTAATAAAGTGAGTCACAAATTATTTGGTTTCCTAGTGCATATAAAAGTTATGTTTACACTATACTATAGTCTGTTAAATGTGCAATAGCATTATGTCTAAACAAAGTACATACCTTAATTTAAAAAAATACTTTATTACTAAAAAATGCTAACCATCATCTGAGCCTTTGGTAAGTTGTAGCAGTAACATCAAAGATCACTGATCACACATCACCATAACAAATATAATAACAATGAAAAAGGTTGAAATATTGCGAGGATTACCAAAATGTGACACAGAGACATGAAGTGAGCAAATGCTGTTAGGAAAATGGTGCCAGTAGACTTGTTAGATGCACGGTTGACTGAAACTTCAGTTTGTAAAAAAGAACAATGTCTGCAACGAACAGTAAAGGGAGCATAATAGAATGAGGATGCCTAAATCATATCACTTTCCTGAGTTCTATGAGTCATTCTAGTTAATTATCGAACTTGAGGGGGTGTTGGAAACACCTGAATTTATAGCAGCTGATCAGAAGGGTGCTTGGGGACCCCTGAACTTGTGACTGGTATCTGAAGTGAGGGCAGTCTTTTGGAGGAGTGTGTCCTTAACTTTGAAGTTCGGCTAGTCTCTAAGCAGCTGATGTCAGGAGTTATTTCATAAACATACTTCATATATATATATATAAACTTTAGAAAGTCTTCTTTCCTGTACTTTTGACTCATAGGTAAAGATAAATAACACCTGGTGTTACTTAATTTTTTTAAAGTTTTACATTACTTTTACATTAAATAATCAAGGATATTTCCAGATCTTAGAATTTTTGTCTTGATTTTTTTCAAAATTTTTTAGAGCTAGTTAATGTTTATTCTGAAAGTTCTTTAAATAATTATTTTATTTATTTTATGAGAACATCATTTTAAAAACCTACGATACCCTTATTTGAAGGAAATAAGACAGAAAGTTAACATTTTTCTTTTGGGGACATAGATACATGAGTTGCTTCATTGTATATTCTCTATATTTCTGCATGTGTGAAATATTTTCTTAAGTGTTATCTATGATTCAGTAATAATTTTGCTTCATTCTCTGGCAATGCTGAACAAGAAAGTCATTATAATAATTTAACAGTATGAAATCAGAGCACTTCAGGAATTTGCAAATTCTATAATTCAAAGCTTTTTCTCCACCTGTGGAGAGCTGGTGTTAAGTAGCCTATAATTGCATAGTAGTCTTTTTCAATCTCCTGGACAATACAAACACAATTTCTACCAGAAACACACTCTCTTAGTAATTTGCTCTGCAGAATTGGTACCTTACTGGATGCAATGTTATATTGCCTGCATTGTTGGTGATTGGCAATCTCACCATGCATTCTGCCCAGTCATTACCTGCCAACTCCATAATGAGAAAAAGGCTGTCATTCACAAGGTTCTCAGTTGGTGAAATACTTTAGTTTCATATAACTTCAAAATGTTGAAATTTGTTTTTTGATGAATTCACCTACTGTCTCCCTGATTTGCACCAATAACCTTATTAAAATTTGAATAGATAATATCTTAAATTCATGACCAATAAAACTATTCATCTTGACAGTACATCAATAGTAGCAGTAAATAAATTTTCCTCTTGATAATAAAACATATTTAATTTATACGAAGATTATTTTTTAGTTACCATTTAATGAACATCAACTTCATGCCAAGTGTTAAGTAGTTTTCATATTTTCATTTTCCTATTTTTCTCAAAACCCCTTCAGGGAGATAGGCTTCACATATATTCTATCCTGCATTAGAATATAAGCCTCATTAGAGGAGGAGTGTTGTCTACTTTTTCAGTGACATATCTGAAGAGCCTAGAACAGCGCTAGGAGCATAGTGGATACTCAATAAATATTAGGTGAATGAATGAGTGGTTTTAACTATTGTAAAAACAGAAATAAAATTTAACTTTTCAACATCTCATAATTTATAAGCCTAATGCAATAGTTTCCATGAGTGCTTTCTCTTAGCTATGCCATAAGAGCAGTTATACAACAATTAGCTATACAACAATAATGTATTCACCAATAGGGAACTCTCTGTCTGGAAACCCTTTATTATTCTGGAGTTGGCAGAAAGCATGGAAAGATTCATGACTAACCAGAATCAGTGAAGGAATTATACTGTGGTATCCAGCAACAAAATAATCTCACACGGATATTTGTCTGTTTTGCTCCATAATTTAGTAAAAGCCCCTAGAATAGAGACTAGCACACAGTTGGCAGTAAGCTCGATAAATATGTGTTGAATAAGCGAATTTTGTTTTCAATGTGAATAAGATTAACAAAATTTAAGATACTTCAGAGTGAAAGCTACAGTTTAAGTGTTTTCCATTATACCATGTTTTTAAATACTTTTCAGTACTCTTTTCAATATTTTATTTGATCCTAAGAATAACTTTGAAGATGCATGAAGCAAGTATGATAGTTATCTTTTAATAAATATATGTGCTAAATTGTGCAAGGTCAAATGAATTTTCTGAGAATACAGAATTCACTGAAAAACTATGATTATGTATTGGTCTTCTGCCTACTTTTTTAATAAAACAGGGCTTTTTAAGGCATCAGATTTTACTGTCATTTGAGTAATTTGAATAATTTCAAATAATTATCTGATGTAGATGAATGGTCCCAGAGTGAGGGACAGCCACCCCCACCCCTCCAGGGAATTCCAAGACCAGAAGCCATGTGGCTGACAGGGTCTTGGTGACCCAGCCAGGTGTCAGGCCTGAGCTTCTGAGGTGGGAGAGCCGAGTTAGGAAATTGGTCCATCAGAGACCTCCCAGCTGCATGTAATATCAAACAGCAAAAGATCTCCCAGAGATCTCCATCTCAATGCTAAGACCCAGCTCCACTAAACAACCAGCAAGCTACAGTGCTGGACACCCTAAGCCAAACAACTAGCAAGACAGGAACACAACCCCACCCATTAGCACAGAGGCTGCCTAAAATCATAATAAGCTCACAGAAACCCCAAAACACACCACTGGATGCTGTCCTGCCCAGCAGAAAGACAAGATCCAGCCTCATCCACTGGAACACAAGCATCAGTCCCCTTCACCAGGAAGCCTAAACAAACCACTGAACCAACATTACCCACTGGGAGCAGACACCAAATACAAAGGAAACTACAAACATGCAGCCTGCGAAAAGGAGACCACAAACACAGTAAGTGAAGCAAATGAGAAGACAGAGAAATACACAGCAGATGAAGGAGCAAGGTAAAAACCCAGCAGACCTAACAAATGAAGAGGAAATAGACAGTCTACCTGAAAAAGAATTCATAGTAATGATAGTAAAGATGATCCAAAATCTTGGAAATAGAGTGAAGAAAATACAAGAAACATTTAATAAGGACCTAGATGAACTAAAGAGCAAACAAACAATGATGAACAACACAATAAATGAATTAAAAATCCTCTAGAAGCAATCAATAGCAGAATAACTGAGGAAGAAGAACGGATAAGTGACCTGGAAGATAACATAGTAGAAATAACTACCTCAGAGCAGAATAAAGAAAAAAGAATGAAAAGAATTGAGGACAGTCTCAGAGATCTCTGTGCCAACATTAAATGCACCAACATTCGAATTATAGGGGTCCCAGAAGAAGAAGAGAAAAAAAAGGGACTGTGAAAATATTTAAAGAGATTATAGTTGAAAGCTTCTCTAATATGGGAAAGGAAATAATCAGGTCCAGGAAGCACAGAGAGTCCTATACAGGATAAATCCAAGGAGAAACACAACAAGACACTTAAAATCAAACTATGAAAAATTAAATACAAAGAAAAAATATTAAAAGCAGCAAGGGAAAAGTAACAATTAACATACAAGGGAATCCCCATAAGGTTAACAGCTGATCTTTCAGCAGAAATTCTGCAAGCCAGAAGGGAGAGGCAGGACATATTTAAGGTGATGAAAGGGAAACACCTACAACCAATATTACTCTACCCAGCAAGGATCTCATTCAGATTTGATGGAAAAATTAAAACCTTTACAGACAAGCAAAAGCTAAGAGAATTCAGCACCACCAAACCAGCTTTACAACAAATGCTAAAGGGAATTCTCTAGGCAGGAAACACAAGAGAAGGAAAAGACCTACAATAGTAAAACCACAACAATTAAGAAAATGGTAATAGGAACATACATATCAATAATTTCCTTAAATGTAAATGGATTAAATGCTTCAGCCAAAAGACATAGACTGGCTGAATGGATACAAAAATAAGACCTGTATATATACTGTCTACAGGAGACTCACTTCAGACCTAGGGACACATACAGACTGAAACTGAAGGGATAGAAAAAGGTATTCCATGCAAATGGAAATCAAAAGAAAGCTGTAGTGGCAATTCTCATATCAGATAAAATAGACTTTAAAATAAAGAATATTACAAGAGACAAAGAAGGACATGACATAATGATCAAGGGATCAATCCAAGAAGAAGATATAACAATTGTAAATATTTATGCACACAACATAGGAGCACCTCAATACATAAGGCAAATAATAACAGCCATAAAAGGGGAAATCGACACTAACACAGTAATAGTAGGGGACTTTAACTCCCCACTTTCACCAAAGGACAGATCATCCAAAATGAAAATAATTAAGGAAACACAAGCTTTAAATGACACATTAAACAAGATAGATTTAATTGATATTTATAGGACATTCCATCCAAAAATAACAGAATACACTTTCTTCTCAAGTGCTCATGGAACATTCTCCAGGATAGATTATATCTTGGGTCACAAATCAAGCCTTGGTAAATTTAAGAAAATTGAAATTGTATCAAGTATCTTTTCTGACAACACTATGAGACTAGATATCAACTACAACAAAAAATCTGTAGAAAATACAAACACATGGAGGCTAAACAATATGCTACTAAATAACCAAGAGGTCACTGAAAAAATCAGAGAGGAAATCAAAAAATACCTAGAAACAAATGACAGTGAAAACACGATGACCCAAAACCTATGGGATGCAGTTCTAAGAGGGAAGTTTATAGCAATAAAATCCTACCACAAGAAACAAGAAACATCTCAAACAAACAACCTAACCTTACACCTAAAGCAATTAGAGAAACAAGAACAAAAAATGCCAAATTAAGCAAGAGAAAGAAATCATAAAGATCAGATCAGAAATAAATGAAAAAGAAATGAAAGAAATGATAGCAAAGATCAATAAAACTAAAAACTGGTTCTTTGAGAAGTAAACAAAATTGATAAACTATTAGCCAGACTCATCAAGAAAAAAAGGGAAAAGACTCAAATCAATGGAATTAGAAATACAAAAGGAGAAGTAACAAGTGACACTGAAGAAATACAAAGGATCATGAGAGATTACTACAAGCAACTATATGCCAATAAAATGGACAACCTGGAAGAAATGGACAAATTCTTAATAAAGCACAACCTTCCAAAACTGAACCAGGAAGAAATAGGAAATATAAACAGTACAATCACAAGCACTGAAGTTGAAACTGTGATTAAATTCTTCCAACAAACAAATGCCCAGGACCAGATGGCTTCACAGGCGAATTCTATCAAACGTTTAGAGAATAGCTAACATCTATACTTCTCAAAATCTTCCAAAATATAGCAGAGGGAGGAACACTCCCAAACTCATTCTACAAAACCAGACAAAGATGTCACAAGAAAAGAAAACTACAAGCCAATTTCACTGATGGATATAGATAAAAAAATCCTCAACAGAATACTAGCAAACAGAATACAATAGCACATTAAAAGGATCATACACCATGATCAAGTGGGGTATATTCCAGGAATTCAAGGATTCTTCAGTATACACAAATCAATCAATGTGATACACCATATTAACAAATTGAAGGATAAAAACCATTTGATCATCTCAATAGATGCAGAAAGAGATTTCAACAAAATTTGACACCAATTTATGGTAAAAATCCTCCAGAAAGTAGGCATAGAGAGAACTTACCTCAACATAATAAAGGCCATATATGACAAACTCACAGCCAACATCGTTCTCAATGTTGAAATACTGAAACTGTTTCCAATAAAATCAGGAAGAAGACAAGGTTGCCCACTCTCACTACTGTTAATCAACATAGTTTTAGAAGTTTTAGTCACAGCAATCCAAGAATAAAAACTAATATAAGGAATCCAAATCAGAAAAGAAGTAAAACTGTCACTGTTTGCAGATGACATGCTACTATACATAGAGAATCCTAAAGATGCTACCAGAAAACTACTAGAGCTAATCATTGAATTTGGTAAAGTAGCAGATTACAAAATTTATGCACAGAAATCTCTTGCATTCCTATACACTAAAGATGAAAAATCTGAAAGAGAAATTAAGGGAACACTCCCATTAACTATTGCAACAAAAACAATAAAATACCTAGGAAAAAACCTACCAAAGGAGACAAAAGACCTGTATGAAGAATACAATAAGACACTGATGAAAGAAATTAAAAATGATACAAACAGATGGAGAAATATACCATGTTCTTGGATTGGAAGAATCAACATTGTAAAAATGGCTATACTACCCAAAGCAATCTATAGGTTCAATGCAATCCCTATCAAACTACCACTGGCATTTTTCACAGAACTAGAACAAAACATTTCATAATTTATGTGGAAACACAAAAGACTCCGAATAGCCAAAGCAATTGGGAGAATGAAAAATGGAGCTGGAGGAATCAGGCTCCCTGACTTCAGACTATACTACAAAGCTACAGTAATCAAGAAATTTTGGTACTGGCACAAAAACAGAAATATAGATCAATAGAACAGGATAGAAAGCCCAAAGATAAAGCCATGCACCTATGGTCACCTTATCTTTGATAAAGGAGGCAAGAATATACAATTGAGAAAAGTCAGCTTCTTCAATAAGTAGTGCTGGGGAAAATGGATAGCGACATGTAAACAAATGAAATTAGAACACTCCCTGACACCATACACAAAAATAAGCTCAAAATGGATTAAAGACCTAAATGTAAGGCCAGACACTATAAAACTCTTTGAGGAAAACATAGACAGAACACTCTATGACATGAATCACAACAAGGTCATATGTGACCCACCTCCTAGAGTAATGGAAATAAAAACAACATAAACAAATGGGACCTAATGAAACTTAAAAGCTTTTGCCCAGCAAAGGAAACCATAAAGAAGTCGAGCTTACCCTTCCCCCTCCCCATATCCTCAAGTCCATTCTCTATTAGGTCTGTGTCTTTATTCCTATCTTGCCTCTAGGTTCTTCATGACCTTTTTTCTTAGATTCCATATATATGTGGAAGCAGCCACATAGCACAGGGAGATCAGCTTGGTGCTTTGTGACCACCTAGAGGGGTGGGATAGGGAGGGTGGGAGAGAGGGAGACACAAGAGGGAAGAGATATGGGAACATATGTATATGTATAACTGATTCACTTTGTTATAAAGCATAAACTAACACACCATTGTAAAGCAATTATACTCCAATAAAGATGTTAAAAAAAAAAAGTCAAAAAGATGACCCTCAGAATGGGAGAAAATATTTGCAAATGAAGAAACTGACAAAGGATTAATCTCCAAAATATACAAGCAGCTCATGCAGCTCAGTATCAAAAAAACAAACAACCATTTCCAAAAATGGGCAGAAGACCTAAATACACATTTCTCCAATGAAGATACACAGAATACCAACAAACACATGAAAGGATGCTTAACATCACTAATCATTAGAGAAATGCAAATCAAAACTACAGTGTGGTATCACCTCACACCAGTCAGATTGGCCATCATCAAAAAATCTACAAGCAATAAATACTGGAGAGGGTGTGGAGAAAAGGGAACCCTCTTGAACTGGGAATGTAAATTTATACAGCCACTATGGAGAACAGTATGGAGGTTCCTTAAAAAACTAAATATAGAACCACCATACTACCCAGAAATCCCTCTACTGGGCATATACACTGAGAAAACCATAATTCAAAAAGGATCATGTACCACAATGTTCATTGCAGCTCTATTTACAATAGCCAGGACATGGAAGCCACCTAAGTGTCCATCAACAGATGAATGGATAAAGAAGATGTGGCACATATATAAAATGGAATATTACCCAGCCATAAAAAGAAATGAAATTGAATTTTTTGTAGTGAGGTGGACGGACCTGGAGACTATCATACAAAGTAAGTCAGAAAGAGAAAAACAAATACCATATGTTAACACATATATATGGAATCTAAAAAAAAAAATTGTTCTGAAGAACCTAAGGACAGGACAGGAATAAAGACCCAGACATAGAGAATAGACTTGAGGACAAGGGGAGGGGGAAGGGTAAGCTGGGATGAAGTGAGAGAGTGGCATGGATATATATACACTACCAAATATAAAATAAATAGTGGAAAGAAGCCACATAGCACTGGGAGATCAGCTCGGTGCTTTGTGACCACCTAGAAGGGTGGGATAGAGATGCAAGAGGGAGGAGATATGGGGATATAAGTATATGTATAGCTGACTCACTTTGTTATACAGCAGAAACTAACACACCATTGTAAAGCAATTATACTCCAATAAAGATGTTAAAACCAAAAACCAAACCAAACCAAAATAAATAAATAAATAATTAGCTAAGAGCCACAATTACTACCCCATTTTGTGAAAATGTCTAAACAGTTTTTTCAATTAATACTCAGAAATGGGGTTGCTGAGTGATACGGTAGTTCTATTTTTAATTCTTTAGGAATCACCATATTGTTTTCCATAGCAGCTACAACATTTTGCATTCCCAGCAAAAGTACACAGTTTATAATTCCTCCACATCCTACTCAACGTGTGTTTTTTTGTTTGTTCATTTTTGTTTTGTTTTAAGTAATAGCCATTCTGACAGGTGTAAGGTGAAAATCTTTCATTTGACTTTATATCTCCCTGATGATTGGTGACTTTGGATATGTTTTCATATACCTGTTGGCCATTTGTATGTCTTCTTTTGGAGAAATCTCTATTCAAGTCATTAGCCCACTTTAAAATTAGGATTTTGTTTGCTTTTGTCATTTTTGTGCATGTGTTTTTATTTTTAAAACCGTTTTGTCTTTATTTTTGTGTAAGGTGTAAGATAGGGCCTAATTTCATTCTTTTGTAAGTGGATATCCTGTTTTCCCAGCACCATTTGTTGGAAAGAGTATCCTTTCCCAAGGTGTGTTCTTGATACCCTTTTTGAAGAACAGTTGATCTTACATGTGTGGATTTATTTCTAGGCTTTCTATGCTTTCACATTGGTCTATATGTCTGTCTTTATGCCAGTACCACATTGTTTTAATTACTGTAGCTTTGTAATATATTTTGAAATAAGGACGTATGATGCCTCCAGCTTTTTTCTTCTTTTTCAGGATTGTTTTAGCTATTCTGGGTCTTTTGTGGTTCTATATGTATTTTAATATTATTTTTTGTTTCCTGTAAAAACTGCCATTGGGATTTTGATAGTGATTGTGCTGAATCTGTAAATCCCTTTGGGTAGCACAGACATTTTAACAATATTGTCTTCCAATCCATGAACACAGGATGTCTTTCCATTTGTTTGTATCTTCTTTAATTTCTTTTATCAGTGTTCTTTAGTTTTTGATTTACAAATCTTTCACTTCCTTAGTTGCATTTATTCGTAAGTATTTTATTATTTTTTGTTCTATTACAGGATTATTTCCCTAATTTCCTTTACAGATAGTTCATTTTTAGTGTATAGAAATGCAACTGATATTTATATGTTAATTTTGTATTCCATAACTTTATACTGAAATTGCTTATTATGTCTAATAATATTTTATGGAGTCTTTAGGGTTTTCTTTATATAAGTCCATGTCATGTGAAAACAAGGAAATTTCTTCTTCCCTTCTGATTTGTATGTCTTTTTATCTCTTTTTCTTACCTAATTTTTCTGGCTAGACTTCTAGAACTATGTTGAATAAACTTGGCGAGAATGGGACATCCTTGTCTTGATCCTGATCTTAGAGGAAAAACTTTTAGTTTTTTTACCATTGTATATGGTATTAGCTATGGAGTTTTCATAACGTTTATTATGTTGAGATAATTTTCTTCTAATTATAGTTGAGAGTTTTTCTTATCATGAAAGGGTATTGAGTATTGTTAAATGCTTTTTCTGTATCTTTTGAGATTATCATGTGACTTTTATCCTTTACTCCACTAATGTAGTGTATCATATTAATTGATTTTAATATGTTTTAACATCCTTGCATCCTAGGGATAAATCTCACTTGGTTATGGTGTCTGATCCTTTTAATATGCTGTCAAATGCAGTTTGCTAGTACTTTGCTGAGAATTTTTGTATCTATGTTCACCAGGGGTACTAGCCTATAGTTTTCATTTCTTGTGGTGTGTTTGTCTAGTCTTGATATCAGGGTAATGCTGGCCTAAAAATATTCCTCTTTTTCTTTATTGAAGGGGATGGTCGTGTAATGTTAACCAACTAAGGATATTATTTGAAAATAAAAAAATGTTCCTTCAGCAAAATGAAAAAAGGAAACAAAGATGACATCAGCTATAAGAGGCAGTATGAGTTAACCATGACATAGCAGAAGATAGGAGTTCATAAAGAAAATATGTTGACTTTAGACTTAGAAGATTATTCTTTGAGTGGTAAGCTTTGAAGAATGTCAGTTTATATTTCTTTCCCTATAGATTCAGTCCCACAACTCAATTCTGCATTGGATACTTATTCACATGGTCTTAAATTTTAAATGCTGTTTAATGGTTTTTGACTTTTAGGAAATCTATAAATAATGCATAGAAGAAAAGTATAACTACAAATTAGTACATAAATACTAGATATTAAGTTGTATAAGTAATCATTATATACTTACATATACATTAACTTGTTTATATGTAATACCTATATATAGTTAAGGTTTATAATACAAAAATTGGGAGGTGAAGATTGGGTGAGAAGAGTTTGAAGAAAGTGTAAATATTTTATCTATTTTCTCGGTTTTCCCCAAGGTTTCCCCAAAGGCTGTGAAGCTATTATTTATGTCTGTTTCTCTAGAAGCAGAGCTGCAACGGGAAATTTCATGCTCATGATTGATTAAGGGGGTGTTCTCAGGAAAAACCAGTACGGGAATGAGGGAAGCAGGATAGAGAAGGAGAAGGAGCTGCATAAGATGTAGTTTCAGATAAAGTCTAGGTTCTCTCTAAATCCTCTGGGAGCTTTGGATAATAAATGGCAAGATGGCCTGTTATGACTTGGGGTCAGGAAGCAAGGCCTTTGTACACCTTTGACACCACAGTTTGTCATTGACTATCCAAGGTGGATGAAGGGAGAGGATGCTCCAGTTAACTCCTAATTACTTTTTGGAAAGTGAGTATGATGGTTGACTTTATGTCAATTTGACTGAGCCACAGGGTGTCCATTTGGTCAAACATTATTTAGGGTGTCTGTGAGGGTGTTTATGGATAAGATCAATATTTGAAGCAGTAGAGTAAAGCAGACTGTCCTCCCCAGTGTGGGTGGGCCTTATCCAATCAGTTGGCCTGAATAGAACAAAAAGGCTCATCCTCTCACAAGGAAGAAGGAACTCCTCCTATATGACTGCCTTCCAGCAGAGACATTCAGTTTTATGCTACCTTCAGCCTTGAAATAAAACATAAACTCTTCCTGGATCTCAAGCCTCTCAGTCCTTGGCCTAGAACTACACTCTCAGCTTTCCTGGTTCCCAGGCCTTCAGACTCAGACTGGAACTGTCATCAGCACCCCTGGGTCTTCAGCTTGTGAACTACAAATCTTGGGACTTCAGCCTCTATAATTGGGCAAACCAATTCCTCATAAAAACTTTCTCTCTCTCTATATGTATATAGATAGCTGGATAGACAGATAGATAAATATATCCTATTGATTCTGTTTCTCTGGAGAACAATAATACAGTGAGAGGTGGATTCCATAGCATAAGTGAAATCCTCCAGAAAATATCGGTCAATGTGAGGCATTGGTAGAAGCACTCCCCAGGAAGTAGTAAAAGTAATTCCAAGGGATTTGGAGTGGCCACCAACAACATCTGCTACAAGTATGCATCCTGCTTTTATTAAGTGATCTGTGTCACAGTAGGCTCTCCTTTATACATTGTAGGAAACTACCTACATACAAATAGCATCTCCATCCAGCCTTTCTCTCCCAACCAATACTCCAGCCAATCCTTGTGAAGGTTGAAGCTCTGTGCATGCCCTTAAACAAAAATCTTGACTCTTTGAACTTATCTGATAGTAAACTTTGTTTTCTATTAATTATACACCTATAATAGTTCATAGTCTATTCTAAAATAATTTTTAGGATTCTAAATTTACTTAATTTTTATGTAGGTTCCCTGCCTTTTGCTCTCAACAAAGCTATTCTATGCCAAATTACTGTAATGTTCTTTTTAAATACTTAGGTTTCCAAGAAATTTTAAAAGTTATAAAAGTGCCATAGATAATCCAAAAGCTGATCAATCTATTATTTGAAGCAAAAAAAACATACTTCTTAGCAAATGTTGGGGTACTTAGTTACTTAGTATTGAGAGTGCCACAGCTCCCTTTGAAAATGATATAATCAAATAATATAATCATAAAGCTTTAGGCTGGAAGTTTCATAGAGATCCTCTTGTGCAACATACTTTTTCTTCATACAGGTGAACTGAGGAAGAGCATATGAAGTCAACTGAGGAATATAGGATATATATGAGGTAACATTTTACTTTATATTTTTAACACCTTGATCAGCAATTATTTTTAGTTGGAACTCAGTATAAAGTCATTTATATACAATACATTTTTAATGTTGAAATCTTATTGCTTATGGCTCTAAATTCAACTCAGAAAATGCCTCAGATGCAATTTTTCAGTAAATGTTTTATTAAAAAGAATGTATCCTTTATGGAGAACAGATGATTACGAATGAGATAGAGCCATGATTTTTTAAATAGCTTATCACTACAAATCTTTGAAGAAAATAGTAATAATGATGGCAGTGACAACAACTATATCAACAGCACAAGCATATTAACATATTTAATCCCTAAACAGTCCCATGAGGTCAGTACTTTTATTACTTCCTATCTTCATTATGTGAAAACTATGGAATCTGACTCTAGTTATTCTGGCTCACAAAATTATCTTCTCAACCACTGTACTTTTCTGTAGAACAAATATACTCTGAACACCTAACTACTATTTAAAGCAGTTGAATACACATTTAAACCTTTTTCATAGACATTTTCCAGAAACTTATGAACTTATGAATACTGTTTCACTGTTCTTGTTTCATCTGTGAAGATAAAACAGTGGACAGTTATTACATGTAATTTAGCAATCAAGTGGAAAATCATGGCTTCAGCACAATTCTTAATTGGTTTTTGAGTAATGCAGTTTGCAATTTGAATGTAAGATGCTGATCCTGATTCACTGTCAAAGGGCATATTTGTGGGGTTGATTTTACAGTGAATGAGGGATTGCATAAGCTATGATAATCATTTTTAGAAGAAAGTGCAATGGCACAGAAGTCAGCGGGCCTAGGTTTTAATTTCTGCTTTGTGAGTAGCCATTTGGCTTTAGCCAAGTCCCTTAACTTTATGAGAATTATTTTCCTCCCCTTTAAAGTAAGGAGGTTCACGTTTTGACCTACATCAACTTGAAGATTCCCTCTAGGTCTATTCTAACATTCTATGATTCTATGACCTAGACCTCATTAGTGGAGTATTAATAGTCAAAACTAGGCACAAATGAAAGACATTAGGTTGTTTTTTATATGTAACAGATACTGTTGGATTTGAGATTACAATTTTTAGTTTCCATTTTGATATCCTCGTCTTCCTGCTCTATGCTCTTTCAGAAACCTTTGCTCTTAGAAAAAAACCAAAGTACATGGAGTGAAGAGATAGTCTTTTGAGTATTTTAAAATTATTTAACAAGCTAATTTAAAAGGATTTAATAATAAGTTAAATATCTAAAATTTAAAAGCAAACCTTAAGTCAGTCTACCAACTGTTCCCTGTCTGAACTGGAATGACAAATAAAATACATTATCACCCTTTTCCACGTGGGCAAGTGATGTAATGTGTCAAGAGAGAAGAATGACTTTGGTCATGCCCTCTGGAAAAGATGCCCTTACTTGGCATTCTTCACTGTGATCCTTTAACAATGTTCCTGAGTAGCTGGAAGCAGGCTGGAACAATTGAAAAACACTGAATTAGTGGGAGGTAAGGGAGATATCTGCAACAGCTGAAGCAAAATGAACTTTTCTGCCGAGAAAAGCAGCTTAGTTACAACCCTCTGAGATTAGATGTCAATCCATCCCCAAGCAGGACAAGTGTGGGTGATATATGGAAAGTATATTTTTAAATCTGCTGGAGCTTGCCAATCTGGAGAATCGCCCAGGAAAGAGAGCCTCAGAAAAATCACGATGGAAACAAGAATATTTTATCATATTTATGCAGAACTTGAGAGCCACAGAAACAAATTGGACATACTCCCATTGCTAAGCAGATAAAGATTTCATCATTAATAATTACTACGACAGAAAGCTCTTTTAACTGTTTCTCTGCAGTATCTGTTGCAGTGATTCAATAAGTATGTGTACTAGTTTTGTGTGACATCACAATAGAAAGAATACTTTCCTCACATGCCCTTATAAAGCTAAAACCTGCTCTCTTGTAACTTGCTGAATCAAATTAGTTTTCAAATATGGCTATGCTGTCAAATATAAGTGGTAGGAGCATTTCTTTCTGAAGTCAGAAGCATTTTATTTTGACTGTTCAAGAAAATCACAAAAGTCAATTGTTTTGTTCCTTTAAAATGAAGGTGTTTAACACCTTGAAGTATGAAAAATATTTGTGACACTAAATAATAATAATGAACCTTTTCTTTAATATACACAGAATCATTTTGTCTGCAAAGTGAAACACACTGTATTAAAAATAATATTAATACTAATTGGCTGTGTATGTTATTGTCTTTTGCAGACATCAGTTGAGTCACCATGATTTATTCCAAATGAGATATTTTTAATGAAAATGTATCACATAGACAAGCTAAATCATTTCCAGTAATATTGTAACAGCTTCAAAAAGAAGCACTGTGGTGTTAAAGAGAAGCATATGATTCTTGGTGTCAGTGCCAGAGAGTTATAGTTTTAATGTGTTGAATCAGTACAAGTGATGACAAGAATGATTAAATTTTACAATAGCAACTTAATTTGAAGGAAAGAGACATTCTTATTGAGAGATTTACCTAAAATCACCCAGACAACAATGTTGTCTGATACCCAGACAACAATTATTATTGCGTGTTGTCAATAAAGCTATTGTTATAAATCTTATATAATGTAACATGGAATAAATGCTGGTCAGTTGTAAGAAATTGAAGGAACCTACATTCAAATTAAAAGTGATATTTAAAGAAAGGGCTCACTAGCAAAATGTTAGAAAGTAACTCTTTTACTGTTACCTGGCATCTTTAAACCACCTTTAAACTTAGTATAGTTTCTACTTTATTCTTTTTACAAGTGGCATAGGACATAATTATCTTTGGGGTAAATCATATTTTCCAGATTTTGTGGTTAAGAATAGATTTGTTTCAGAGAACATTTTATTTAGTTATAGTAGCTTTAATTCAAACTGTAATTGAATAATTGTTTAATTAGTTGTTGAATGGCTGCCTTTCAACAACTGGCATTCTTAAGATTATAAACACAGTGAAGACTGGAATGGTGTCTGCCTTGTGAGTCACAGCCCCAACCTGTAGCATTTAACACAATAAGTAGTCACTCATTAAGGAATTGCTTATTTTGAAATGACTGCATGGGCCCACAGCTAGCAATTGGGAGGGAAGGAAATTCAAGCCCAAGTTGCTAACTCTGTGCTCAGCGTTTTAGAGACTATTTTGAATTTGTTAGTGACAGGGTATGAGCTTCAAATTCATGTATAATGTTTCTCAGTGAATTCAAACATTACTGTTGAATAAATTATGTATAGTGAGTACTTTGACCAAATCAGTTATTCTGTTCTTGTGACATGATTTCATGGTTTGCTATTTATGGAAATACCTTTAAGTTACAGTTTATACTACATATCATAATTCTAGAGAGTTCATGGCTAGGGCCACTGTTTCAGTTCTCAGTGAGAAAATTATATTTTCCAGGGAAACTTTCTTTTTTCACAGGGTTCGTAACCCCAACTCATGTTGAAAATGCTTGTTTGGTTCTAATGGAAAAATTGTGGACCAAGTGTGAACAAACATCAGTCCTTTCCCATCTCCAACCCTGAATCATCTGTTGACCAACTGAACCACTGTTGTGTTATCCTAAATATTCTCTAAACAATTTTCTGGTTCTGAATTTATATTAAATTAATAGCATCAAGTTTGTACATTTCATTTCTTTTCGTTCTGAAAACAATTTCATGAAATAGGTATTAACATCCCACTTTAAGATGAGGAAAATGAGACAAAGAGGGAATTCAAATCTAGGTCCCAGCCTAAGCACTTAACCTTAGGTGATTATTCTGTAGTAAAATAAAGATGACAATAAGTATACTATTGCTCATAGTACTTTATGAACCTCAAGTATGATAGAAAATATTATTGTAGTTAATGTAACTTGTAAGCTAAAAAGTATTGTATGCAACACAAGCTATTATTAGTTTCATTTAATCCAGGTGTCAGAGTACTGCAAATTGGGGAATAACACCCTGGGTTGATAGGAAATTCTATAAATATCAGAAGTATCAAAATTATTCCTGCTGCAGAATTATAGGCACTCAAATATTTGGGACTTAACTTTTATGATTCTATGATCTTTTGATTCTTTAAATGGTGTAATCTTTTCAAAATGCAACCATGAATATTATTAGCACAGTGCAGATAGAACTCTTTTTCAGAATTTTAAGAGCCTTGGGTAAGCATTCTCATTTTACCTTGGAGGTGAAGACTAGCCAGGCGATATGATTTCTGTTTGAGCTTCATCTGAGAAAGAGGATCATAGAGTATGACGTACTTGTAGCCCAGAACTTTTTTTTTAATATATTTTCCTTGTATATTTGGCAAAAATGATAACAAAGAAGATTCCAAGATTGACTTTCCCTGCCTTTTTGGCAGCTAAAAGACAGACGTTTGACCAAGATTCCCCCAGTAAAATGTGCTTCCAAAATGATTCAATTCAGAATAAAATAAAACAGAAGCAGCAGGCTTTTTGAGGAATATGGTGAATACTGATGAATATGGCAGAGCTTGGAATACACACTGAGTTTGAGAAGCAGCTATGGCAGAATTGCTGAGGAAAGGGGCCTGCCTGTGCTGGAATCAAGCCTGTGAATAGTTTAGTGGTGTGGTTTGGGCATTATTTCTGGTGGCATAGTTTCTAAACTAGATACTATGGTTTAATAAATTTCTCTTCTGCTTCACCTAGTTTTTGAAACTAATAAACCTGACTAAAATAAGCCTATCCCACATAGCAGACTTGTGTTAGACAGAATAATTATCCCCAAAGATGTCCATGTGCTAATCCTTGGAACCTGTGAATATATAACATTGCATGGTAAAAAGGGATTTTTTGCAGATGTGATAAGATTACAGACCTTGGAATGGGGATATTATCATGGATCATCCATGTGGGTCCAATGTAATCATGTAAGTCCTTAAAAGTAGAGACCTTTTCCAGGCTAGTTCTAGAGAGAGACAGAGAAATGTGAGAGAAGTGGTAGGAGGAGTTTTAAGCACGAGAATGATTCTACCTGCTGTTGCTGACTTTGAAGGTAGAGGAAGGGGGCCATGAAACAGGGAATGCAGATGATCTCCAGAAGCTAGGAATGGTCCTCAGCTGACAAAAAGCAAGGAAATAGAGACTAATTTTTACAACTAAATGAAACTAAATTCTGCTAACATCCTGAATGAGTAAGAAAATGGAATCCACTGTAGAGCCCACCAGAGTTCTACACTTGATCTTAGCCAAAAGACCGAGAAGTGATGCTCACCAGAGTTCTGATCTACAAAACTTTAAAATAATAAATTTGGAAATTCCCTGGCAGTCCAGTGGTTAGGACTCTGCATTTTCACTGCCTTGGGCCCAGGGTTGACCTCTGGTCAGGGAATTAAGATCCCAAAAGCTGTGCAGCCAGCCAAAAAATTAAACTAAACTAAACCAAATTAAACTAAACTAAAGT
Organism: Delphinus delphis; assembly: GCF_949987515.2. Classification (NCBI taxonomy): domain Eukaryota; kingdom Metazoa; phylum Chordata; class Mammalia; order Artiodactyla; family Delphinidae; genus Delphinus; species Delphinus delphis. Next base: position 99,951,512 of record NC_082686.1, on the reverse strand, counting down.
AAACTAAAATAAACTAAAATAAAATAAAATAATTGTGGTTTTAGAAAACTAATACAAGCCTGGAACAAATTCAGTAGTTCATGGAGCAGTATTTGATTGGGAATATTGCCCAGCATTTGTATAAAGCCAGGAGACATAGATAGGATGGAGAGCCAGATTCATTGTCACAAAGTACCAAGTCTATAATCATCTATTCTTTCACAGTTTAAGTTATCAATCATCAAGTGTGCTGTTGGATTACAGAGGCAGCACCCAGTCCACATGGGCCACCAGTACTCTATCCTTTATGCCTTGGTTCTTGTTGTAACCAGCTTCATGTACTTGACCCTTCTCTGCTCTGGATCCTGTCATATTCTGTTTCTGTCGCTCATTCTTTTGTTTGCTGCCTTGAACCTGGCCAGAGCTTTACTAGCTGTCACCCTGGCTATGCCACACTGTAAACTCAGCTTGACTATGATTTTGATTCTTCTCCTGCAGACTGCTTTGTTCCACTGTCTGCTCCAGTCTTTCTTATATGACTCTCACCCTGACCTCTGCGCCGAGATTCTAAGTGCTTAATATCAGGAGGCAAAGTGTAGAGCCAGAATAAGCAGTGAGATTGTTATATGGCAAAATTCTGAGAGATAACATGAAATGCAAGATAAGGATTGAATCAGAAGATAATGAAATTACTCAATGTGAGTGACCTTGGCCAGTTAAACTGTTAATGCTTCTACTTCTCTATATGTAAAATTTGGATTATAATAGCACTTCATAGATTGCTAATAGTACTGAATAAAATAATACACTTAAAGCTCTTCGTTTAGTCTCTGGCATGTAGTAAATGCTTTATAAATAATACCCATTTTTATTGGCATAGGGTGTATATGCTAGTGTGCATAGTATATACTGAAAGCACACTGAGGGAGAGGGAAAGGAAGGTGTGCCTTCTTAAAATTTTCTCTCTAAATTGAACTGTTATCTTTGTGAAAAGAGTCTTTTGATTTTGAAATATATCTGATCAACATTTATTTAATATATCTAAAAATTAATACTCCAATCAATATGAAGGCCCTTTAGGAATGAGACTTAGCTTGATGGAAAAATCAGTGATTTAAAGTCTTGTTTTTCATGGTATGGTCTGTGGGAGCATGTTTGAATGCAGAATCTCAGATCTAACCTGAGACCCACTAAGTCAGGGTCTGCATTTTAATAAGGTCCCTAGGTGATTCATGTGCCCTCCCCACAAGGTTTAGGAAGAACTGATATAAAGCACAAACAGCAAAAATTGGAAAAATAGACAAATTAAAATTCTAAACAACTCAAAATTATCACTACAGTGAGACTATTTGTATGCCTTCTTTATTTTGTTTCATATAAAATGAGGACAATATATGCTACCTATTTCATAGAGTGAAGGTGAATATTTAATGACTCATAACGTTATTAATTAGATAATAATGCAAAGCTCTCTTTACATTGCTTGGCCAATAATAAATGCTTATCAAATGTAAACATGATTAGTATGCTTCTTTACTAGCCCATTTTTCTACACAAGCCTCCTCTTTCCCCTTGTCCAGAAATCCTTATTTAAATAACATTTTTACAATAACTTGGGTACTCGGTGCAACTAATCATTTGAAATGGCAGCCACAGTGTATCAGGAGTTGAATCAACCCTTTTCTGTCCCTCTTTTGGCTAGAGCATAGGGAATAGGATAAAAAAAAAAAAAAAGATCCTACCTTAACCTTATTAAAATACCTAAAATTTATTGAGTTTTTTATATAGATTAATTCATTGCCTATGAAAATTCTTCAGCTCCAGATATTGAGGACTATAAAAAAGTACTTTTGTCTGTGAGAAAGAAGCCACATGATAGATCTAAAATGAGAAAAAACATAGATTAAGACGTCTGGATTTTTATATCTACTACAGAAGTATGAGTATAAAATAGAAAAATAGAGGCCAGCTTAGAAGCCAGCAGGACTTGGGTTTAAAATTTGACTATTTTTTTCTTACTTACTATGTGACATTTGGCAAATCTGTTAACTTCTCTGAAGTTTAGTTTCCTCATCCATAAACATCCACCTTATGGGATTGTGGTTCTTGTTAAATGTAAACACCTTTTCCATGCTGTTTGGCACAGAGCAGGCATAAAATAAAGTCTATTTTTCTGTCTTTTCAGGACTTTTGAAACATAAGTAGGATAAGGTAATATCAGGATTATATCTCTAAATATTAATCTGTGTGATTTCTGTGTATTTTCCTCACCCTCTTCACACTGTTTTCTAAGGCATTTTATCCCCACTCATCCTGTCTGTGGATAAGCAGAAACAAAGACTTACAAGTAAGTATGCGACAGAAAGATTCAGCCATATGCTTACAGAGCAGCCTAAGATCAGGTAAGAGTGGACCTGAATATAGAAGAAGAGAATGTGGAGGAGCAAAGGGTAACTCTGATTGGAAAAAAGGAGAAAAAGGACCCTAAACATTGAGAAAAAAAAAAGGTGTGTGTGGGGGAATAGTACCTTTCTATTCAGTGGCTAGAGCCCCAAACAAAAGGAACTGAGAACCAACATTTCTCCAAGTCTTCACCAATCCATTACCTAGAAACAAAAACTGTCCAATAGTCCTGGACCATTAAGTATGTCCTGAGCATAGGTTAAAGGAGTTAGGCTGTATATTTGTGACCAAGATGGAATGAAACACAAGAGGTGATTTCACTATGTGTCATAGCAGGACCGTACACCCTCCCAAGGATAATTTCTGTCTGGATCTTGACTAAAAAGAAATCAGAGGGACTTCCCTGGTGATCCAGTGGTTAAGAGTCCATGCTCCCAATTTAAGGGACCCAGGTTCAATCCCTGGTCAGGGAACTAGATCCCTCATGCCGCAACTAAAATGAAAATAAAGATCCCTCATGCCACAGCTAAAAAGATCCCACATGCTGCAACTAAGACCAGGTGTAGCCAAAATCAAATTAAATAAATAAATAAAAAGAAAGAAAGAAATCAGAGACTGATCAGTTATCTTGAAAAGGGTAATGATTGAGACTACATCTTCAAGTGAACCTGATATTTGTGTATGAAAACCTTGAGCTTTCATGAATTTGAGTGACTACCAAAGCTTCAGATAGTCACAGAGACACTAGAAAATTATTAATAAATGTTATATAATATTTCAAATATATGTATTATTTGTAGATTATTAAAAGGAAGTTATATTTTATTGATACATTTGGATGCATGTACGTAACATTTTTAGCATATACAATTTACACTGTAAGTTTATTTTGCTGTTATATTGACATTTTAGGCTTCAGAACCTAATAGAGATGTCATTTTAACATTGATGTTTAGTTTAGTGTTTTTATATGCATCTGTGTAGCCAGCTAGAGTAAAAGTGGCCACTTCAAAGTAGCCCAAGTACTTTGATGAAAATTCTTTTAATTTTATCAAATACATTCAGTTTTATAAGCTGCATTGAGAACTTACAATGCACTGTACCAGGCACTATCCAGTGTGCCAAGACAATAATGATGAAAGAGATGTGCTTTTTTAAGTGTTGTGTTTAATGTTATAGGAATATATAGGAATATGTGTAAAATTCTTTGGAGATGAATGTTTCAATACTCATGTATTATGATATTTAAAAAACTAATTTAATTCATGCTTCTTTACTCTGAAGAAATTTTTTTTTTCATATTTTAGAAAAAAACATTAAAAAAGTATAAAGATTATTAAGGTTTTTTTGTCTTGATGTTACTCTTCAGAGAGTTTTAAACTAATTATTCAGACTTAAATTTTTTGTAGTAACATATTAGGTAATTTAACCCAATCTCCATAATGAAGACAACTTAGAAAAGCTGGATGAAGTTAAAAACAAATTGGTTGAAAGCATTGTATTGATAGAACTAACAAGACTGTGAAATTTACAAGGCCAAGATTTGCAAGGTGGAATTCTAAAGATGGTTGGTGTTTAGTTCCACTTTCTCCTGAGGAGCATTGGCTTATTCTGAAAGAGGTAGCTCAGTGTTTGGGAAGCCAAGCAGGGCTGCTGAAACTCTCTCAAGGCTCGAGGAAAAACTAGTGAACAACATGTAGTTTGGCTGTCCTATGGATTGAGGCCTAATTTCAAATCATATCAAACTTTAAAATGAATTAAATTAATTCCAGATTCCCAGTACCTCTAGCTGCGTTAAAGAGTTTAAACAACTATGCTATTATATTCAGGGAGCTAAGGGATTGAAATATTTGGAAGACTACAAGAAAAAAAAGTTTTAAAATAGTCAAACAAATATTCCGGAACTTAAAAAAAAAAACAAAAAAGGACGAGAATTGAGATTAGGAATTTAATAGATTGGTTCAACAATAAAATAAACATGCTAAAACAATAATTAGTGAACTTGAAATCGGTCAGAAGGAAACTCCCAGAGTGAAGCAAGGAGAGACAAAGTATGTTAAACACAGCAAAGTGTTTAAGAAACAAACAGGACAAGTGAGAAAATCAAATACATATGTAATTGGAGTCATAGAAAACAATAGAGAGAAAGGAATAGAAGCAATTTTTGAAGATATAATTTCCAAGAAATTTTCAAAACTGATCACAACAAATAAATCAACCACAGAGACATTATGAATGCCAAAGTGAGAGAAAAGAAAACTCCTATGAGTTTGTTTTCATTTTGTTTTGTTTGTTTTAATTTTCAGTTTCCACGTATAAGTGAGATTATATGGTATTTGTCTTTCTGATACAGAAAACAAATAAACGAGTGGTTGCCAGAGAGTAGTGGGGTGGGGGATCGGGCAAAATAGGAGAAGGTGGTTAAGGGGTACAAACTTCCAGTTATAAAACAAATAAGTCACAGGGATGTAATATACAACATAAGGAATATGGTCAACAATATTATAATAACTTTGTATGATGATAGATGATTGCTAGATTTGATATGGTGATCATCTTGTAATGCATATAAATGTCAAATCACTATGTAGTACATCTGACACTAACATAATATTTTACATCAGCTATATTTCTATTAAAAAAAAAACAAACCTCTTAGGTAAAACAGTAAAATTTCTTGCGCAAGTGAGAAAAGTACCTAGAGAAACAAGACAGATTAGTTTCAAAGGAACAATTAACCTGGAACTAACTTTTCATAGAAGCAATGGAACTTAGTAGACAATGAAATGATATATTTGAGGTTCTAAAAGAAAGCAATAGAAAATCTATAAATCTTTATATAAAGAAAATATTACTTTAGAGTGAAGGCAAAATAAAGACAATTTCAGATGAGCAAAATCTGAGAAAATTCTTTACCAGCAATCTCATATAAAGGAAACGCCAAATGATGTTCTTCCATTAGGAGGAAAAATAGTTCAAGATAAAAATCTGGAATTGAAGGAAAAATTAAAGAACTATGAAAATGGTAAATATATGAATAAATTTAAATGAAGATTGACTATATAAAATAATAAAAATGATGTCTTTTGATGATTAGGAAATTCAGTGAATTAAAATAGACCACAAAGATACCATACAAGCAGGAAGGGCTTTAAAATATTTAATGTGTAATAAAGTCCATATTTTGTCTAAAACAAACTTAAAAGTATCAGATAACATTAGACTTTGAAAGTTAAATATGCGTATTTTACAAAGATTGTAAAATAAGTTTCCAGAGTAACCACTAGAATATTAATGAAAGAGTTTATCACTAATAAGCCAATAGAAGGGAAAATGAAATATACAAAATATTTAGTTACTATGAAATCAGACAAAACAGGAGAGAAAATGAAACATAGAGCAGGTAGGAGAAATAGAAAACAACTTGTACAATGATAGATTTAATCTCAGTTTACTGATACTTACATTAAATTACCTGGACTAAATTCTCCAATTAAACAAAAAAAAAGAAAAAATTGTCAAAAAATTCTCCAATTAAACAAAAAAAAAGAAAAAATTGTCAAAATTGTCAATGTCAAAAAATTGTCTGGATTAGAAAAATGTTTGCAGGAAATACATAATAAACAAAAGGAAAGAGAAAGGTTGAAAGTAATGGATAGAAAAATTTATAAAATGAAAATACTAACCCAAAGAAAACTAGCTATATCTGAAAATGTAAACTTTAAAGGCAGAATGCATTGCAAGATGAAATATACCTCATTATAAGAAAATGTATAATTCAATAAGAATATATAACATTCTTAATTTTTATGTACCTAATAACATAATCTCAAAATATAAAAATCAAAAATTGACAAATTGAAAGGAGGAATAGACATGCATGATCATAGTGAGAAATTATCATTCCCAACATAATAATGGTTAGAGAAACAAACACAAAAATCAGTTAGACTATGGAAGATTTGAAAACCTTAATTAAAGATTTGCCCTAATTGACTTATTTTAAGATCTGCACTCAGCAACTACAGACTATATATTCTTTTCAAACACATTTCCAAAAATTGAAATCATTTACAGACTGTTCTCTGATCACAATAGATTTAAGCTGGACATGAATATGTAATTTCATATATTCATATATATATAAATCTCAATTTATAGGGAACTGAGATAACTTCTAGTTAACCTGTAAGCAAGGAAAACTCCCAATGGAAATTTGTGAGAAATTCTTGGACTTAAATTTATATTTTAGAGAAGAAGAATATCTGAAAATCAGTGATCTCTACTCCCATCTCAATAAGCTTTAAAATGAGAAAATTAAAACAAGAAATTTGCAGCAATTTCTTCAATATTATATAAGTAAATTTCAGTCAAGGAAATCATATTTATAAGATTACAGATTAAAGATGAAAAAATAAAAAGATAATCAACAAATCCAAGAATTGAATCTTTGAAAGCCTACTAAATGCCTATTAAAACTGTCTAATCAGAGAGTGAGAGAGAGAGAGAGAAAAACAAAGAGAATGCAAAGGAGTATCTAAAATCAGAAATGGAAAACCTTAAGATACCAAGAGGATATCATGAACAACTTTAACTGAAATTTTAATATTTAGACGAAATAGACACACCTAGAAAAATACAACTTACCAAATCCGACACAAGATGAAATGGAATAACCAAAAAGTTATATAATTATCAAAGAATTAGATACATGATATGAAACCTTCCCACAAAGAAAACTCTAGTCCCAGATGACTTTATCAATAAATTCAACTCAATATTTAGGGAAAACTTTAATGCCAGTCTTCACAACTCTTCCCGAGAATAAGAAAAATAGGAGCAAACATTTATAACATATTATGGCAAGGACATTCCCTCTGGTAAAAACTACAGGTCAAGGTTAAATCATGGGCATAGATGCAAAAATCTTAAATTATTTTATTTTATTTTTTTGAATTTTATTTTATTTATTTATTTTTTATACAGCAGGTTCTTATTAGTCATCTATTTTATACATATTAGTGTATATACGTCAATCCCAACCTCCCAATTCATCCCACCACCACCACCACCACCACCCCCGCTTTCTCCTCTTGGTGTCCATATATTTGTTCTCTACAACTGTGTCTCAATTTCTCCCTTGCAAACCTGTTCATATGTACCATTTTTCTAGATTCTACATATATGAGTTAATATACGATACTTGTTTTCCTCTTTCTGACTTACTTCACTCTGTATGGCAATCTCTAAGTCCATCCACATCTCTACAAATGACCCAATTTCGTTCCTTTTTATGGCTTAGTAATATTCCATTGTATATTCCAATATATGTACTACATCTTCTTTATCCATTCATCTGTCAATGGGCATTTAGGTTGCTTCCATGACCTGGCTATTGTAAATACTGCTGCAATGAACATTGGAGTGCATGTGTCTTTTTGAATTATGGTTTTCTCTGGGTATGGGCGCAGTTGTGGAATTGCTGGGTCATATGGTAATTCTATTTTTAGTATTTTAAGGAATGTCCATACTGTTCTTCATAGTGGCTGTATCAAAAAGTCTTAAAATATTAACCAAACAAACCCAATAAAACATAAAAGGAGCAATCTAGTTGGGTTTATCCCATAAATGTAAGTTTAGCTTAATATTTGAAAAGTGATCAGTGGTTTTCAGTACTACATTAAATTATTTGGCTTCCATATGTGTAAATTAATAAACATTCATTCATGAGAAAGAAACCCTTAAGAGGGATTGAAGTATATTCCCTTAATATATTCAATAGTATAGCATATGTACAGAAAGTCTGCAGCTAACATCATACTTTATGATAAAATGTCTAAAGCTTTGTATTCAAAATAATACAAAGATGCATGTTATCATCACTTCTATTCAACATCTTACTAGCTGTTCTCCCAGTACAAAAAAAGCATGAAAAAGAAGAAATAATAAAGTTTGTAAAATAGGAAATGTGTCATTATTTACAGATAGCATAATAATATATACTGAAAGTAGATATAAATCTCCAAATGAATTATTAGAATTAAAAAGTGAGCTTAATAAGATTATGAGCAAAAGCTCAACATACAAATATCAAAAATAACTACCATATGATTCAGCAATCCCTCTTCTGAATATACAACTGAAGAAAAATCAGTACCTAGAAGAGATATCTGTGCTCCCACATACATTACAACATGACTCACAATAATGAAGATATGGAAACAACTAAAGTGTCTGTTGATAGAAGAATGGATAAAAAAATTGTGATGCATGTATGTACAGTGCATTATTATATTGTACATTATATTGAATAATATATTGGAAAATTATTCAGGAGGTTCTGCCATTTGCAACAACATGAATGAACCTGTAGGACATTATGCTAAGTGAAATAAGCCAGACACAGTAAGAAAATCTGCATGATCTTACTAATAGGTGGAATCTGAAAAAGTTTAATACATGGAAGCAGAGTAGAACAATGGTTACCAGGGTTGAGGAGAGGTGGGGAAAAATGGGGAGATGTTGGTCAAAGAGTATAAAATGGTAGTTATGTAGATCAAATGATCATGTTGTACACCTCACATATATACAATTTTTATTTAAAAATGAAATTTAAAAAAATGTTTGCATTATTCTGTTGGGGACATAGTGAGTATAGAGATTTTACCAAATGTGCTAGGTCAATTATCACTTTAAACTAGAAACTAGTAAAACTATGAAATTGGAATCCATTGTAAATATCACAAAAACCGCTGTGGAGTTTTCCGACAATGATGGAACTTTTCTTATTGTTAAAACTAAAATTTTATAGATGCAAATGGATAAATGTTTAATATATCAACTTGGTATTTTAAAAATTATGATTTTTAATTGCATTACTAATGTAGATTTCATTGGAAAAATATAGTCAGAAAAATGAAAATATTGAAATGTGCAAGTCATCATTTGAATAATAAAGAATAGCCAATGTGGTATTATAAATCCTGGAAATCTTTTCTTAGACCAAAACCTCAGTGAAATACAATTATTAAAAATAACTTAAAATAAGAAAATAATTGGAATAAATAAAAAGATGAATAACAAGTAGACAAATAAAAAGATGAATAAATTAAAAAGATGGCTAGCTACATACTAAATGCAAATGACAAAATAAAATATTTTTAAAACACACCATTTTCAATGCATAAAATATAACAAATACTTAGGAATTGAATTAGTCAAAACCAGATGTGATGGTTAATTTTGAGAGCCCTGACTAATATGCCAGTTAAGAACTCTACCCAGACAGCTTTCTGGAGAGATAAATGAATACACTCTTTTTATGGATTGAAAGACTGCACATGATAAAGGTGTCAAATTCCCCACATATTTTTATATAGACAAACTACAGTCTGAGTGAAAACTCCAGTGGGCATTTTTATGAAAATCGACAAGCTGATTCTAAAATGCGTAGAGAAATGTCATGGGCCAATATTAGATAAGACATTCTTGAACAATAACATTGTTGGAGGACTTTCAACAAGTCTTTTTACAAAGCTACAGTAAATAAGGAACAGTGTTATTAAAGCAAAGTTAGATACATAAATCACTGAAAAACAAAGCCCATATACTCATTGACACTTGATTTATGAGGTTACTGAAGAGTAGTAGAAGAAGGATGATCTTTTTGATAAGTCAATTGAATATCAATTTGATAAAAAATAAGTGAAAGAAAACTGATCTCTGTATCACATCATACCCCAAAATCAATCCCAGGAGGATTTTAATATCAAAATGTGACATGCAATAAGTATAGCCAGAAGATGATATGGTAGAATATCTTCACAGTATTGAGATAGCAAAAAAATAAAAAAATTAAAAAAAAATATATATATATATATAAAATAGTATCTGAAAAAAGTGTTCAGTATAAAGGCAAAGGATGATAAATTTGACTACATTAAATTAAGAACATCTGTTCAGAATATTCTTAGTCTCTATTAAGAGATTAAGAATATAAAAAAATATGAGAAGATATTTTCAACATGTAATTGACAATGAACAAGAGAGAGGAAGAGACACTTTACAAAAGATAATATCAAAATATCCTGTGAAATCATTTAAAGGATGCATAATTCACTAATATTCAGGGAAATACAAGGAAAGTATTTCATAAGCTACCATTTTTAATCCACCAGAATGAGTAAAATTTGAAGAACTATAATATAATGTATTGGAGAAGATATGGAGCACCAGGAACTATAAAATTCACTGGTGGGAAGGTAAATTGGTACAAACATTTTGGAAAACAGTTTAACATTCTTTACTAATGTTACAGATCTTCATACCTTATGATCCAACAATTTCACTCCTGGGTATATTGCAAGAGAAAGACATGCACAGAAAGACTATATAAAAATGCTCATAGCTGCCCTCATACAACAGAATCTATGCAGCAATGAAAATGAATAAACTATGGCTACAAAAAGTACCAGATATCAGGACAGTGTTTACTTTTGGGGAGGAAGGAAGTGGTAAAGGTGGAGAAGATACATAAAGGGGCCTCTCTGGTTGACCTGGATGTTGTTATATGGCTGTTCTCTGTGATAATCTGCTGCACTATAGATTTGTGCACTTTTCTGTGTATGTATTATACTTCATAACACAAACATTTTAAAATCCTGATTTTTAATGTAATGAAAATGCTTTTTAAAATACATATTTCAGTTGCAAAGATTAAGAGAAGCCTATTAACATAGAAAGTGTGCTGCTCTATTTCACTTAGCTAGGTGTTTTACTTGTTTGTGCACATAGAAACCCATAGTTCAGATCTCATTTATGTCCTTATGTGTTTGTGCCAGTGAGAAAGGACTAAACTACCCACCTGGGAGCACCTTAACTCTTTCAGGCCAATAGAGGTTATTTGGAAAATTACCTCTTTGAAGTGAATTAAATCAACCAAATAGGTTTGTATAATCTTACATGCCAAATGTAAGTGATAAATTTACTCCAACAGTCAGGATTAGACAATGGAGGCTGACTTGCTTGAAAAATTGAGTTTCATCTGCCAAAAAAGGAAAACAATGCCATTTTAAAAATCCAAACATGGTGATGATCACTGTATTTCAAAGAAACTGTGTATGGGCCTGGAGTGAATTCCCACATCCTTTTTGTGAACTCCTCATCATAGATGACAACTGTACCTGCACAACTACATAAATATTATCCTCAGAAAAATGTATTAGAATCTGTTACTTTGGTCAGGAATTGGATGCCGTATCAAGACATATGGAGCCTATGTGTGTTTATTGTTCTATTGCCAGTTAAATTAGCAACCTGTGTCTGATGCTATGAGTTTTCTACAAATTCCTTTGATATAGCTTTACTATTGAATGAAGTTCAATAGAGGATTAAGCAATGATCTTGTTGAGTAATTGACCACAAAGATCTACAATGAAGCTAATTATGAATTACTCTCTTAATTAAAATAAGCATAAAATCCATACATTTAGAATATGAAAATCAATATTTTAAAATATAAAACACATATTTAGTTAGAACTTTTGTTTATTTCTTTATTACTTAAAAATAAACCTAGGCTGAAAATTTATTTTCATTTCAAAAATTATTCATCTTTTAACTCATTTTAGAGAGAATTTATTGTTTCTATCACTAAATAAATGTAAGCTAACACTAACATGGTTTATTATTTAATATACTACAAAACAATTTTACTTCAGAAATAATGCAAACTTAGATAATGAAGAAAAAATTAAATTTCAGGCCAGGATTCCAAATGCCTTGGAACATAATTACTTTAAGTATTCAAGAATTCAGTGCATGTTAAAAAGACCTCTTAGAAGCCACATATACAAAAAATATTTTTCAAGGAATTCTAAGGATTTTCTAGAAGTTTTATCACAACAATTAATCAAGCCGGGGGGAGGGCCATCAATCACACATCCAAAACATTAAGGAAAGAAGCTTGAAGCAGTACTGATATGGAGAAGTTAAACCATTGCAAGTACCCCCAGATGATGAACCTAAGTATAAGCAAGATGTATGTAGAAAAAAGTAAAAATAAATGGAAAATTTTCTCCAATGACCACTTAAAGCAGTGATGATAAAAATTTCAACTATAAAGAAGCAAAGCACTTTGAAAGACCTTTTAAAGAATGCAAAAGACAAAACCTTTTGGTCCAGAGACATTTTAAATGAAGCTGATCCCAAACCTCTAAGTATCCATGATAAGATTTCTTTGGAGCAAGAGTTATAGTAGGTGATAAGGGTGGTTCATCAGTTTTAAGAAAGATACGAAACAATAGGAAACTGGCACTAATGTTACATTTGTCCTTATACTAAAAGCCCTCTATTTGCATACCTGCAATCACATACTAATATGACTTTATATATGCATCTTTTTCAAGTTTTGAGTTGAGTTACTCAAAACACAGATACTGTGTTAACAAACAGCACAGGAGTTAATATTCTTAGTTTTGTTTTTTGTTTATTTTTATTGTGGTAAAAAAACATAACATTTGCCTTCTTAATCATTTATAAGTGTACAGTACTGTAGTGTTAACTATATGCACATAGTTGTGAAACAGATTTCTAGAACTTTTCATCTTGCAGAATTGAAACTCTGTGCCCATTGAACAACCCTGCTTTCTCACGTCCCCTGGACCCCTAGCAACCACCATTCTACTCTCTGTTTCTAAAAGTCTGACTACTTTAGATACCTCATATATGTAGAATCATGCAGTTTTGTCTTCTTGTGACTGCCTTATTTCACTTAGCATAATGTCCTCAAGTTTCATTCATGTTGTAACATATGACAGAATTTCCTTCTTTTTTTAAGGCTGAGTAATATTTCATTGTATGTATATAGTACATTCTCTTTATTCATTAATCCACTGATGGACATTTAGTTTGCTTCCACCTCTTGGCTAGTGTAAATAATGCTGCATTGAACATGGGTGTGCAATATTTGTTTGTTGAAAGGAGTTTTCTCTTCCTATTTGTGTTCTTTGAGATAAGTTCATCATGTTGGGAGTTTGTTTTTGACCTCAGTAAGAGAAACTTCAGTGGAGAAAAGTACGGGATAGACCAATATAAAGAACAAGTGTGAAATATTCCTTTAGGAAGTTCATGTTGATGTAAGAAAAGAGGATGTGACAGTGGTTACAGGATGATATGGGGCTGAATTAACATAGTAAAGAATTTAATTTATTTATAATTTTAGTAGAAGAACAAAGATTATCAGAAAAAAAGAGAGTGTAAAATTGAGGAAGTAATATTTTATAAAAGATGAAAGAGTAGATAATTTAAGACAAAGTTTAGAATTTAGGCTTGGACTGAAAGAACTTTTTCTCTTTGAAACTTGGAGCAAAGTAGTACAGTTTGGTATAGAAGTATATGTTTTTAAGTAAAGGATTTCATGTCTAGAGTCCTCCATTTTCTTTGTGACACAGAAGGCTAAATTATCTATGTAAAATAAGGGTCACAGACTGTTGAGGAGCATAAGAAAAATAAATTAAATTTTCACTGAGCAGAATTGGAGAGGGAGCAGTTAAGAGACAGTTTAAAAAATTCCAAGCAATCTTTATGACCCCATTGAAGTTAGAGAGCATATATTTGCAGTGGTACTGACTAGTGTAATATTCTCCAAGGGCTCTCAGTGGTCTAATTAATGACAGAAGTCTTGGCTGTTCCAAAATTGACTTATACTTTCATTTTTACTCATTTAAAAGCGTACTGGGTATTTTTTGCCAGGCATTGGGTTTTGCACAGGATGCGCACAACAACAATAACAACAAAAGAAAATCCATGTATATCAGTTAGGGTTTGCCAGAAAAGCAGAATCAGTAGAAAAGATCACAAACAGGATGACATTCCAAGGGCACGGGCTGAAGCTCTCATCCACAGGGGGAATTTTTCTCTCTTTCAGGGAAACCTCAGAACTAATTTAATGTCCTTCCAACTGATTCAGCTAGGCCCACCTAACTTATCCAGAATAATCTCCCTGATTTAAAGTCAACTGATTAGGTATTAGCAAAATACCTTCAGAGCAACACCTAGATTACTGTCTGACTAGGTTCTATAACCTAGCCAAGTTGACATATCAAAAAAGCCATTATAGCATCCTTAAGAAGTTTATTTCCTAGTTCAGAGTAAGATAGGTAGAGAGATGATAATATTGTACTGTGAAAGATGTGGGCACTTCTGAACACAAACCATGGACATCAGGAAAGGAGGGGTCTGTGCTGAGTAGGCGCTAGCCAGGAGAGCTTGGTTAGGAGAAGGCTAAAACAAAATTCCAAGGATAGCATCCCCCATTCAGAGGGCAGCAAGTAATTCAACTTATTTCAACTGTGGCATGTAAGACGGGAAGAGATGAGGTAGTTAGTAAGAAGCAGCTGAAGTCAGATTATAAAGGACCGTATATATCACAATAAGAGCTTGGATATTATCTTGAAAGTTATGTAAAACTTTTGGGATTGTTACATGAGATAATGCATTTAAATTATCACAATGCTCATTATATAATATATCCTCAGTAGAATATTTTGTTATATAAATGGCTTTAAGAAACAAATTTGACATAATAAAATTAGCAGCATCCTGGAGAAAAAAAATGAATATGGACAAGAATGAGGCCATGAAGGTTATTGTAACACTTTCAATTGGAAATGAGTTAGGAATTTAAATACCATCTATAAGAATGTAGAGACCCAGCAGGATCTTGCGAGTGAGTAAATGTGGGGGCAAAGGAAAGAAAGGAGGTAGTAATTATACCCTGATTTCTGGCTCAGTCCAATAGATAGATTACTGTACCAGTCATCAAGAGTTACTTTAGAGACATCTAAGTAGAAATGTCAGGCAGTTGAATTTTTGAGTGTGAAACTCAGAAAAGAGGTCAGATATGAAGGCGTAGACCAGTACTTCTCAAACCCTAGCATGTATAAAAGCACCAGAAGCTCTTGTTAAAATGGAGCTTTCAGAGCCACATTCCCTAAACTGATGATTCTTGAGGCTCATGTCCCAGAATTGAAGTGGTTCATAGACCAACTTAGAGTCATGTTTATGAAGATTTTGCAGAAAGTATCAACATATTGAAATATAGCATTACTGAAACCGTGGGAATAGATGAATTCAGCTAGGCAAAGTAGGAAATGATGAGAGTTAAGAGTAAAATCCTGGGCTTCCCTGGTGGCGCAGTGGTTGAGAGTCTGCCTGCCGATGCAGGGGACACGGATTCGTGCCCCGGTCCGGGAAGATCCCACATGCCGCGGAGCGGCTGGGCCCGTAAGCCATGGCCGCTGAGCCTGCAGGTCCGGAGCCGGTGCTCCGCAACGGGAGAGGCCACAACAGTGAGAGGTCCGCGTACCGCAAAAAAAAAAAAAAAAAGAGTAAAATCTTGAAAAAGAAGGTAAACCTTAAATAGACAGCCAAGAAAATTGAACCCTCAAAGACAACTGGGAATGGTGGGTAAGAGAAAGGTTTGAGGAATACCAGGAGTGGGAAGGAGAGACTTTCAAAAATAAAAGATGAAAACCAGTGCCAAATGAAGCAGAACAGTCAAAAATGATATTCATGAATATAGTGTCATTGTCTTTATCAAAAAACTCCTTGGAAAGCTTGTTTTCAATTAAGGCAATGTAACAGAGATAGTGTTTGAGGAGATTTATTTATTCATTTATTTAACAATTATTTATTGACCTACTCTGAGTTAGACTCTGTTCTGAGCACTGAGAATATAAGAGGGAACAGGATGAAAAAGAATTTATGTCCTAAAATGGGAAATATTTTAAAAAAGAAATAAATATATAGAGGCTTAGACAGTGAGAAATGCTGTGGAAAATAATGAAGCAGGGGAAATGAAATGCCAAAATAAAAAAGGTAACTATTTTATGTAGTGTAGTTAGGGAAACATTTCTAGTAAGGTGACATCTGAGCAATGTGCCAAGGGAAGTGCAGAAACAACTCTCCAAACAAGTGTAGAAACAAACAGATATCTGATATTACCGGAAAAAGAAACGGCAAATGCAAAGGTCCTGTGTTGTGTGCATGTGTGTAATGTTTCAGCATCAGCAAGGAGACCACTGTGGGTGAGGGGGAGAAAGTAGGAGAAAAGGATAGAAAAATAGCAGAGTTCCAGAACGTGTAAGGCTTTGCAGGTTTTTGCAAGTTATTTAATCTTTATTCTGAGTGACATGAGTTGCCATTGGGGAGTTTTGAAAACAGGGACAAAAATATGACTTAGGTCTTAATAGGATTACTTTGGCTCTTGGTTGAGAATTGCATATAAATGAGTTAGAGCAAATAAAAGAGAGCACAGTTAGAGGTTATTGTAATAATTCAAGTTAGAAATGGGATTTGAGCCAAGGGTAGCCATAGTGAGAAGTGATTGGAATTGTTTTATATAGTACTGAAAATAGCATAGAATGTATTCACTGGTGATTGGATGAAGGTTATGAAAGAAACACTTCAAGGATAATTCCAAGTATGTAGGCCTAAACAACTGAAAGGAATGAATGATTATTTACTTAAATAATGGGGAAGAAGACTGTGGTAGGTACAGCTTGGTCAGAGGTTGTGCAGGGTAAGGTTGGAGGTGAATCAGGTATTCAGTATTAGACATGCTATGTTTGAGATGTTTGTTTAAACATTCAAGAAGTGATGTTGAAAACAAAATTGTATATATGAGTCTAGAGTTCAGGGAAGAGAGTGGGTTGGAGACATAAATTTGGGAGCTATCATCATATAGATACCATGAGTCTGGAGCAAATCACCTAGAAAATTAGTCAAAAGGTGAAAGAAAAGATATCCAAGGACTGACACTTGAGCCAATCCAATATTTAGAAGTCAAGGAGTTGAAACAGGAGATAGAAAAGGAGACTGAGAAGATATGGTCAGAAAAGTAGGAAAAAGACCTTGATCTACTGGGCCATTTCTGTTAGCATACAAATGTTTAATATTTCCTCCATTAAAACCCCACACTGATTCCGCATTTTTTTCCAGCTGTCACCACATTTTTTTTCCATTGAGCAACACTTCTTGAAAGAGTAGTCTTTTCTCATTATCTCCAATTTCTCTTTTATAATTCTCTCTTGAAAACACTCCAGTCGGGTGCTTGTTCCAACAATACACTACAAGTGCTCTTTTGGAGGTCACCAGTGACATCCTCATTGCTAAAAGCAATGGTCAGTTCTCAGTTCTCATTTAACTTGGCCCATCAACAACATTTGATACAATTATATACTTTCTCCTTTTTGAAATGTTGTCTTTACTTGGCACCCTATCCACCCCACCCTGTACAACTCCTGACCAGGATATCACTCTGTCCTCATTTTCCTCCTACCTGTCTAATTACTCCTTTTCAGTCTCATTTGTTGATTTCTCTTCATTTCCTATGCATATATTTATCAGGACTTACGCCTTGGAATCCTTTTTTAATATCTACACTTACCTCCTACTTAATCATCCAGTTTCATATATCTGTCTGCTAATGGCTCCAAAATTTGTAACTCCATTCTAGACATTTTCTTTGAACTATAGACTTCTATATAGAACTACCTAATCAGTATCTCCACTTAAATGTCTAATATGCATCTTATCTTAGAATATTCAAAACTGATCTCATAGCATTTGTCCCAAAGAGATCCACCCTCAGTCTTCCACATTTCAGTAAACGACAACTCCATTCCTCTGGTACTCAATCAAAATCATACTTGACTCCTTTTTCTTACATCCTATATTTGATATATCAACAACTCTGCCTTTAAAATATCTTGAAATTATGCTATTCTTCTGCTCAATATTCTCCAATGGCTTCTCTACCCATTCTAAATAGAAAATAAAATCCTTAAATAATCTACCTAACCCACAAGATCTGGCTTCTGATTATCTCTCTGATGTTTTCTACTTGCTCTCATTTACTTGACCTCAGCTCCACTGACCTTCTTGCCATTCCTCAAACATATCAGGTATGCTCTTGAAATTAGGAACCTTACACTTGCTGCTCCCTCTTCTGGAAAGGTCTTCCCTCAAATATCCAAATGATGTAATTCCTAACTTTTTTCAGATCTTTACTCAAATTTAATTTTTTTCAGTGAGACCTACACTGGCCACCCAATCTAAAATTGCCTGAATTATTTTTCTTTTTAGTTAACTAATACACCATATATTTTACTTAATAATCTTCATTTATTATTTTTTTAATCCAAACTGTAAAATAAGTTCCACATTTCCTGGGTCTAGAACAAGGCCTGGTGTGTAACTGTCAATAAATATTTGCTGAGAAATGAATAATGAACCTAATCTCTCTCTCTTGCATTATTACCACTTCCTTCTTCTCTAGATCATTCCTATCAGCATACAAACATGATTGTAATATCACTCACCTTAAAGTAATCTCCCTTAAATCTCTAACTTCCCCTAGTTACCACCCACTTTCTCTGCCCCACTGATACAAAACTTAATGTAAAAGATATCTCTTTACACACAAAAATAAACTCAAAATGGCTTAAAGACTTAAATATAAAGCATGGCACATAAAACTCCTAGAAGAGAACATAGGCAAAACATTCTCTGACATAAATTGTACCAATGTTTTCTTAGATCAGTCTCCCAAGACAATAGAAATAAAAGCAAAAATAAACAAATGGGACCTAATCAAACTTATAAGCTTTTGCATAGCAAAGGAAGCCATAAACAAAATGAAAAGACAACTTAAAGAATGGGAGAAAATATTTGCAAATGTTGTGACCGACAAGGGATTAGTCTCCAAAATTTACAAACAGCTCATGTAGCTCAATATTTAAAAAAACAAACAACCTAATCAAAAAATGAACAGAAGACCTAAATAGACATTTCTCCAAAGAACACATACAGATGGTCAACAGGCACATGAAAAGATGCTCAACACTGCTAATTATTAGAGAAATGCAAATCAAATCTACAGTGAGGTACCATATCACACCAGTCAGAGTGGCCATCATTAAAAAGTCTACAAATAACAATCCTGGAGAGGGTTTGTAGAAAAGGGAACCCTCCTACTCTGTTGGTGGAAATGTAAATTGGTGGAGCCACTGTGGAAAACAGTATGGAGGTTCCTTAAAAAACTAAAAATAGAGCTACCACATGATCCAGCAATCCCACTCCTGGGCATATATCTGAAGAAAATTATAATTTGAGAAGATACATGCATCCCAGTGTTCACAGCGGCACTACTTAACAAATACCCATGATATGGAAGCAACCTAAATGTCCACTGACAGATGAATGGATAAAGAAGATGTAGTATATATACACAATGGAATATTACTCAGCCATTAAAAAATAATGAAATAATGCCATTTGCAGCAATATGGATGAACCTACAGATTATCATACTACGTGAAGTAAGTCAGGAAGAGAAAGACAAATGCCATATGATACCACTTATATGTGGATTCTAAAATATGACACAAATGAACTTATTTACAAAACAGATTCACAGATTTTGAAAACAAACTTATAGTTATCAAGGCAGAAATGTGGGGAGGGGAGGGATAAATTAGGAGTTTGGGATTAGCAGATACAAACTACTATATATAAAATAGATAAACAACAAGGTCCTACTGTATAGCACACCGGACAAAATTCAATATCCTGTAATAAACCACAAGGGAAAGAATATGAAAAAGAATGTATATATATTATAACTGAAACACTTTACTGTACACCAGAACCTAACACAACATTGCAAATCAACTATACTTCAATTAAAAAAATTGTATAGCAATGCTCAGATCATAGTTCTCATAGATTAAATTTTTCAAATTAAGAAAAGAAAGATATCTCTTTATAGTTACTATTTCTTCTTCCTAACATCTCATCTATGCCAAATCTAGCTCAAATAAGGCTTCCAATTATACTTGTCCCTTGCCTGTGATGACTTTTTGGTTGCCAAAAGAACATTCACATCTTTGTCCTCTGTATTTAAACCTCCTAGCAACATTCAACATAGTTGAATAAGTCTTTCCTACTTCTCAAAACACTCTCTTCTCTTGGCTTTTTGGATAACACATTTGTACCTTCTAGCTCAGATTTTGCTCCTCTTTACTAGTCTGTCCTCTGAATATCTGATTGGCAGAAATTCATGTGCCTGAACTTCATCTCCAAAGAGGAGTGGGAAGTAGGCTTTCAGACTTATCTTTTAATCAAAGGGAACACATAATTGGAAATTTTTAAAAAAAATATATAGAAATATGTTCAAAGGTTGTAGAGGATAAAATATGACAAAAGTTCACTACATCTCTCCAGATAGATTTCATTACAGAAGGCTCTCTGCCTTACCTTAAAAATATATCTTGTATCCATCTGTGTCGTTAGCTCTACAGCATCACAGTAGTTCAAGTTACCACCATTTATTTTGTGCAACACTGAAATAGGTACCTGTTCTTCTGTGGCCACATTTCCCCCTGTTCAATAAAATTTCCACACAGTAGCTTAAAATGGTCTTTTAAAAAATTATTGGTATCCAACCACTTAGAAGTTGGAAAACTTAGAAGACTCAGTGATTTCCCATCATACTTTCACTAAGTACAAATCCTTAACATGGCCTACAAGATTCTATATGATCCGGTCCTTTAACTTCATATTCATTTCAAGGACATCCCATAATTGTAATTGTCAAGGATCTCCCTATCATTGAATCTTTCCCCTTATTCTTCTCTCTGTCTGCAGTATTCTGCTCCTGACAATATGCCTATGCCTATGAGAACATAAGGTTGGTTCCTTTTTACCATTCAATTCTCATCTCAAACGTACTTCCTCAGATAAACCTTTCCTGACTGATTAAAATAATTAGCCCCTCATTCTATCAGCCATTATTATTCTATCACCCTGTTTCATTATTTTTTCTTTATGGCACTTACATTGTTGGCTTCTGATTTTTCCATTCTCCCCTCTCTAGGATGAAAGCTACACACATCTCTGCTGTTCACCAAAGCCTAAACATGGCACATAGTAGACACTCAATACATTAGGTAATGCTCCATTTCATCTCTAAGGTAATATTTAATTGAGGAGTGGAACAAGAACTCATTTTTTGGAATATGGGTATAGGTGGCAGCCTTCAAGATGACCCCCAATGATTCCCATCTCCTGATATTAGTGCTCTGTGTATTTCTCTACCTTTGAGTGTAGCTGATTTATTGACTTGCTTCTAATGAATAGAATAAGGCAACAGTGGTGGTTTGTCATTTCTGAGATTAGGTTACAAAATGACTGTGCTTCTGTTTGGGTGCCCTCTATTGCCCTCTCACTCACTTTGAGGAAATCCAGCTGCCATGTTGTGAGGAGCCCATATGGCAAAGAACTGATGTTTTCAGCCAAGAGCCACCGAGGACCTGAGGCTGCCAACAGCCCCAAGAATGAGTTTGGAAGGAATCTTTCCCCAGTCAGGCTTTGAAATGAGTGCAGCCCTGGAGTGCAATTTTTGAGAGATGCTAAGCCAGAACCACTGAGCTAAGCAGTACACAAATTCCTGACCCTAAAGAACTGTGAGATAATAAATATGCTTTATTTTAAACAATGAAGTTTGGGGAAATCTGTTACACAGCTATAGTTAACAAATACAATGGGAAGCATCTTCAGTGTTGTGGATTTAGGTTGTGGGAGATTTTATGTACTCAGAGACCAGAATAAAGGGAGGATATTAAAAACTCACAATTCAGAGAGGGTCATGGATAGAAAATGGCTGAGGGCATACTGTATCTATTTTAATTACTTCTGAATTTTGCCTTTTTTTCCACCATTTTTTAGATGCCAAGACATTTAAAAAATACTTCTCAGGTTCTCTTTCCCCAACCATTTACTTAGCTCTAAGTGTGATAGAGGGACAAGGAGACTGGGAATGGGGCATCAATCTAAAGAGACAAGAAACATTTATCAGATTAGCCAATAGATAGTAATTGGCTATCTGGGAGATTGCTATAAATGCAGACTCTCAGGCTGGAACCCAGACCTACAGGATCATTTTTTTTTTCATCTTAACACATCCTGAGATGGTCCTTATGCCCAGTATAGTTTGAGAAGTGATGTCCTACATTACTAGTGAAGTTGGAACCACTCATCTACAAAATTGATACTTTAACACAAACCTAAGAAGAAAGCATATCTGTATAATGTAATTTGCTTAAATTAGGGATGGGGTTACAAGATACAATTCTGACTCACTAAGAGATATTATCACGGGATCTGGAATAATTATAGTTGTTGAATTAGAATCAGAATAGATAGGACATTTCAACTGGACTTCAAATGTTCATGCAACCGTCATTGTTTATATAGGAAAGTAAACAGTTCGATTGCCCGTTGCCAAGGTTATTGTTTGAAAGTTAACTTTCTGGAAAGTATTGATATGTGTATTTTTCAGGAGCATTAAATTAAGAAAGTGAAAATTACATGACTTGTCAGTTCATTATGCTAGGAAGATTTAAAGAGTGAATTAGATTTTATAAATCTTATTGAATCTACTTAATATATATTTAGCATATCTTTAAGATACTTCAATTGCATGAAGAGAAAAAAATCATTATAATTTTATGTCTTCAACATGCAATTTTTTTCTTGGGCTGATTCAGCAGAGTAGAAATAATTTTGACATTTGTAGTTTCTAGATGTGGTTTAATATAAGAATAAAAGTCCTCGTGGGAAATTTCTGTTTGTGGACTTAAAAGTTCATGCTGAACAATGTGAAAGTATGAGGACTACTTTTACAACTCAGAAAAAAGCAAACATTTAGAACTGAACTGAAAGACAAATCACCAGAATGGGAAACTTCTACTCACATGATTAATATAGACTTGCCTGTGATATTAGTCTTAAGCACAGAAACAATATCCCATCACATAATCCAAGAAACTTCCATGTCTACGGTCAAGGCCAGTAAAGACTAGGTGATTCATAGAGTGACAGTGGTGGCGGTAGGGCTGATAGAATTTTGAGATTAGCTCTCTTTTGGCG
Organism: Delphinus delphis; assembly: GCF_949987515.2. Taxonomy (NCBI): domain Eukaryota; kingdom Metazoa; phylum Chordata; class Mammalia; order Artiodactyla; family Delphinidae; genus Delphinus; species Delphinus delphis. Next base: position 99,928,139 of record NC_082686.1, on the reverse strand, counting down.
ACTCTTAAAGGGACAACTCTTATAAAGAATTTAATTTTTAAATTTTTATTAAAAATAAAAGTTTAGTCTGTAGTGGCAGTTATACAGGTATCTTGATTTTTTAATTGTATAACCTTTTATTGTGAAATGTATAAGTTGGTTTCCTGTATTATTTCACATATTAACTAACATTCATAGTGGAGTAGAGCTATTCAATTGAGGATTACATAATAATTGATGCTATATAATAAACATTTTGACTCAGTTGCTCTCTATGACTAGTGACCAGAAAGTTTATGCTTAAGGGTATAAATTTAAGGCAATAATTTACTAATATGAAAATCTTAAGATAAGCATCGTAGGGCAAATGAGAATATTGGTGTGGTTAATGTGAATTAGTTACTACCAATTAACTAATGTTTAGAAAATATTTTAAGATTAAAACAATTTAAAAATGTTACATAAGAAGAAATAAGCAATTTTAATATATTCCCATCATGTACTTAAAAATATTTAGAATTTTGTTTGATGATGGTGATTACAATTATATATTTTCAGTATTAGGGTGTATCTAGAAGTTAACAACGTTATAAGCTATCATGAAATGCAGTAAGTGCATTGAGTGGTTATAGGATTAAAAGTGTAACTTAATGTAATATACATTACATGTATATTATGTAATAATGTATATAATGTAATATACATTATTTTTCACAGTTGATACTTTGCTTGTAATAATATTTGTTCTTAAAGCATTTTTGGCATGTTTCTGGTTATAATTTTTGTTGTTGCTGTGGTTGAATTTTGTGTACATCTGTGTTAAATTCACCATTTGGGAATATAATGTTGCTTAGAAAGATTACTGCAGCACTTTGAGCCATTAAGAGATACTGTTATATTATTAAGACAAAATATTTTAAGGGATGAGAGATCTATATAAAGTAAAATTGTATCTACAGTTAGGATAAAGTAAATATTGTGCTTCCAGGGATTTCTGCATTATCTTTAGTTGAAAAGAAATTTCCCTGTGGTTTAGCATTATTAAAGTGTATGAGTTTTGGAGATTTTGCATTTTCTTTGGAATCATGTATCATTGGCTGTGTCACAAGTGAAATTTGATGATACTATGCACCAAGAGGCATGGTGTATTCCTTGGACGCACTATTCTACATTGTGGGACTCATCGAGGATCAGAACATACCCTCAGAGATCTCTAGTGTTAAAAAAAATAATTATAAGAAAGCAGCATTGCATTTAAAGACATAGGATTCTTTTGTATCACCTTCCTTAAGTATGTGAAAGGTTGCCTCCTGTTTGAATGACACTAATTTTGAAGGTGAGTAAATCTTTTCTGAAGATTTACTTGTAATAATTTCCTATAACTCTGCATTCACTGAATCCAGAATGTTTAATGGAAAACATTTTGTTCTAGGATTTTATGGCTTTGGACTGAACCACTAATTATTGGATATATTTAGTACAAAAGCACTAAGGAATACAACTCAGTAAAAACAAGTCATTCACAGATAATACATCAAAACTCTATGGTTATCAGAATTTGCTGCCTACCTACAATTTTGCCTCAGAGTAATGAAGACCTCTGAGGATTCTGCAGTGCTCCTTTTCTTTCCTATTGAAATGTCACAAATAACAATTCATTATATAATTATTCCTATGTTCATATTTATTTTAAATTAAGCAACCGTTGGGCTTCCCTGGTGGCGTAGTGGTTGAGAGTCCGCCTGCCGATGCAGGGAACACGGGTTCGTGCCCTGATCTAGGAAGATCCCACATGCCGCGGAGCGGCTGGGCCCGGGAGCCATGGCCGCTGAGCCTGCGCGTCCGGAGCCTGTGCTCCGCAACGGGAGAGGCCACAACAGTGAGAGGCCCGCGTACCGCAAAAAAAAAACCAAAAACAACAACAACAAAAAACAATGAGATGCAGCCATATACCTCTTGGAATGGGAAACACAAACAAAAGACAGAAAAAAAATTCCCTGAGAATTTGAATTGCTGAGCAAGTGGGACTCTCATACATTGCTGAGGAGAATGGAAAATGACAGAGACAATATGGAAAATAATATGGTTCTTGCATATAAAATAACATATATACTTACCTTACAACCCAGGAACCTCATTCCTAGGTACTTACCCAAGATTAATGAGAAAAGAGTATGTCCACACAATGACTTATACAATAATGCTTACAGTAGCTTTTTTCATAATAACCGAAAACTGGAACTGATATAAACATCCATCCACAGGTGAATTGATGAACAAATTGAGATAAATCCACACAATGGAAAACTTCTCAGCAATAAACAGGAACTAACCACTGGTATATGCAGTGTTGTAGGCTGAATAATGCCCTCCCTCTTTCCCAAAGATCACCTAGTTCTAATCTTTAATACCTCTGAATATTCCCTTATTTGTCAAAAGAAACTCTGAAGATGTGACTAAATTAAGAATATTGAGATGGGGAGATTACCCTGGACTATCTGGATGGGCTTGATGTAGTCACAGAGGTTCTTATAAGAGGGAGGCAAAAGATCAGAGAGAGAAAGAAAGTATAAAAGAAGTTGTGGCTAGGACTTCCAAAACTATGTTTAATAATAGTGGCGAGAGTGGACATCCTTGTCTTATTCCTGATCTTAGAGGAAATGCTTTCAGTTTTTCACCATTGAGAATGATGTTTGCTTGGGTTTGTCATATATGGCCTTTATTATGTTGAGGTAGCAATCACACTCCTTGGCGTATAGCCGGAGAAAACCGTAATTTGAAAAGATACATGCACACAAATGTTCACTGCAGCACTATTTACAATAGCCAGGACATGGAAGCAACCTAAATGTCCATCAACAGAGGAATGGATAAAGAAGACGTGGCATATATATACAATGGAATATTAGTCAGTTGTAAAAAAGGACAAAATAATGCCACTTGCAGCAACATGGGTGGACTTAGAGATTGTCATACTGAGTGAAGTTTGTCATACTGAGTGAAATAAGTCAGACACAGGGAGACAAATATCATATGATATTGCTTATATGTGGAATCTAAAAAGAAGGGTACAAGTGAACTTATTTACAAAACAGAAGTAGAGTCATGAATGTAGAGAACAAACTTATGGTCACCAGGGGGTAGTGGAAGGAGGGATAAATTGGGAGATTGGTATTGACATATACACACTACTATATATAAAAAAGGTAACTAATAAGGACCTACTGTATAGTACAGGGAACTCTACTCAATACTCTGTAATGGTCTGTATGGGAAAAGGATCTAAAAAAGAGTGGATATATGTATACATATAACTGATTTGCTGTACAGCGAAAGCATAACATTGTAAATCAACTATACTCCAATAAAATTTTTTTTTAAAAAGTTGTGTGTGATCCCAAAAGCAGAGATTGGAGTGTTATAACCAGGAGACAAGGAATGCTGACAGCCTTTGCATACCAGAAGCATGAAGGAATGGATACTCCTCTGGAAACTCTAGAAGGAATCACCCATGCTGATATCTTTTTAGCCCCTTAAGACTGTTTTGGACTTATGACTCCTAGAACTGTAAAAGAATAAATTTGTGTTGTTTTAAGCCAGTAAATTTGTGGTAGTTTGTTACAACAACAATAGGACACTAATACAAAAACAATATGGATGAATCTCAAAAGCATTATGTTAAGTGAAAGAACTTGTAGCTGGATAAAATTAAAGTGGATGCTGAATTTTGCATATGCATATATCCAATGCTATGAAATCTAATCAAAGTGGTAGAATTAGAGATATACCATGCTTTGGGGGTTTTGTTTTATTTTTTCCTTTTTCCTCAATTGTGATTATCTCAGCCTTCTTCTTTGATTGTAAACCTCATTTCCAATATTTATGCATCGCATTTTCATTCTGGAGCTGAATGTTGTATTAAGCCTGGTACTAAGAGAATGCCACCCATATTCAGGGTTTTTCCTTTCTCTCTCTTTCTACTCAGCCCTTACTTCTATAATCTTTTTTCTCTAATATATCTTCTTTCCATTAGCCCAGAACTTTGTTTTTCTACTTTAATGGTCTCCAAATAAGAAAATCTACTAGATTAGAAAATAATATCTTAATATTTCCATTTATCTTTTCTAAAATTAGGAATGTATTTATTCTTACTAATATTTAATACTACTAGGATTGGCACTGGTGCTTTTTCTTGGGCCAATTATCAGATGATCAATCATGATAGCCTAAGGTAGTAAATAAGGTAGCCTGAGAGAAGAGGGAGACTTCCACAATAAAAAGGGATTGATTTACTTTCAGTAGATTTTGTCCACTAAATAGATTTACAGATTTTTATAATCTTAAATAGTAAAAAATTCCATTACTTAGGAATGAGATGGATCAATATCATAATAATCATCTGAACACATATATGTTTGCTGGTAATTTAGATGTTTAAATGTGTGCTGGAGAAAAATGTCAAATGATTTTTTGAGTTTAAAGGTGAGCTTCTAATTTACACATTAAATTATTTAAAATCTGCTAATCTTTCTATCATGGAAAGTGGTTTTTGGTGTATAATAACTAGAAAATATTTTCCAAAAAATAAACACAATCTGTACTTTAAGTGCAAAAGTGAAGTTTTAATAAGTGCAAAAGTAAGTGCTTTTGGAAAAAAGTTGTAGAGTTTTGAATATAAAAGTGTGGAGAATTTTCTGTCACCATGAAATTTATTGGAAAAAATGTAAGCACCGTTACCTTTAAAAAACTGACATATATTTAAATTTAAAGCAAACAAACCTTGGCATTCAGGATATTCTAGTTTGTTTAAAACATCCAAAAAAAAAAAAACAAAAAACAAACCGATAAGTGGGTTTTAAGAAAATATTTCATAAAAGAATATTAGGACTTCCCTGGTGGCACAGTGGTTAAGAATCCACCTGTCAATGCAGGGGGACATGGGTTCGAGCCCTGGTCAAGGAAGATCCCACATACCACGGAGCAACTAAGCCCATGTGTCACAACTCCTGAGTCTGCGCTCTAGAGCCTGCAAGCCACAGCTACTGAGGCCGCATGCCACTACTGAACCCCGCGCGCCTAGAGCCCATATTCCACAACAAAAGAAGCCACAACAAGAAGACTGTGCACTGCAACGAAGAGTAGCCCCCGCTCACTGCAACTAGAGAAAGCCTGCACACAGCAACAAAGACCCAATGCAGCCAAAAATAAATAAATAAATTTATTTAAAAAAAGAATATTAAATAAAGCCTGTTAGTGTGTAAGAACAACTGATGGAAATCAAGGATGCTAGGTTTCCAGCTAAATTTCCATATTTTCATACTTGTTGGTTGAGATTTAAACAATCGTAGCACGATTCTTTAAAGTTTTCCCTTTTAAGAAGTTCTAAAACAGATTTTGTACATTTTCTCAGTATAAAAAAAAATCACTTAGAAATTCCTAGAAGAATGTCAGGGAAAGAATTAATACCTCTACATATGCTTAGTTTCTGCTTAGTTTTTGATTCATTGTAATCATAATGTATACAGAAGGATCTTTTTAAATTTTTATTTTGTTTGAAATATGTACAAGTTAAACATCACTTTGATGCTGTTAGATTCATCATTTGTAGTATATCATTTATTGCTATATGGTCATCATTATAACATTAATAAATATATTATTTTTGTATTTATAAACCACATTATTATAAAATGGTATATTATCTTACAAATTCTCCAGTGTGCATTGTGCTTGGCTAATATGTGGAATAAATTAACACTAAATTTTCTAGCTTCTGGCTGAGATCTATGTGTGAGGTAATTAATAGAACTTCATCTCTTTCCCTCTTCTAACAGTTCCTGGATGTAAGCATAAATTAGAAAAATGCAAAATATTGGAAAAAATATTAGAATACAAAGAAGAATTATTTATATTTCTCCAATATTCTTCCCATGTTTTGAGATGTATTTTTATTTCTTTTACTTGTAAACTCTTCTGGGGATTCTCTATACTGAAGAATTAAGCTATAGCTATGTTTGTTTGTAGGGAGTAAAAAAAGATGGGAATTCAAATAGGGTTGTATCACTGCATTTTATAGAATGTTTAGTGTTTAAGAGGAAGATTTTAGCCATGGTTTTTCTTCTGGAATTGGTCAGATATTTGCCTCATTCATAGTGGATGCCCTATGCCTATTATCTCCCTGTTCTAAAACACTGACACTCTTTTTGGCTTGGCAATTCTCTCCTCTTTCTATTTGTGTTTAGTTTCCGTAATTGTACTGATATCTACTTGGAAAGCCAATCTCATTTGATTACTAGATCAAATCTGCCTATTTGTGTATAGAACCTCAAGAGACTACACTTTAATCCCTTGAGTACTTAACATTCTTGTGAGTCAGGAGAAAAGCTAAAGTAAATTGATGATCAGAGGCACCAACGCCTAAAATCATGGGCAGAGCTGACAGATACGCTCTTTGTTCTATTAAAAGCTTGTAGACGCATTGTTCTTCCTCAATAACCTCCAAGAGGGACTGAGAGTGAACACAACTCAAAACGCCAATAGAAGCATTTTAGCCCTTAGTAAGAGTACATTGATGGTCTATTAATTCTTAAAAATCCTAAATTTAAATGAGTGATGCTCAGCTGGAATTTCTAGTCACTTTGCTTATTTTGAAATAGAAAGACAGCATGAATCATCTCTGTGGCTGTCTTCACTACATAGTTTCTTTTGTGTGCTTTTGATTTTTCTTTCTCAGATTCCCTAGCTATTATTATCTGAAAAAGGGAAAATTGTCTTATTTGCTAATCTTCAGTGTCAGTTACACTTTTTGTACTGTGCTTGGATTATTTTGTAAGTCTATATTCATATTTACTCAAAGTTCTCCCCATCTTGACTTGGTAGTGAATCAGGACTGATGATGACCCAATAGAAAGAACATGGTAGACTGCTGGCATTACTATACATATGAAAGGTAATTACAGTAAACACTGACCACAAAATCGTGTCAAAGCAAGAAAAGGGAGTTAAGAGGCAAAATAAGGCTTTTAGGAGACCTATGTGTGGCTAGGTTTAAAATAGATGAAAAAAGATGAGTTTTGGAATCACACCACGAGCCTGGAGGCAAGTGGCAAGAATCCTTTAATGCCATATCTACAATTAATGGGTATGCCGTAATGAGACAAGTTCAGGGCATTTGATGTTTATTTTCAACTGGCTTCCATAATACTCTTGAGAATTTTTTTTTTTTTAATCAAGCTGGAGGTCAAAGATGGTTCTTTGGTTTTTAGTTTTTAAATGATATGCAATCTTTAGTATATGTTAATATATAGCAGGCTGTTACCCTGTTTAAGCTATTTCCCAGAAGTTTGTACAGGTGTTTACTGGAAGCGCTATCTCTTCTTCACAGATAAGCGAATTGTAGTAGCTTAACGCAGTGCAAGATCTTCCCGTGTTCTCTTAAGATGGATTTCCTATGGTGTTGTTAGGTGGATGTGAAAGCAGCCTCCTATCACTCAGATTTTTTAAAATCTGTGGGCTTTCCTTTTTACCTCCTGGTAACTAATGTCTTAGGGAAGTAGTACTTGTGATTTCAACCCACAAGCCAATACTGGTTAATGCCATGGGGGCTGCATCTTCCTCTTGTCGATGTTCCCAGAATTTGGGGTTTATGTGATCCCTACTTTGAATTCCTGGATCTGGGCCCTAGTCATGAATCTTCTCAACTAGATCTTTCTAGGTCTCTGTGTTTGGCTGATAATTACATTTTTTAGCTTTATAAAAGTTTGACTTTAGGACTGTCAGCTGCTTTCCCAGGAGTCTCAGGTTGTCTAATTTCCTACTGTATTAATCAAGACTATGGCAATGACAAATGGCAAAATTCCAAAATAAACTAGCTTAAACAAAATTAAAGGGGAAATGGTGGTTTCCATAACTTTCCTCTATCCCACCACCTTCCTTGTCTTCACTTTTCTCTGTAGTCCTTTGTTTACATCCTGCAAATAGGTCTTCTCTACTTTGAGAGAAAGTGACCACTACCAGCAGCAAATTCAGGTTTGCCTATTTAGGATCCTAGGAAGAAGCAGAAGGAAAGCTGCTCTTCACCAGCACCTGAAAATCATTCCCAGTAAAGAACTGTAGCTCCTGGGTCATGTGCTCATATATGGGCCATTAACTGGGTCTATAAAGCCTGAATCATGTACACATCCCTGGGGTCAACAAGAAAGTGTAGGGCTGATATCAGAAAAGGGAGATGGGAAAACTCTCCGGACAAGTAAAATAGAGTATACCTGCCTTTTCCTAGGACTTTTTTTTTAGTTGCATTATTGACTAACCTATCCCTTACATTTAGTCCTCTTCCCACCTCAGATTACATGCTTGATATAATGTATCAATTCTTTGCTGAGGGCTAAATCAGTGAGGAGCAAACTGCATCTAGGATGTCACCGACAAACTACTAGACTGAGAAACATAATATCTGTTCCCAGCACCAGTTCATTAGAAACTCAATGTTGGACCTTGGACTAGTCTCTTAAGCTATTCATGACTCAGTTTCCTTAACTTGAAAGTGGGGATAAAAATGATACCACCCTATAGGGTTAATTCGAGGACTAGATTAGGGAATAGATATTTGATCTCTTAGAATAGCGCCTGGCATATAGCAAATATAAGTATTAGTAATAATAATCATCATCATCATCTTATCTTTAAGACTCAGTTTTTAAATTCGTAAAACCTAAGCTACGCTCTCGATGAGCGTCTCACACTCACATACTTATTGGCCTAGATATATATCATAAATTAGTGAACCAGAATATGAGGAAATGGGCATGCTGGAGGCAAGTAGAGACAGGCCCATTGTTTATCTGCAGGTGGAATTCACTACCCACCCTCAGTTGATTCCTGGCCTGAATGTGTCTGGCATTCCAATCAGATCTTCCTGTCTTTCAAGGGAGCCAGATCAGGATGTTTATGTTAAATATCCAAATTTGGATTTTTTAAAAATGTTGAACACTGTGTTAGTTGAACATTGTGTTAGTCAAACACAGCATGTCTGTAGTCAATCAGTCTCAAATCCTTCCTAACTTTACATTACTGCAGGTAAGGATGCTGTCATTCATTTGTTTGGGGGGTTGGAGTGGGGAGGGGGAGCGGAGAAAGGTTTATTGTCGTGTCTAACAAGGAGAATGAGTGGTTTAGGCTCCCAAACCCTGAACTCCCTGATAGTTTTCATCCAGGCACTTCCAGAGTCATCATTCTCCCCAGAACCCCACCCACATGGCTGCTGTCAGTGCCAATCTATGTGGGACCTTGGTAATCTCCTCTGCCTGGGGAGAACTTCCAACAGCAGGTGCGGGTGACACAGCCTCTTCCTTAGCAGGTGGCAGCCCAGCAACTCCTGTGGAAGATCCAGCAGAGACCCACTCATCCCAGGCCACCTGCACAGCCATCGTCCCTCAACTCCCTCCCGCCAGCCCAGACCTGCAGCTGCTGATGGGGCAAAGAGTACCTCGGATGCCATACCTGCAGGTGATTTTTAAACTAGGTAACTAAAAACTGAACTTGTTTGATCCTGACCTGCATACAATTTTTGTGTAAACTAGCTAACACTTGAAAGGCTAAAACTTAACCTAAAGTTCATGTAAAGCCCATACATAATTCTCCTACTTCTGTCTGACAAAATTCAGACTCTAATGTGTCATCCTTATTTATAAATTATTTCTTTTTTTTGTTTTTTGTTTTTTTAATTCTTGGACTGGATTGTCTTCTGCTATATTCACAAAACCATAATATGTTTTTACTGATCTAGTAAATATTCATCTTTACATATACCCTCTAACTTCCCTATGGCTATGAATTAAGTTCATTCTGTCATAAAAGTCCAATTCCTTTCACTGTGTTCTGAATCTCTGGCACTCTTTCCTTCTCAAAGACTTCGTGTTCACCTACCTCCCACATTTTTTTCTTTGCATCATTGATATCTCTCTCTTTCTCCTAAATCATTTCTATAAGCATACTAACATTTCCTGTCTTTAAAAATACTCCTCTTGACCTTACTTAGCTCTCCAGCCTCTACTGTATTTTGTAGCTCCCTTCAACAGCAAACTTTCTCAAAAAGATCATTTATAGGCATTATTCTCATTCTCTCTATTTCTCCTTTTTTCCCCTCCTCAATGTGATTTTCATCTTTTGACCTCCTCAGTCATTGCTCATGCCAAGGTTATCAGTGGCTTCTAATAGTAGCCACATCCAGTGTTCACTCTTACAGGCTCGATTGACTAGATATCTTAAATAATCCAATGTTGCTGACTTTACCTGATATACTTTACTTAGTGTGGCAGATTATATTTTCCAAAGGTGGATGCACCAATACTTCTCACATTCTCTTTCAACAAAGTGGCATTGAGAAATGGAGTCTATGTTTCCTCCCTTCCACTGAGAAATAGCATATATGTTTCCTCCCCCTACACTTTAGTGAATCTTCAAAAGAGTGTTGACCAATAAAATGTGGTGGATTTAATTTTCTATTATTTCTTGTGAGAGTATGTAATAAAAGGTGATGTGGGTTCCACCTAGCTCTCTCTTGTGACACATACTTTGGGAGCCCTGAGTTGATATGTAAAAAGTCCAGTTACCCTGAAGACACCATTCTGGAGAAATTATGTGGAGTACTGCATAATGATAGAGAAAGATGCTATAGGAAGTCCAGCTGTTCCAGCTCCCAGCTATGATTCTTTGATTCTTTACAGCACAGGCACCAGACACAAAAGGAAGCAAGTTTTCACATGATTTTAGCTTGTTACTCCAAACTGCCCTAGCTGATATTTAGTAAAATGGAGCAGAGTAGAGCTCTGCTCAAGCTGCTGATTCATAGCAAAAAAAAAAAAAAAAAAAAAAAAAAAAAAAAATGACCTAAGTTTTAGAGTGCTTTTGTTACATAGCCATAGTAACTGAAACACTTGTTTGGGCTTCTACAGTAATAGGCATTTTAGTTTTCCCCCACCCTCACTAGTTGCTCCTTCTAATTCTCTTTCATTGGCTCTTATTTCTGTATCCTAATATTAGAGTGCTCCAGGATCCTGGGATGCACGTTCCTTTCTCTATACATTATCTGAATTGCTTTATTTCATCATAGCCCATGGCATTTGTATGTGGATGACCTCCTCTCCCCCATAACAGTACATTTCTATCTCTGATATCTCCTCCAGATCCTCTGAATTCTAGGCATATATATGAAATGGCCTACTTAACATTGCCACTTGGATATTTAATAAGAACTCAATACATACACACCTGAGCTCTTGATCTCTTCTCCCTATAAAACAACATAAAATTTGTTCATTCCTTAGTTTTCCTCATCTCAGTAAATAGAATAATAATTTGCACAATTTCTGAAGCAAAAATTTAGATTCCTCTTTCTCTCAGTGACTGCATCTAATCTATTTCCAGTGATTATACCTCTACAACATATCTCCAAACCTTTCTTTATCTCCACTTCTTCTCCCTAGTTCAAGATGCCATCATATCTTTCCTAAACTATGGAAATAACTTCTTTAGCAGTCTTCTTTTTTCTAGTCTTACCACACATTAGTCTGTCTTCCACATGGTAACCAAAGCAATCTTTTTCAACGAAACACAGATCACATTACTAATCTGGATCAAAACCATTCAATGTCTTATCATGTGAGCAAATTTTATTTTCCAAAGATGGCTCCTACATTCTGTTCTTCTAATGTGACTTGATATTTCTACCACTTAAAGGTGGGAATCTATGTACCCTTCCTTTAAATGTGTATGGGCCTATGATTCCAGTGGAAGTGATCCTATGGCTGTAAGATCAGATAAAGCCATGCCTGGTTCTCTTGGGACACTCGTTTTTAAACCAAGTCCCCATGCCTGAATAAGCTAATTCAGCCTGTGGAGAGGAACTGAGACCCCCTAGCCCCAGCTAAGTTCACAGCCAATCACGAGTATTAATTTGCCAGCCATGTGAATGAACCATCTTGACATCTGGAACAGAGACGGACTATCCACAAAGCCCTGCTTAGTTTGAAGAATTATGAGCAAAGGAAAATTTTTTTCCTGTTTTAAGTCACTAAGTTTTGGGATAGTGTTTTTTATACAGTAATAAAAAACTCACACCGACTTTGGTACCTGCAAGTGGAATGTTACAGTAAAACCCCCAAAACATGTAGCATTGGCTTTGGGACAAGCCATATGAGGAAGATGGGAGGGCCTTAGAAAAATGTTAGAAAAACCCTAAAGAATCTTGAAGAGTCTGTCTCTGACAGCTCAAAGAAAAATAAAGAAAATGTGATTAGAATATGTTTTGTAGTGGTGGATAGTTTGGCTACACTATTACCTGAAGTAATGTAGAATATAGGAAATGTTCCAATGAACTCAATGATCAAGCTAAGGGAATTGTCATGCAGAATATTGAAGTGTCACTTGGATTCTTTCACTGCCTAGGGTATAATGTGAGAAGAGATGAATGAGCTAAAAATGAACTCTTACATATAAAGGACCTAGAATTATCTTAGTTTCAAAATAAATCTCTTTTTCTTCCCAAATCTCTCTAGGTAAAAAATGATACCCAGATTAAGGACTGACTTAAGGGAAAAGATCAATTTTACTGTAAAACCTATTATTAAGACCTTCAAAGAAATCTGAAATGATTCCTCGTATAACTTTTCAAACAGACAAAGCCCTTTTAAGGATCATAATAGTGTAATTAGCAGAATTCTATATAATACAATAAGACTTATAAGAATCTTAAGGATGTTATCCCATTGTAGTGTCATGGTGAAGTTGAAGAAGAGAATGACTTACCTGGAAAAGATTTGAGTTTATATCTTGTGTCTGATGGAGTAAATTATAAATTGATATACTGAAAGCCCACCAAAATTGTTAAAATAATTATATCAGCTTGCAATGGAAGGAAGAGAAACAAAACAAGATGAGAAAGGGTTCTGAACCCTCAAACGTTTACAAGTGGAGAATTGGCTTAAGAAGGCTTAGGGGAAAGAAAGGTAGACTCAGAGGGAAGGACTGAGTTGAGCCAAGACCTATGGAGATATAGGGAGTAGGACTGAACTCTAATCAAAGAATGGGCAACATGTGCCTAGCTAAATTTCAGAATTGGTATGGACCAGTGACTACTGTGTTCCTTCCCCTTCCCTGTCACTTTTAATGGGAATGTCCATAACACTTATGCAATGCCTGTCCCAAAATTTTATTTTGAGTATTTGGAGACCTAGAAAAATTGGCTCTTCAGGTCAAATGTGTCGTTATCACATCATTAAAAAGAGTGCTCAAAGAGCTGTATTTGAGGAACTGCACACAAAAAGTATCACTTAAACCTAGATCTGATTTAGACAGTAAGATTCATAACTTTGAGCTGATGTAATTATGGAGTGAGAATTTTCAGTCTTGAGGAAGGGAATGGTTATATTTTGCATGTGGGAGGGATGTAAATTGTAGCCTGAAGACAAACTGGCAGATTGTATTCTTCAAATATGGCTGTAAAAAGACCTCCTAGCTCATGTTTTCTTTTTACAATATGACTTTGAAACTCCTCCAATGAAGTGCTATCCCCTTCCCTAAAATCTGGACAGGACTGTGACAAAGCTATATGGCTTTGAGAGAGAAGGTTGTAAAGTGTGTTACATCTTTCTAGTTCACTTAGACTGCTTGCTCTTAAAAAACCTAGCTACTATATTTATATAATCCCAAGAGACCTGTGTGGAGAGGGCCATGTGAAGAAGAACCAAACCCCCAGTCTACAGTTCTGAATGAGCTCCCATCCGATATACCAACATGACCGTGATGTGAGTAAGCCATCTTGAATCTTTCAGCCCCAAGTTGAACCACTTTCAGCTGATGGTGTATGGAAGATTGCAGATTTGTAGGCAACATAAATTAATATTGTTTAAGTCATTAAATTTTGGAGTGGTTTGTTACACAACTGATACAACATTGGACATAAAATAAGAACAAACTCCTACCCTGTCCCATGAGGCCATGTATGATCTAGTATTTACCTATTTCCCATGCTCACTCCATACTACGCTCCACTGTGCTTGCTTTTTTCTAATCACACTGATTTTTCTCCTGTTTTCTAAAATCTAGCTAGTTCTTGTCTTCAGACTTTGTCATTGTCACTTCCCTGATAAGAATATTCTTTCTCCAAATCTTGTAATTCAGGTTGAAGTTTAGGGATGACATGCTCAGAAATAGATTCTCTGATCATTCAGTCTAAAGTAACCCACCAGGAACTCCAGCCCATCTCCCTATTTATTTTTATCATGACATATCTATCTATCATCTATCTATCTATCTATCTATCTATCTATCTATCTATCTATCTTCTATTTATCAACCTATCTATCCTATCTGTTTTATCCTTCCCACTACTAGAATAAACTCTGTAAGAAGAGGGACATTGTTATTCTTATCTTTTTCTCCATCTCCATTACCTAGAACAGCGCTTGGTACTTACTGGGTACTCCACAAATATTTGTTGATTGAATGAATCAGTGTAAATTAATATTAATTCAGTTTTACATAGCAAAATAGAAATCTAAAATTTAATGCAACACATATTTCCTAGAAAAAGCAATGTTTTTGTTTTCTTTTTTATTAAATCTATTAAATTCATTCAGAAAATGTTCACAATCTTGTGATAATATAGAAAATAAGTTTATTTCTATACCAGATGGATCACCTCTATAAGTTCCTCCATATCAATAGTGTATAATAAAATCAAATTTTCAGATAAAACTTTACATAGTTGGTTTTCTATTAATATGAATCTTTTACTTCCTACTAGACAAACAAACATATAATTCTGAAATTTTCCTTTTTAATACCATGTTTGGGGTTTAGTGTTAAGCTATTTAAAATTTCCATTCCAGAGAGGAAAAAGATGTATAGGTAATAGTCAATAAAAGAAGAGATGAATTTGGGATGTGAATCCTTGGCATAATAGTGATACAGTTTTTTTCATCTAATCAATGTTACACATAGATTAGAAGTTAAAAAATGATTTTAATTTACTTATTTGGAATTTACTTCTTTGTACTTCAAAGCCTGGATAACTGACTGCAGAAATGTAGTTAGAATAGTCCTTCTAATCAAGAATTAGCCACCTCTTCAGAGTGGCAAAATAAGTTAGAGAAATTGCATTAGTGATTTTCTCCCTGGGGAGGAGCAGTAGTCTGAGGTCTCATTAACATCTAATTCTGAAAGAATCAGAGGATCTGTTTATATCATAACCTGACATTTGCAACTTTCCTCAATTTTCCTTGGAATTTCTTCAGCCATATCCTGCTGAGAGAAGTATACTAAGTCCTTTTTGTTTGAGAAGCTTATAGAGCAAGTCATAGTCTTAGGCCAACAGACAATTGTCTATTCTAATCATCCATATTCCTATTGTAAACAACCTCCACTGTTGGCTCTTGCACAAGAATCTCCTGAGATTAGTAATTGGTAGCCTCTAATTGCCTATTATTTCTTGATCATTTTTTTATCCTTTGATGAAAGTGAAAGCCTGAGCCTTCAATAGATTTTGTACTTATGTCTTATTCTATTAGCCTAATCATAATGCAATTCCACTTAAGCACAAGCAGAGCAACAGCAATCATTACTTAATTCTAATTCCTAACTCTCTGTAAGTAAGCCAGACCATGATTTTACTAACCAGTTTCCAATGCACATAAATAATAACATATATTTAGATTATCACAGTGCCTAACTCTCCCTGAGGGGCAAAAACATTGTATTTTCTTGCGCTCATCTTGCAGTTTCACAAGATGTCCCATTAATTTCATTATTGTTCCCTTAAGCTATTATGTTTAGTCATCTTCCTCGTCACTTGCTTCCCTCTGTTGGCTCCTTATCTTTTCCTTTCGACTCCTGCTTGGCCTTGTTCCTCTATTAGTGACAGCTTCTTTAGTGATGTGACCTCCTCCACTTTCCTTGCCTTCAGATAGTCTCATAACATCTTCTGTCAATCTACACATATATTATTTGCTTTATGCCATATTATATTTGTAAAATACATAAAAGATTGGTATATTTTTATTTTATTGATGATGAAACTGAAGTATAGAAGATAAATGACTCCCCAGAGGTGCTGATTTGTGGACCTTGTAGTGGGTTTAATGGGAGGAGGCAGGTGTGTGATAGAGACCTAAGAAAGAGGGAGTTAAATGATCCAGGACATAAGATGACCTGAGGAACAGTAGAAATAAAAAAGAGGGAAATACCTTAAAATTGATGACTCCTCTGTCCTGATAACTTCAAAGTGCATTTCAATTTGAAATTTCTATCGCCTCATTGCATGGGGACAGGTGAAAAAACACATACAGAACAGTTATCTCTTCTGGAAGCTTCCCAAATTCACAAAATTCCTAAGATATTGAGAGAAGAAACACTATGAGCATGTTTAATCTTATATCAGCAGTTGCCATTTTTTATCCAGCCAAATACATTTCATAAATTCTGTTTCATATATTATTTAACTTTATCTACCTATTGGGTTGGCCAAAATGTTCATTGGTTTTTTCCATAAGATGGCTCTAGTAGCATTTAGTTTTCTTCATTTGAAACAATTTTGTTAGATTGTATTGTGACAGATGTCATATCAGTGTGCATTTAAGAAAAACCTTATCTAAACTGGTGAATTTTTGTGTAGTCATTTTAATATTGAAGATGGAAGAAAAAAGCAACATCTTCAGCATATTATGCTTTATTATTTCAAGAAAGATAAAAATGAAACTGAAATGCAAAGAAAAAAGATTTGTGCAGCATGTGAAGAAGGTGCTATGACTGATCAAATGTGTCAAAATTGGTTTGCGAAGTTTCGTGCTGGAGATTTCTCACTGGATGATGTTCCACAGTCGGGTAAACCAGGTGAAGTTGATAGCGATCAAATCGAGACATTAATTGAGGACAATCAACATTATACCATGTGGGAGATAGCCAACATACTCAAAATATCCAAATCAAGCACTGAAGATCATTTGCAACAGCTTGGTTATATTCATCGCTTTGACGTTTGGGTTCCACGTAAGCAAAAGAAACCTTCTTGACTGTGTTTCCACATAAAATTCTCTACTTAAATGTAATGAAAATGTCCCATTTTAAAAACAAATGGGTGGTGAAAAGTGGATACTGTACAGTAGTGTGGAATGGAAGAGATCGTGGAGCAAGTGAAATGAACGACCACCAACCTCACCGAAGGCCGGTCTTCATCCAAAGAAGGTGATGTTGTGTATATGGTAGGATTGGAAGGGAGTCCTCTATTATGAGCTCCTTCCAGAAACCAAAACGATTAATTCCAACAAATACTGCTCCCAGTTAGACCAATTGAAAGTGGCACTCGAAGAAAAGCCTCCAGAATTAATCAACAGAAAATGCATAATCTTCCACCAGGATAACACAAGACCGCATGTTTCTTTGATGACCAGGCAAAAACTGTTACAGCTTGGCTGGAAGTTCTGATTCATCCACCATATTCACCAGACATTACACCTTTGGATTTACATTTATTTCAGTCTTTACAAAATCCTCTTAATGGAAAACATTTCAATTCCCTGGAAGACGTAAAAGGCACATGGAACAGTTCTTTGGTCAAAAAGATAAAAAGTTTTGGGAAGATGGAATTATGAAGTTGCCTGAAAAATGGCAGAAGGTAGTGGAAGAAAACAGTGAATATGTTGTTCAATAAAGTTCTTGGTGAAAATGAAAATGTGTCTTCTTTTTACTTAAAAACCGAAGGAACATTTTGGCCAAACCAATACCATGATATTGTTCAGCTGACACATTCTATTTATTAAATATTAATTACACACATTTTAGTGGCCTAAAACTTATGCATTTATTATACTTTACCAGTCTGGGAAAAGAGTGACTTCAATAAAGATCATGGTTCCTAGTGTTATCACCTGTGTGGTGACATCAACAACAGTGGACTTAAGGATGCTATTACTCTACTTGCTCAAAATTTATCAGTTTCTCCTGGTCCTCTCTGTTAGCCTCAAGGTTAGGTCTCTGTCCAATCCTTTCTTCTTTCTTGTTTCCAGGGCCAGTGTAAATAGCTGCACAGTTTGTATGTAATGCAAATCCACGGGGTATCCCTGGCATTCGGAAGTGCACAAACCCCAAAAATATACCTAATGACCCTGGATCAGTTTTATATAGCAGAGTTTCTATTAAGGCCCTTAGCAGAACATGCTCTAATTAATACAAAGAGAAAACAAACCTATACCTACTAATAAATAGAAGATTCGTGTCATGAGTTTCTACAATGAGGCAAGCTGTGTTACAAATGTCAGGAACTCAAAAGTGAATAGTACAGACCCAGCCCCACTCTCATCGAGTTTACATTCTAGTGAGGAGAAGCAGATAATAATAAAATAAACATAGAACAAAACATTGGGGAGTGCTTATAAGTGAAAATAAAGCAGGATAAAAGGATAGGCAGGCATGGATACTTACTTCAGGAAAAAAAAAAAAAAACTTGGGACCTTCCTGGTGATCCAGTGGTTAAGACTCAGTTCTTCCACTGCAGGGGGCACAGGTTCTATCCCTGGTCGGGGAACTAAGATCCCACATGCTGTGTGGTGTGGCCAAAAAACAAACACTTCTCTCAGGAGTGGAGATATAAGTAGGAAAGCTACTCTGTAAGAGAATATGTGAACAGAAATCTGAATGAAGTGAACCAGTGAGCCTGCCATGCAAGTATGTGGAGGCATAATATTTCCGGCGGGGGGTGGGGGTGAATGGCAAGTGCAAGTTCCCTGAGATGAGAGTGTACTCTGAGTACTTAAGGAATAGCAAGGGGACCACTGTGGCTAGGGTAAAGGAGGCAATTAGTAGAATGGTAGGAAATGAAGACACAGTGAAAGCTAGAGACAAAGTCAAATAGTGACTTCTAAGCAATAATAAGAACTGAGAAATTTATTCTAAATGTGATGGGAAATCCCTGAAAGGTTTTGAGCAGAGGACCTACATTATCTGATTTTCCAGTTAGAAGTGTCATTCTTGCTTCTATGTAGAGAATAGACTTAGGGTATGCAAGGCAATATTTCACATTTTTAGAGGTAAAAAAAAAAAAGCAATGAGGCAAGTTAGGCGGCCGTAGAAGTTGCCCATGTTAGATATGATAACATCAGTTGGGTTGGTGGTGGAGGTGGTGACAAAAGTGAACATAAGAACATATGAGGAATTTCCTGGCCATCCAGTGGTTAGGATTCCACTTCCACTGCAGTGGGCACGGGTTCGATCCCTGGTCAGGGAACTAAAATCCCATAAGCTGTGCTGTGTGGCCAAAAAAAGAAAAAAAATTGATTTCTTCAGTTAAGACTTGTGCATTTTCTGAGAATTCCCTGGTGGTCCGGTAGTTAGGACTCTGCACTGTCACTGTGGAAGGCCTGGGTTTGACCCCTTGTTGGGAACTAAAATCCCATAAGCCACGTGGTGTGACCAAAAAAATAAAAGATATGTCCAAGGTAGCTCTGATTACATTTGCTCTGACTACCATTTACTGAGGGATTAGATAAGCAGATTAAGAGAAATAGGATGAAATGCAATTACAACCTTTTAATCCTGAACAACTAGGTAGGTGGTGGTGCCGTTTTCTTCCATAAGGAAATTTAGAACAGGGATCCCCAACCCACAGGCCTGTTGGGAATTGGGCCACACAGCAGGAGGTGAGCAGCTAGGGAGCGAGCAAAGCTTCATCTGCCGCTCCCCCTGTCACTCCCCATCACTTGCATTACCTCCTGAACCACGCCCCCCCACCCCATCCATGGAAAAATTATTCCACAAAACCAGTCCCTGGTGCCAAAAAGGTTGGGGACCACTGCTTTAGAAGACAAGAAAGTTGAGGGCAGAAAATAATAGGAATCAAGAGATTATGTTTAAAGATGTTGAGTTGAGGTGCTAAAGACATCCAATTAGAGGTTATTGTGTTTTGTATTGGGTCAACTGAGCTAATCTGGAATTTTATGTTTCCCCACATCCCCTTCCCTGAATAGTTCTAGATGGATAATAAAGACATTTAGCATGAGGTGTGGAAGGCAGAAGTGAAGCAGCAGCCATATTCTTTTTATTCTCAAAAAGATAATGCAGGGGATAAGGTACTTTTGCAGTACACACATTGGTCACTTATCTGCCAATTCCTCTTGCTGGTGAGACTTAAGGAGTATAAAAAAGAAAACGAGTATTTAGCACTGGAGATACATATTATAC
This sequence comes from Delphinus delphis, assembly GCF_949987515.2. NCBI lineage: Eukaryota > Metazoa > Chordata > Mammalia > Artiodactyla > Delphinidae > Delphinus > Delphinus delphis. The sequence continues at coordinate 99,907,931 of NC_082686.1, read as the reverse complement.
TGTTTGCATTATAATGGATAGATGGATAGTGAGAATGAAGCCTATTATTAAATAACGTGACAGAGGATTTGAGTCATAATTAAAGAACAGTGCTTGGCCAGAAAGGATAACAAATACCTTTACACAAAGCTCCCATTGGTCTTGGAGCCTGGCAGGTGCTGGCAGTGCTCTTAAGAGTCTACAGAGTGAGATCTGCTGCAGTTTTGATGGGCTTGTTAAAAATAGCCCTAGGCCAGACACATGCCATCCATCAGAATTAAGTGGATCACTCAGCGCCTGCTTCCTGTATCCTGTCTTCTGTTACTCCACGTGCTTTCCCAGATACCGATGGGTCCTTGACCCTTGCTTCTAGGTGTAACAGTGATCTCTGCCTAGGGAAAAGGTAATGATCTCTGAACAATATATGCAAGTCCAGCATAGATTTATCATTTTAGGATTGAGCTTCCATTACTAATAATAGCTATCTTGCATTGAGTCCTCACTCTGTGACAAGCTCTTGCAAAACACACTTCAGATTTTATCTCATTTAATCCTGGCAACAGTGGTATAAAGTAAATTCTAGTATTATTCTCCTTTTGTATTGAAATACATTTAGTTGCAAAGAAATGTACTGAATTGTTCAAGATCTCACGGGAAATGGCAGAGCCATAAGAACTCAACCAGGTGCCACCTGCCTCTAAGGACTGACCTCATTTATTATATTAAATTGCTCCCTGGGTTTAGGTAAACTTGGGGAAAGCTTCTTTCTTGCAGAGACTTCTGGGAGTATCTGACTGTTTGCTTTGAGATTGAACTCTGATGTGGCCTCTAGATTCTTTGAAATCTTGAAGGAGAGAGTAGAACCTGCGATAACTCTTGTGATGTTTCAAAGAACACAGAGGAAAATAGACATATCTTTAAGAAAGACTCTTTTATTCTGGAAAAACACTTGAATTAATCATATAACCATGTAAATAAAAAGCAGACTCCATATCAGAAAAGTTATTCCAGACTCTTCATTATAAGTAGTAAATATACTCTGTTTAACAATGGAAAATATGGTCACTCTGGTATATCTCTACAGACTGACATCTGATATATTTGTAGGATGAGACTTGACTGTTCTAGAAAACAACATTGTGTCCTGTGGAGAATTAAACTATTCTCACTGAGAACTGGTATATTACCACAATACATTTGCACACCTTTATTCTGTCTAAGAAGCACTGACCCACAGCAAAGGTGAAAGCACTTTAAAGGAAGTGCAGGTTATTGGTCACTTACTTCATTCAGTAAGGCAAGGATAAAAGATGCTAATGTTACTTAGTGCTGGAGCAGTTTTTATTACAGATTTCTAGAACTTCAGCAGAGTCAAAAACAGATCCCTCTATTTCAACAGAATTCATCCTCCTATAAGCAACCAAAAAATTTAATAAAATAAACATATTAATAGTCAATTCTGTATAATACAGAATTATGAAGGAATTGAACAGAATATGGAAGATATGTTTTCTGTACTGTTAATGCTTATAGCCAACCTGAAAAAAAAAAAAACTTCTATATCAAATAGTTATTCAGTATAAGGTTTCAAGTCTGTGTATGAATAACTGCCAAAATAAGTAAAACTAATGCATTTAAAATTCTGAAGGTGTTTGATTAGAGGAAATGATATAAAGTACAGGAATTTTCTGTAGTAACTATTCTTATAATGTCAGATCCATGGACAAAAAAAAACCTTGCCAAATCATTATAATTTCATCAAAAAATGGGGTTTCAAATTTTAACATACTTAGACTTATTTTGATGCTTACTTAACACCTTCAGAGATGATTAATTTAGATAATTATATTGATGATATTATGGAATTACTAAAACAATTAGGAAATTATGATTCTTCTGGGTAACGTATCTCTGATTTGAACAAGTTCCAGGTACCAACAGTTTCTACTGTTTAACCAGCTGTTCTAGAAGAGACCATGGAATTTGTCTGGGGTGAGGATGACTGAGAATGATGACTTGGACTCAGTTCTAGGATACTTTTACTTTGATTTTCTTCCAAAGCAGCAAATAAAGAGAATCACTAATGTAAATGAAGTAAGAAAGTAGGTGGGTGGATATGATGAAACACTTTGCCCCTCACACCTTACTGAGATGATTCAGTGTTTGGTGGTCTCAGCAAACCCCTGGGAATGAGATGCTGCTCAGTCAGTGTGGATCGGTGTGCTCACTGCCTTCTGTGTCTGCAGTAGTCATGTTAGCACCCAGAAGCAACTTACACTATCTTAACAGGCAATAATTCCATTGTTCAGGAACCTACATTCCCATGCCATCTCTGTAGGGCCTAGGAGGTTCTCTCTTACACACACTTCGGCATAGCTGGGCCTACCATGCCAATAGTATGCTGCTTCTGTGATTATCAGTACATGGAAAAATTGCTTTTTCAAACAAAGGGAAAATACAAGTACAAGGAATAAGGACAATGAGAAAGAAAAATGATACTTTTTAAAATAAAAAGACTCCCAATTATTTAGATTAAAAATAGACTTTGGGTTATTATGCCATCCTATAATACTCTGCAAATTTTATGATTTTGAAATTTTATTAAGCCTCCACAATATACTCAGGAAGTTTAGTATACAATTAAATTTTGTTATCACAAATGCAGTAGTGGCCACATTCATATCAAGAAATGATATATGAATTGCATCTGATATGGTAGCTTCTTTTACGTTCCCCTTTCCTCTTAGAATAGACTGTGGCACATTATAAAATAGATTCCCTTTTGTTCATGACTTGTTCAGTTGCAAATTCATGTAAACTACAGGACCAGTTTGGCACCTGCTGTGATCATGAGTCTACTGCTGTTTCTCTAATCAGAAAACATTCCTATTAGATAAACCATCTGGCTTGAAAAGCATCCCTTTTGCATTCAAAACAGTTTTGTTAGAATTCAGCCAAAGTATATTTTAAAAGGAAAGATGTGTCAGCAAGATCAGTCTGTTTACTAATGGAATAGTCCTCTATTAAAATATCATTTGCAGAATAAAAGCTATAGAATGAAAATATTACACAACATGAAATGTTATAGTTACATGTGAAAGTGTGGGTGGTGGCAACCTTTGTCTAAGGCCATCCAGTGAAATCTGTTGAAATTTAGTTAGTCATAGTCATCCTCTGATCAGAGCCAACTAAATTTCATGTTATTCTGATTGCAATCAATCATATTCATTGAGTTGTGACATATCATGAATGTTATTTCGTGACCATCAGTATTATTAGATACTAAGGTACTACTTGGTTATCTACTGAATCATGTTTATTCCTGTGGATGTGAGTCATTTTCATTTATACTCATATTCTTCAGGCTATATATCTTTTATATCATTTAGTCCAATACCAATAATAATATAATTCTACTCTAGAAATAATTCATAGGAACCCAAAAATCTACTTTTAATATTTTGAGTGAATTTTGGGTACTACTAACAGGGAAAATAAAATATTGAAGCATGTGAAGTTTAAAGTTAATTAAAGCTTAACAGTCATAAGGAAAAAAGTGGACGGTAAAAGAAATGCTGCTCTTTGATCTTTTCAATTAATGTGTTTATCAAAATTTGATTGTATGCACACACTTAAGATGTTCTCAGTTATATTTCAAAAACCAGAGACATGCTTCCTGCCTTCAAGGAGTTTGCATCTGTTTGAAGAAGCAAGACTAATAAAATAACTGCATAGTCATGAAAGCGTGCCTGTGGATTTCCGAGATTCAATTGAAAATATCATAAAGATCAGAAAAGGGAATATCAGAACGGAAGAGGAAGAATTTATAATTGTTTTTATGGTCAAGCTGGTGTTAGAAGAATAGAAGGTCAAAAGGCAAGACACTTGGAGGAAACATGAATGGAAGAACAGAAATGTAGGATACAGGTAAAATGGTCTTTTATGTAGCACAGAATGGGATTTGGACTTGGATATGTCAAACTTAGATATTGATAGCTATCCAGAGTCTTTGAAATGTGAATCAAATAATTTAATATTTGCCCACACAAATCAATACTCTCATTTTTTACTTTTCTTTTCTCAATTAGGCTGTCAGTTCCTTGCCCACAAAGCATATATTACATTATGAAGCACATAGTAACTTATGATGCCTTGAACATTGTGACACATGATATTTTTTCAAAGAATGAATATTTGAATGTGTATGTAAAAAATTCTGGTCATGTGGTTTTGTGTGTGATTAAAGACATCTCTGTCAATTTCTGCTGAAAATCCAAAAACTTTTTATATTGACAATGCCTGAAGTGAGTATGAAGCGCCTTTATTGAATAAATGTAAAGATATGATTATTGCTAAAATGAAAGAAATTATAAAGATAAAATTGGAGGATCCCTGACAACCTCCTCAAATTGCCTTTTTCATCCATCCTCATTATCACTTCTTCCTTTTGCTGGCTTTAAATTTCCACCATTGAAATCACTCTTTTGGAAAGTACAACAGATGTGAAATCATTGTCTTCAGGTACCAGGAACACACTATATATTTTTGGAATTGTTATGTATTATCTGGATCTAGAAATAGATGCTGGAATACTTTGCCATCACACAGGGACATTTTCACCTGTGTGAAATTTGGTAAGTAGCAACTTTGAAAGAAGAGAGGAGAGTTTTGTTCCGAAAGAAAATGATGAAGTACAGTTAAATTTCATTAAGCAGGGGAAAAATGATCAATTTCTAAGACTTGGGAAGGAACTCCGTAAATAATTACGCATAAGGAAAGACAAAGTTTGTCAAAACACGTCTACCTGAATATGGTGTGTGTGTGTGTGTGTGTGTGCGTGTGTGTATATACATACACGTTGGGATTTGTTATATAAAAGATCTGTCACCTATAAATGAGCTAGAAAAGTACAAGAAATAATAAATTTATAATAATTATTATTTTCAATAAATGATGGTTATGTTAAATCTCAATATAAACATCTTTTATTTCCTATTAAGGAGTACCTTAAGAGTGGGTACCCAATAAAATTACTTAGCCAAAACATCTGTTTCTGACAGACATTTAGGTTAATAAAACTAACATATGCCATTTATTGGTTATTTACATATGCCAGGTACTGTGCCAAGTGTTTATATATTTATATTTTATAACTTATTTCTCACCATACTCCTATGTTGTTTTATAAATGAGGAAACTGTCACACAGGAGCCTCTGAAATGCCAGAAACAGGGCCCATGAACTTAATCACTCTGCATCCCAAATGTATATTGACATAAGTCTAGAAACAGGAGGAGGTAGGTGACTCCTAGTGTTGTTTTTATTGTTATGGTTGACATTTTCCAGATCTAGCAGGCTTCCAAATCAGGATACTGTTCAGCAAAGTACAATCAGTAAAGTTGTTAGAGTGAACAGCAAGTAAGTGTTACCCCTGGAAGAATGAGAAACCAGTTTGAGGCAAGACTTCTTAGAAGTGATGAGTAAACCCATAAGTGTGGACCTAGCCCACAACATCCAAATCAGAGCTATTAAAGCTTCAAGGGCTTGTTGAATACTCACAAGAATATAGTATTGGATTCTTCTGATCTTGTTAAAAAGATGTGGATTAAATATGAAAGTGTTCATGAATGAGCAATTGAATAATGATATGCTTTAGCCATGGTAATGTATTTATATTTCTAATCATTGTGGATTTCCATGTAATCACAAGCAGAATATTATAGTGGTTAACATCGCAACCTCTAGTATTTGTGCCTGATTTTGAATCCCAGATCTGTCTCTTTCTAGTCGTATAACCTAGGATAAGCCACTTAACACCTGTGTCTCAGTTTTCTCATGAAGGGTTGGATTGGGGAAGAAATGAGTTAAGTACTTAAACACTTAGAACAGTGCCTGACACTTTGTAAGCACTAAATATTGTCAGTCACTTTTACTATGGGTTTTATGTACATACTCTTAAGTGAAATAGATGGATACACTGGTTATTTTAAGTCACTGATTTTAACTGTGAATAGCTGAAATATCAAAGGGAGGATGGAAAAACATTTTTCTCTACCTAAACCTCCCTGGAAATTCTGTTAAGTCCTTTCTCTCCCCACCCCTATCTTGCCCCATACCAACATCTTTATCATCCTTCCAGATGAGAAACGTAAGTTCTAATGAGAGATCTTACTTACAGGACTATCTTGCAAACAGGAATTATGTGGAGGCAGAAAAAGATTAAAAGCATTGATTTACATGCCACTCTCTCACTTTGTCCCAGCTTACCCTTCCCCCTCCCCATGTCCTCAAGTCCATTCTCTACATCTGCATCTTTATTCCTGTCCTGGCCCTAGGTTCTTCAGGACCATTTTTTCTTAGATTCCATATATATGTGTTAGTCTACGGTATTTGTTTTTCTCTTTTTGACTTACTTCACTCTGTATGACAGACTCTAGGTCCATCCACCTAACTACAAATAACTCAATTTCATTTCTTTTTTATGGCTGAGTAATATTCCATTGTATATATGTGGCACATCTTCTTTATCCATTTAAATGTACATACATACACTACCAAATGTAAAACCGATAGCTAGTGGGAAGCAGCCGCATAGCACAGGGAGATCAGCTCGGTGCTTTGTGACCACCTAGAGGGGTGGGATAGGGATGGTGGGAGGGAGATGCAAGAGGGAGGGGATATGGGGATGTATGTATATGTATAGCTGATTCACTTTGTTATAAAGCAGAAACTAACACACCATTTTAAAGCAATTATACTCCAATAAAGATGGTAAAAAAAAAAAAAAGCATTGATTTAAGTAGGATTGGATCACATGATCTTAACTGCCTGAATAATAGCTTTCTTCACTCAGGTTTTTGACATGCTTTGTGAAACAAGCTTTGAAACTTGCTGTGGAATATAATCCTCAACAGTGAGTGTAATGTCCACTCCAAGTGCCTTCAGCATGAATCTACAGTGAGAAGCTGCTTACATAGCAAAGTTCCCAGAAAAAAATATACCTCCTTTTGAGGAACAAGAATATTCTCTCTTCACTGGCGAGAGCTTCATATAACTGATTCTCTCCTTGGCTTTGACTTGCCTTTAACGATATGCACAAACAATGAATATGTATGTTTTAAAGTATGATAGATCAGAGACTTAAGTTAGCTAAACAGCTGGAGGGAGCATAATCTCCTGTAATAGAAGTAAGCACCCATGAGATGGCAGTTACAGTCTTACTTTGTGGCTACTTTTTTAATTACAGAAAAAAAATATTTTTTACATATCACAAAAGAAAACTGTGAGTATGTTTACACTCACCTATCCAATGTCATATTTTCATATTTAGTTCCTAACAGATTTTTATTGGTTTCTGTTGCTGGTTGAACTGTGTTCCCCAAAAAGGTAAGTTGAAGTTCTACCCCCTGGTACTTGTGAATGTGACCTTATTTGAAAATAGAGCCTTCATAGATATAATCAAGTTAAGATATGGGCATAGTAGACTAGGGTGGCTCTTAAATCCAATGACTAATGTTCTTATAAGCAAAGGCAAGTTTGGACACAGAGACACAGACGCACACAGACAATAGATGTGAAGAGGGAGGCAGAAATTGGAAGGATACAGCTACTGCCAAGGGTGGTCTGAAACCATCAGAAGTTAGAAACAGCCTTCAGATAGAGCATGACCCAGCTGACATCAGGATTTCAGACTTCCAGCCTTCAGAATGGTGAGAGAATAAGTCTCTTTATCTTTAAGCCACCAGTTTGTGGTGATTTGTTATGGCAGCCCTAGGAAACCAATACAGTTTGCATCTATGGCCTTCTTTTTAGATCCTCAAACACATGATGTATTTTCCTGTCTAGAGTCCTTTGCACAGGCTGTTCACTCTGCCTGGAATACTCTTCCCCAGATCCCTCCATGCCTGGCTTTTGCTGTTCATTAAGGACTTACACAGCCCAGAGATCTCCCCTTAGTACCTAAATTAAAGTTGCCAGTCATTTCCTCTCTACCATGTCACCCTAATTTAATTCCTAGGTAGAAATGATTGGATATTTTTCTTTTTCTCTCTCTCTCTTTTTTTCTTTGTGGGTTTATTTATATGTTGTTCCTCTAAAATTCTTGAGAACAAGAATTTTACGTGTTTTTTCAGTACCTAGAATGGAATCTGGTACATGTAGGCATTCAATAAGTATCTAGTGAATGAATAAATGAAGTCATAATTTTTTTTTACCCCTTGAAACAGACTATTATAATGTCATAGGACAAGGTCCTGAAATATATTAGTTGTTTCAATTTTATAAACAGCTACTGTACATCTCTATGAGATGACATTTATGGCATTTTAATTTTTTTCAATTTTAGTAAAGTTGGGCTTGCAAAAATTATTTTATAAATATTCTTTTACATCTGAATAACTAGCAGATATTGCCACAGTATCAGTATCTGAAAAGTACATTTTCCACTGTGTGGTTACTCTTAATTTTTCCAAGTTATCTACTGGCAGGAAAATCAGCTTTTAGCAAATTTTCCTTCTGTCAGCCAACACATTTCTAAAGGTAGTAGTTGATATATTCTGCAGTTTTCAGTTAACTTGTCAAGAATATAAAATACAGTCTGATTTGCTCTTTCCTGATAATCTTAATGTAGTTAGGTATAATGCATGAAATGTAATAGTGTGTTTGTGAAGGAAGATGATGGGTTAGATAGAACTGAGAACTTTTCTAATTTCCTGTCCAGGTAGTGTATTTCATAAATATTTCCAACACAAATGACCTCCTCTATTTGATAACTTTGATGAAATTCCTGCCTACAGTTTTATAGAGTATGATATTAACAACCTTCCTAAAAGTTCTGTACTTTTTAGATACTTTTTAGTCTTGAAACTCCCATTGCAAGTTGTTGTTGTTACCTTTGACATTTATCAGTGTTTGCTTTTGAATTGGTTTTTAAAAAATTATAGTTCAGATTTGCAGTAACCTAGAGACTTGCATGTTTTTTTCTCATGTTTGATTTATATGCAATAGTTGAGTATGTTTCTTTCAACTGATACCTTGAGATCGTCCTCCAATATTAGTTTTCTCCTTTAAAAAATATATTTTTTTAATTTCCTGTTCAACTTGTTACTCTTTTAGTTAATCACCCACCCCATATTTGCCCAGTTGTTCAGCCCCTTAAACACAGAACATTTGTTCTCTTTTTTTCTTTCTTTTCCTCACTTCCCATATTCAATTCACCAGCAAAACCTACTAGTCTTATTTTTAAATCTGTTTTCCCTCCTCTCCAAAGAGATCACTGGGACAACTGAATAAACTGCTGATGGACTCCCTTCTTCTCTCTTAAGTTCTCTTTGTGATTCATTTCCTCACACTGAGTGAATAGAAAAAAAAAGTAAATCCATTCTTGCTACTATCATGCTTCGTACTCTGAAGTAAGTGTTACCGTGCTTAGTTCAGATTCCTTACTAGGACCCTCAGAGACCACAGGAACTGATCTCACCAACTTCTCCAACATTGGTTTGCTTTTTGTTTTCACACATGCCAAGATCATATTTAACTCAGGGCCTTTCTATTCCCCCTGCTTCGTCCAGATCTGGCTGACTGCCTTCTTAGCATTAGGTTTCAGCTCAAATAACACCTCTTGAGAAATACCAGTCGTTAACTTCCCATCTAAATTATTCTCCTGCACTGTCATTCTCTGTAACAGACAGCTCTTTATCCTTATTCATTTCTAGCAAACCGAGTTTGTTTACCTCCTTGCATAACCACATATTTCAGAGGATGTGGGCTTCAGCCCCATTAGTCTAAATCTGATGGGTTTAAATCTTTTTTCTTTTATTTACAATTTTATATTAATTTCAGGAGTACAACTTAATGATTCAAAGCTTTTATAGGTTATGTGCCATTTAAAGTTATTATAAAATATTGGCTATATTATCTGTGCTGTATGTGCTGTACAATATATCCTTGTAGCTTATTTACTTTATACATAGTAGTTTGTACCTCTTAATTCCCTACCTCTATCTTGCCCCTCCCTCCTTTCCTCTCCCCACTGGTAATCACTGGTTCTGTGAGTCTATTTCTGTTTGTTATAGTCATTCATTTGTTTTATTTTTTGGATTCCACACGTGAACGAAAACATAGAGTATTTGTCTTTCTCTGTCTGACTTATTTCACTAAGCCTAATACCCTTCAGGTATGATGAGTTTAAATCTTTGTAAGTCTAACCTAGTAGTTTTCAAACAATGGCAAGGTCCCACACACAGAGATTTTGATATCTTTGGTCTGAGGTTAAAAACCATTTTTCTGAATTGGTTATGGTATTTGAATATGCTTTGAATGATTTAGTACAGGCACGGGCATGGGTTGCAATTTGGTAAATGAAATGTGAAAGAAAGATTACTTATGGGATTCTTAAAAATATTCTCTGTCTTACAAGGGGGATCAAAGAATAACTTCTCAACAACCAGCTGGGCATTGTTGTGTAAGAACGTGAAGCAGCTGTCTTATGCCCCAGAAAGTGAAAGCCTGAGTATAAAAGCCGACATCAGGATGGCTGAGAAGAAAGAGAAAACCAGAATTTAAATGACATTGTTGAGTCAGGTAACACTCATACAACACTAACTCTAGTCAGGTTTGTTTGTTTTTTTTAATTGATGTGAGATAATAAATCTCACTCTTACTTAAGCTATTTAAAGTTGGGTCTCATGTTAATTGTAGACCAAAGTAGCTTAACTGATATCTTTTCTAGTTCATTACCCTAACCAGTTGTCTTAATGCAGGCAATAAACTCTGAAATTGTCTTGCTTGTTTATGCATTTCCTGTTTTTGGTCTTTCCTTGCATTTTAAGAAAAAGAATGTTGTCTTTTTTATATTCATTTTTGACCCAATGCCTAGAATGTTGTTTGGCACATAGTAGATACTGAATGAATGTGTAAAAATATATGACTAATATATCCAATCTACTACATTTATCTCTTCAATATCTAAAGATAAACTTCTCTATGCTTATTCATTATTACAGTGTTAGTTTATTAGCTCTTTCCAGGAATACTTTAATAGTCTTTATTAAAATATCCCTTTCTACAGTTTACTCTACCAATTCATCTTCCACACTGCTGCTAGAGCAGAAAAGATCTTACCTGCTTAAAATCTGTCTACAGTGCCTTATTACCTACCAAGGTAATATCAAACTCCATTACCTGATAGACATCAGGCCTTTACCTGCTTATTCAGCTTGTCTGATTCGGGTCTGTACTACAGTCATACTTAAGATTTCAAATCTTTTCCAACAAATCACGTGTAGTAGGCAGAATTCTGAGATGGATCACAAAATTACTACCTTCTCGTATGTACACTTTGTATAATAACTCCCTTTGACTGTGGATGGACCACAAGGAATTGAATTCAGCCAACAACCTGAATGAGCTTGGAAGCAGACCCCAAACTCCAGAGAAGAACCCTAGCCAGGATGGCATTTTCATTGCAGCTCTGTGAAACACTCAGATGAGATAAACCCAGATTCCAACCTACACAATATGAGATAATATATGGGTGATTTTTGAGCTGCTAAGTTTCTGGGTAATTTGTTTTTTCAGTAATAGAACACATACATCATGCTTCCTCAATTCTCCTTGCTTTTCACTCATTGTTCCCTCTAATTTCAGTTCATGTCTGCTTAGTAGGTACTTACCCATTCTTCAAGACCCACCTCATGCATTACTTCCTTTAGGAATACTTCCTCTGTGAGACACCTTTCTCTCAACCTTAGCTTGCTTGTTTCAACATGCTTCATTCTCCTCAATGGTTTTTATTGTTCTAACATTTGCCCTTTCTTATGTCTATTATATTAGAATGGTAGTATACTCATTTTGAACTGAAGCTATGACCCCTGTCATGGCAAGACCAATGTCATAATTGAACCAGGTTATCAGGAGTCTCCTGATAAAGACATATCCCAAATATACTGAAGATATTTGATTAACTCAACAGTAATGCCTCAAGTTTTTGTCAGGATGTGACATCAGTGTTACTCTTACTCAGGTATCTCCCCACATTAACCCTCAATTGACTAATGAGTAAGTCACAGTTGACAATGGACATAGAAGCTTACAACAAATAAAATTTTAAGAATTGACTTGTGGTTTACAGTGGCATACTAATGACACCTCTATTGCTTTTGCCTCTTCTCTTCTCTGAAATCATTGCAAAACAATGAGAATTATAAGAAAGAGATGAGGAACATAGCTTCATCTTTGGTAAAGCTGGAAACTATCTGTAACTCTACAAAATACATGAAGAATGCCTGCTAAATCCAGTGACAGTAATAATATGATGCAAGAAAATGCTGAGAAAAGAAATCTACAGCTGCACCATTGGATAATGCAGACATAGATAACTCTCCAATAGAGCTGATCACCCTGAGGGATAAAATACCACTAACAATTGCATATCAGAATAGTGGGTTAGGTCTTAGGGGTTTCTCTAGACCTTATTTATCATGACAGAGAAGTAAGGAGATGAAGATGAAGAAGAAAACACACAAGCATTCTGAATGTATGAAAGTAATCTGCCAGGGAATCCAGATAAAGGAAAGCCTTTGAACTGTAAACAGCCCTGCAACTGCTGATTTCTTTCAGCTGGGAGAAGTAAAGGCTAAATAATCCATCTCTGTCTCTATTTCTATGTGTGCAGTTGTGTTTGTGTAAATCATATAGGCATGCCCATACACACACACAAACTTGAAACGTTGTGTTATAGGAATTTTCTTCATGAACCAGGGAAGTATCCAGGTAGCTCCTGCTGAGAGATGGTAGTAAAGTCACAATTTACCTCACAGAAAGATAATTAATACTTTAAACTATTCAACTCAGTATCCGCAAATATTCTGCAAGTTAAAAATAAGGAACAGAAAAAATGAAATGGAAAATAAGGAAGACATAGTAGAAAAATACAACCTTGGACAAGATACAAGATTTTGGCCAAACTATATGGAAAATTCCAATTTAAAGTAAGAGCTAAAAGCAGATATAAGAGAACAAGGAAGACATTGGACACATAAATACATACAAGAGCCTCCAGAGCTCAAGAGACAAGAAGAAAAGAAAATAAAGGCTTCAGAAAATGAGGCCACACAGAAAACATGAAAGGGAAATAGACTCTACTTGAAGGCAAGTGGAAAGTCAGATTGGCAAAATAGACTAAAGTGGAATTAAAGTAAAAAGACAACAAATAGAATTAAAGAAATTAGGGAGAATTGACTGTTAAAGAAGATACCCAAGGCAGATCCAAAATAGATATAATTGGTATCCTTAAATAAAAGAACCAGAAGGAGACAAAAACTTCAAGTTATAATTCAAAGATTTTCTAGGACTGTAAAATATTTTAATGTGTAGATTATTATGAAAAACTTTAATGTATAGATTGAATGATCTTACTCTGTCTAAGGTAAAACACAGAGTTCAAAGTTAAAGACTAATCCTTCAGGCTTTGAGGAAAAAGGATAAAATGCCTATAGTGGGTGGAGAACAGAAGGCCTCACATATCGCCAACAATTTTTAATTTCTCAAGCAAAGAGGAACCTGAGTATTTTATACTCAGTCAATATTTCATTTCTGATACACAAATACACAAGAACAAAGGGCATATATTCCTCATGAGCTCTGAAAAAGATATTTATAGAGGATCAATTGACCAATATAAACATAGACATTAGGCAAAAGATTGGCAATGATCCTTGTGTTTATTTAATTGCAGGACTAAAGTTAATCGAAGAATGGAAATTGTAGTTACAAATAGACTATAAATCACAAACCATGTCAAGACAGAAAAAATCATCACTATTGTCAAAAGTCAATAGTATAGGGCTTCCCTGGTGGCACAGTGGTTGAGAGTCCACCTGCTGATACCCGTGTCCCAGTCCGGGAAGATCCCACATGCCGCAGAGCGGCTGGGCCCGTGAGCCATGGCCGCTGAGCCTGCGCGTCTGGAGCCTGTGCTGCGCAACGGAAGAGGCCACAACAGTGAGAGGCCTGCGTACCGCAAAAAAAAAAAGAAAAAGTCAAGAGTATAAATGTAAGAGAAGTACAACATTTTATACCTATAATGATTTCCTCTTTTTTTATATCTGAAAGTCAAAAGATGCTTTTTGAACCTGACAAATCAATCAATGAACGTATATATTAAAGTAATTTTTAAAAAGTGAATTAATGTAAAGAACTAAGAAAAACAGATCTGGATGACAAAGTAAAATAAAACAAGATACTATATTTTGAAATATGTTTAAATATATATGATAGAGAAAGTGGAAAAAGATGGACAAAGTTAGCAGTAAATAGAGCAACAACAACACAAAAAGCAGGACATATAGTGTTAACATGAGGTAATGTTGATTTAAGGGTAAATGCATGATAATAATAAAAGGTTCAATTCATAAAAATTTTACAGTCACATACAATGTACAAGTATGTACATTTTATGTATGTATTGTACAAGTTGTACAAGTTGTACAACTTGTACAAAATTGTACAAGACTTGTACAAAATTGTACAAGACTTGTACAAAATTGTACAAGTATGTACAATTTTACAGTCACATACAATGTACAAGTAAATAAAACAACAAAATTCATGAAATAAAACCTAGAAGGAAAATTTCAGTGATATTTCAGGTGTATGATATTTTAATTAATTTATCTCTTTTTCCAATGGCATTTCAAGTAGATCAAAAATAAATAAAACTATATAAGTCCTAAATTATATAATACAAAATACATCTAGTTGATGTATATCTTTAGCAATTTACCTCATATCTTTATAGAGGATAATTTTCCTAGGAAATTGAGGCTCCATTATCCAAAGTCTTCAGTAAATATTCAGAAATGTGTATGGGATATTATCAGTTACTTGCACATGATAAGCATATTCGAATCATAGTATCCAGAAGAGTGAAGAAATCAGGAAGGTATGAAGCCCTACGTGAGAACTTAGGAGGGAGTTGTTCTGAAGGACCTGACTTTATCCTCACCCTAAACAAGCAGTATTTCTAGCAGCCTCTCCTCCAACAGCAGGTGCTAGACATGAGCAGGTAAGTTACTTCTTTGATGGGATCTTTTAGTCAATCCCATCATCTTCATCTTTTTGAAAACTGTGCAATTATGTATTTTTTAGTGTAATTCCAACTAATTAAAAGGATAACATAAAACAAGCAGAGTTTATATCAGCAGTTGAAAGAAATCAATAAACATAATTTACTATAGTTATAGAGAAAAACTTCTATTTATTGGTACAAAAATTATTTTGATCAAAGGCAACATCCATACTGAGTAAGATTGCTAAAGTATATACTTTCTTAATATGTTATATAGATAAAGGCAATTCCTCTCTATATGTGTATATTTTGTGTGTGTGTATATATATGTTTATGTATGTAATGTAAACATATCTATATGTGCACATATAGTATATATACTATGCACATATATATGTATTTTGTGGGAATAATAAAAGAATTTGTATTAAATTTGAGAACAGATAAGGAAATTGCTACCATCACTAGTATTTAACAGTTTTTGTGAGTGTACTAGTTAATGGAACTTACATAAGAAAGAAATAAGGTGTAAAAATTGGAAAGAAGTAGGCAAAGTTAAAATTATTTACAGTGATATAATAGAAAATCTATGAAATTCAAAAGAAACCACTAAAACTGCCGAAAGCAATAAGAGATTTCAATAAGGTGGTTGGTGCAAAATCAATATATCAAAATAACAGCATATGTGTATATATATTATATGCATGCTTATCTATCTATCATCTATCTGCATGCTTGTTAGAAAGGATAATGGAAGAAAACATTTCATTTACAATAGCTGCGCAAACATAAAATACCTGTGAATAACCTAAATAAGAAATATAGTGACTTTTTATAAAAATGTTACTAAGGGACCCAAAGTGAAACTTGAATTATTAGAAAGGAATGCCTTCTTGTTGGATAAAGAGACTTAGTACTAGAAGAATTTCAACTAATCCTAAATCAGTGTGCAAGTTGTGATGCCTGCAGTCTACTAATATGATATTTTTTACTAGTGTTAGACAGCTGATTCTAAAATTCATGTGGTTAAATGAATGTTTAAGACTGACTAGGTAATTTTTGAAAGGTAAGAGTAATAAGGTGGATTTGAATACCTGAAAATATTCAAGCATATTATGAAATATTACAAATCTTAATAATTAAAATAGTATAGTACTGATGCATAAATAGAATGATGAACAGTAAATAAGAGTCCAGATATAATGCAAATATATATAAGAATTTAGTACATGATAAAAGTGACATTTTATATTATTGGAGAAAATGTACATTAATTAGCAATGGTTTAGGGCAATTGATTAGGCACATTAAAAAAAAGTTTATACTGCAACCTCATTTCTTATTATCAATTCCAGTTGGAACAAATAATTAAATTAGGAAGATGAATGAAGGGGAGCAGCAGAAGAGAAAGAGGAAACTATAAAATTATTAGAAAAAAATGATTTTTTAAATATTTAAAAAATAATTTTAATATGGGAAAGGCCTCTAAAAATATTAAACAAAAATTGTAAGAACTGAGACCACCGGTGTCAACATAATTTAACTGTTTTCTCCATAAATTTCTTGCCCAGGAAGATAAAGCTAAAAATCAATAAATAACTTTACTGTTTGCTTTAGGAAATTCTTACAAATCAATTCATCTGGGCAGTTTGCTCACCTGGATGAACAGCTTACTTATCAGTACAATAAGTTGCTCACCAAGAATTATTTCAACAGCCTTGCTTCTCTATGTCTATCAATCCTATACCATTACGTCATGAACTTTGCCCAGTTCCAACCAATTCTTCACCTTGAAAGATGCACCTTAAACCATTTGTGTGTGACTCATAAAATCTCTGAATACCATTTCCTAACATCCTCCTCTTGAGACACTACTAAGGTTCTCTCAGGTAATGTTTTCTCTTACTATATAGTAAGTTTGTTAAATTCAGCTTTGTTGATGAAGAAATTTTTCTGTTAGTCCATTGTGGACAGTTGATGACCCAAATCCATTTATAAACTTAATATGGAAAACAATATACAAAATCAGAAGAAAAAATATAAAATAGGAAAAAAGTTTTGAATACTCATCATAGACAAAATGCTATTTACCTAAATATTTTAAAGCCCTAATAAATTAATAAGAAAAAAAAATTGGAAGTTACATACATGAAAGAAGTTCACATCAAATTATATAAAAATGGCTTTAAAATACCTGAAAATAAGCTCAGTATAAATTATATTACCACAAATGCATATTAAAACTATAAAGAGGGCTTCCCTGGTGGTGCAGTGGTTGAGAATCTGCCTGCTAATGCAGGGGACATGGGTTCGAGCCCTGGTCTGGGAGGATCCCACATGCTATGGAGCAACTAGGCCCATGAGCCACAACTACTGAGCCTGCGCGTCTGGAGCCTGTGCTCCACAAGAGAGGCCGCGATAGTAAGAGGCCCATGCACCGCGATGAAGAGTGGCCCCCGCTTGCCACAACTAGAGAAAGCCCTCGCACAGAAACGAAGACCCAACACAGCAAAAATTAATTAATTAATTAATAAAATCCTACCCCTAACATCTTCTAAAAAAAAAACAAACAAAAAAAACTATAAAGAAATTCTATTTTTCACCTTTCAGATTGTCAAAGGTCAAAAAGTAATATAGATGTGGGGAAACATTTTTGCAGAGTTTATTTGGGTATAGCTTCCTATGGTGTACAACATGGCAATATTTATTATAATTTTAAATGCACATGGGCTTTGACCAAGGAGTTCTATTTCCAGGAATTTATCCTCCAGATAGATTCCCACAAGTGGAAAAATATATTGTATGAGGATATTAATTTTAGCTATTTCTGGAAATAGCAAATAATTAAAGCATTTTAAAAGCCATTATTATCGTACAATAGAAAATGCCCTTTTGAAGGCAACTATCATAAACAATTAGGTATGTGCTAATATCCAAGTTATGTTAAATTAAAAAAATATATTGCATAGGAGTATGATTTTTATGTTGTGATTTTAGCGGGAAAACATATAGATATACCATTCAAAATATCATGTGAAAACCATTGCCACCAAAGTTAACTAAATGGTTTAGGGGAAGAATTACTTTGCACTGCAAACTCTTTTGAATTTTGTCTAGAAATGTGCTCTTATTAGCTACTAATTCTCCCTTCACCCCAATGAAATTGAAAAAGGGAGCTTGTTTGATTAAAAACTGTGTAGGACATTGGAATATTGGGTAGTACTCCTTTAGAATCAATGTAATAAACTCAAAAGGGAATAAGAGGTTTTTTTTTTTTTTACTTCTGTTTGGTGGACAGTGGGCACAGGGGGATTGAGTTTGGAGAGAAGGGGGTTTCCTTCTGTCCAGCACATTTGCAGCAGGGTGGCAGTACTCCGTGGCAATAGCAATGGTGTCCAAATGTAGGCTGATGGACTGCTGGAAGCATGCAGGTGGCAAAAATCTTATTGGTGGATACAACAAAAGACAAGTCCCCTCAGGAACATAATAAGAAGTGAATTCACCTTGATGTTGTCAAGACTGCTTATGAGCATATGTGAAACCCCTCTGCAACCCGACTCCCTGTATAACCCCTGAAACTAGGGAAGACTTGGCAGGAAACTGGAGGCTTTGCAAAAGCAAGTTAGGATGTAGTAGTCTTGCTTGTGCTACTCTAGTTACTGTAGCCAGGGGATAGAGGATCATGGAAGTGTATATAAAGTAATAAATTATAATTCTATTCTACTAGTTTTTAATTACAATAAAAGATGTATATCAGAATTATCTAAGAGCTCATGCTTGGGGCCAAGTCCTCATATGTTAATGAAGTTTAATACAAATAATTTAAATGGCCCCTCCAAGCAAAAGAAGCACCAGGTAAACTTAAGGATATTCTTGCTTCTAGACTAAATGCACAGGAGTGAGTACTGAACAAGTGTTTCTACCTAACTCTCCATCTCTGAGCAAGGAATGGCTAGCAGTGGGAATAATAGGAAACAGGTGGCATTTGAATATTTCATCACTTCCCCCATTCCTGGCTGCTTATTCAGCTTCATTTTACTTTCATCTTCACTGTTCTCTCCATCACAATACTCCTTGCTTCGGTCATACTATTCTTCTGAGTCCTTGTTCAAAGTCATTTCGCCCTCGTGAGCTGCAGGAAGAGTGGCTGGCAGGAGCCACCAGAGCCCTTCTTCCCAGTCACGCTGCTCACTGGAGGACATGGCCAAGCAGCTGGAGGTTTCTTTTCAAAGCAGCCCATCACTGCAGGAAGCAGCACATGTCTCCACAGCCTTCACCATGTCTTCAAACTTCAAATCTGCATAATGTCAAGGATTAAAACAACCTGTACCCTAGGAGGATTATTACTAGTTTGGCAAATCAAACAATAAGCAATGTGAAATTAATTCCCTCTCATGTAAACCTTATATTAAGGTTGAAGCATAACATAAAGAATTGGATAGAGTGAGGATTTCAGCTTAGAGTTAATTTGGGGTGTTTTTGAATTCCCTTAGCCTTTATTGTCTTTACTACTCTTGGAATTAAAGACGGGAAAATGCTTTTAAGTTTTTGTTGTTTTGTATTTTTTCTATATATTTGTGACTGCATTTTATGTGCCAGTTTTCTGAGAAAACCTAAAAACCTTTTAAACTAACAAGATTAAATGTTTCTATCCAAGCATATCATATTGAAAAATATGCTTTTCCAGGAAGTAGGAGGAGGAGAATGATGCTTCTTATTGGTAAATTCTATCCTAAGCAATGTTTTATTAAGTGGTCTCCATTCATTTACATTAACTGTGGCTCCATGTCCTAATTACATTTCCCCTGTACTGGGTTGAATAGCTAATTCATGCCCATATGGAACCTCAGAATTTGACTTTATTTGGAAATAAGAAGATCATGTGAAGACATACTGGGAAGAAAGTCATGTGAGGATGGAGGTAGACAGAGTAATACATCTATAAGACAAGGAACACCAAGGAATGCAAGCAACCACCAGATTCAAGGAGAGAGCTATGAAACAGTTTTCTGTCCCATAGTCTCCAGAAGAAACCAACTCTGGCAACCCTTGAATTCAGACTTCTAGTATTCAGAACTGTGAGAGAATAAATTTGCTGCTTTAAGCCACCCAATTTGTCATATATTGTTACAACAGCCCTAGGAAACATACAGATTTTGGTACTAGGAAGTGAGGTGCTGCTGTAACAAATACTTAAAACTTTGGAAGTGGCTTTAGAATTAAGTAAAAGGTAGAGGAACTTCATAGAAAAAGGCTATATTGCCTTAAAGAGAAGATTGTAGAAATTTGGATGTTAAAGGTGATCCTGGTACTCAGCCATAAAAAGGAATGAAATTTTGCCATTTTCAGAAACATGGATAGACCTAGAGACTCATACAGAGCGAAATCAGAAAGAGAAAAACAAATATTTTATATTAATGCATATATGTGCAATCTAGAAAAATGGTATAGATGATCTTATTTGCAAAGCAGAAATAGAGACACAGACATAGAGAACAAATATATGGATACCAAGGTGG
Source organism: Delphinus delphis (assembly GCF_949987515.2). Lineage (NCBI taxonomy): Eukaryota > Metazoa > Chordata > Mammalia > Artiodactyla > Delphinidae > Delphinus > Delphinus delphis. The sequence goes on along the minus strand of NC_082686.1, from coordinate 99,887,366 downwards.
GCCGGGTGGTGGTGGTGGAATGAATTGGGAGATTGGTATTGACATATACACACTACTATGTATAAAATAGATAACTAATAAGAACCTACTGTATAGCACAGGGAACTCTACTCAGTGCTCTGTGGTGACCTAAATGGGAAAGAAATCATAAAGAGAGGGGATATATGTATACATATGGCTGATTCACTTTGCTGTACTGCAGAAACTGACACAGCAGTGTAAAGCAACTATACTCCAATAAAAAATTTTTTAAAAAATGTGATTCTGGTGAAGGCTCAGACACAAGTTGAAGAGGATGCTAGAGAAAGCTTCTACAATCTTAGAGAATACATGAACAGAATGTTCATCACAAATAGAATGTTGGTAGAAATATGAATGTTATAGATGTTTCTAGTGAGTTCACAGAAAAAAAAAATGAGAATCCTATTGACCCTGGAGGAAAGGTGACTCTTGATTCTTGTTATATAACATGGCAGAAAACTTAGTTGAATTGTGTTCTAGTGTTGGATAGAAAGTAGAACTTGTAAGCAATGACCTTGTATACTTGGCTGAGAAGATTTCTAAGCAAAATATGGAAAGCATGACCTGATTTCTTCTTGCTATTTATTGCTATATTAATTTATTCTTGCTGTAAAATGCAAGAGGAGAGAGGTAAATTGAGGAACAATCTGTGAAGCAAAAAGGCACCAGAAAGTGATTATTTGGAAAATTCTCAGACTATCCATATTGCAAAACATGCTAATGCTTTCACTGGAGAATTCCAAGACTGTAGCTGAACAACCTTTGCATGAAGAGATTAGGTGTGTGATCAATGGATCCCATGAACAAGTTCAGCAAAAGCCTGGAATAGAGACAGGAATATCCAGAAAGAACTTGTGGGAAATTATCCTGTCTAATGATGTGGAACCCCTTTACATACATGGAAGGCAGACAAGATTTTTGAGAAATTCTTACCAACAGAAACACTGACAGCCTACACGAGAAGGGAAAGAGATAGAATGAAATAAAGGAAAAATGACTCTGAGGGTGGGCCAAAGCCTGTGGCCAGTGGGGGGCCTTCACAGGCCCAGAGGGCAAAGCATCCAGCCTCAGAGGCTTGTTTTCTGGCCTTAAAACCTAATGCAACTTACCCTGCTGAGATGTGAACTTGCTTTAAACCAGTGACTTCTTTATTCCCTCTATGTCCTCCCTTTCAGAATGAGAATGTCTATTGTATGCTTGTCCCACCATTGTATTTTGGAAGCAAACAACTTGTTTTCTAGTTTAATACACTCCACAGGTAGAGAGGAATTTTGCCCCAGGATGGATCATCATACCTAGAATCAACTATTCTTTGTTTACATGATTTAAATGACGGATTTGGAAATTTTTGAGATGATAGAGTTAATGCAGGAATGAATTAAAATTTTCAGGGATGCTGGGATGGGATAAATGTCTTGCAGATGGGATAGATGTAAATTTGGGGGGGTTGGGCAGACAGAGGGCAGACTGTATGTGGCTGAATAGTGCCATCCACCCAAATCCATGTCCACCCGGAACCTCAGAATATGACCTTATTTGAAAATAGGGTCTTTGCAGATGTAATTATCAATAGTTAACATAAAATGAGGTCATATAAGATTAGAGTGGGTCCTAAATCCAATAACTGGAGTAATAAGAAGGCCATGTGAAGATAAACAGAGAATAAGGCCCTGTGAAGATTGAGACAGAGATGGGAGTGGTGTGTTTAGAAACCAAGAAACACCAAGGATTGCTGTTAACCACCAGAAGCTAGGAGAGGAGCATGAGAAAGTTTCTCCATCAGAGTTTCCAGAAGGTACCAACCTTACCCACACCTTGATTCAGACTTCTAACATCCAGAACTAGGAGAGAATAAATTTCTGTTGTCTTAAGACATCCAGTGTGGTGTTACATTGTTATGGCAGCCCTAGGAAACTCTTATACCTGCTCAATGAAAATATGCAATATAAGCACATTTTATATTCAGTTTAACTTTATTGGAATGCCAAAAGTTTTGCCTTTGCTGACTAACATGTATTGAACATTTCTGAATTTCCAGGCACTGTGCATTAATAATTTTCACAACTACTGTGGAATAGACATCATTATTATTGCTAGTTTACAGATTAGGAGATTCTAATCTGTATGGTGGGGGGCGGGTGTCTTACAGTATTAAATAGGAGAGTCACTGTTTAAATTCATTCCTATTTAACTTCAGTGTTTATAGTCTACCTATTAATTTGTAATGAGAGAAAAATGAATTATTCTAACATATAACAAGATTTTAAATCACACTGAGCAAAGAAAAGAGCATTCACCCTTTATCAGTGTGCAATCTGTGTGCATTTAATTTTCTTCTCCAACTCTGCAAGATGTTGCCCGATGTGTCATCAGTCAGGATGAGCTTACAAATTCATTTAGAAGCACAAGCACATTCAAGTGTGCTATGTAGTCAATTCCTTTTTCAGTGAGAGTTCTCTCTGACACCACAAAGCTTTTATGTTTAAGTGAGCCTAAAGACAAGACCATTACTTCAGGTATTGACCAAAACTTGCACACAGATGAGCAATAGGGAGGTTCTCCTAAAGCTGTTATCACAAAGTGAAGGTGGTTGAACAAATGCATTACTCTCTCTTTAAGTGGAGTTTGCCCTTTACTCTATATTAGTTCATGTCTGTGAACATAAATGATAGACTGATTTATAGCAAAGTAATTCTTTGAGCATCTAAAAAAGAGAATCTGTTATAATGATGGGCCCAACAATAGTGCTGTGGCCATTCATTAAAAGTATAATGAGAGTGTTTGAGTTAAAAAGAGAGAGTGTGTGGCTCTTCTCAAGCTTAAGCTGCTTCCAACACTGGGATTCAGACTTGCTGGATATGTAGGTGGATTCATGTGGCAGAGGACTGCAGAGGCTTTTGACGGGGAGTTTATTTTAAGGAATGAAGGGAACATGAAAACAGACCTCCTCTATTAACAAAATTTTAACTCACAGAAGGGAGATATATTAGTTTGCTAAGGTTGCCATAACAAAGTGACATGGTCTGAATGGCTTACACAACAGAAATTTATTTTCTTTCAGTTCTGGAGGCTGGAAATTTGAGATCAAGGTACCTGCAAAGTTGATGCCTTCTAAGGCCTCCCTCCTTGGCTTGTAGATGACCATCTCCTTGTGTCTTCATGTGATCTTCCCTCGGTACATGTCTGTCTTCAAATTTTCTTTCCTTATAAGGACTTCCATCATGTTGGAATAGGGTTCACCTTAGTGACCTCATTTTAACTAAAATACCTCTTTAAAGACCCCATCTCCAAATACAGTCACATCTGAGGTACTGGGGGGTTAGAATTTCAACATACAAATTTTGGGAAGATACATTTCAGTTCAAAATAAGAAGGCTGATTCTAAGTACAGTGTTATACTTGTCAAAAAATTAGTTCCTGACCTAGAAGCCCATATTGTGTCTAATTCCTCTGGAGGGTTTAAGAGATGTAAACTGAGACACTATAATAACCCTGTGATAAAACAGAGCAAAAGTGAGAAAAGCATTCTTCACTTCTGCATTGAACATATGTCCATGGAGAAACCACTGGGTTCAGTGTTAAAGGTGCTGAAGAAATAAAAAATTTCTACCTACACTAGCAAGAACTTAGCTCCCAACTGTTCCTCCCCAAACCTATTTCTAAACCCAGTTGATCATAGATTCAGCCCTGTTATCCCTGCATCTTGTCCCATGATTAACACAACCTCAATTTCTTCATAGCTTTCAAGAATTTGAACAGTGAAAATTCTCTGAGAAAATGACTTTGCCTTGCCATCCTCCATATTTCTTATAAAGTTTTTATGCTTCTTGCCCTTTTTAAAGCAGTCATGAGCTTTTCCCATGTTTCCATATTTTAATGAAAGGCTCAAACTAATAGCTTTTTTTCTTCTTCTGCAAGAGCCACATTGGCTCTCAGGTATCCATCACAACAGGGATGGAAGTTCCTGGTAGAGGAAGAGGCAGCAGTAATGTTCAGCAAAAGTGACAGTGCTGGTGGCAGCAATAAAGTGATGCCTATGCCTGAGAGAGACAGTTCAGCCATGGGGGACAGAGAACCTCCAGTTTTCACACAAAGTGGTCTTGGCAGCAGACATCCCTGTGGGAAACTGAATCTGGAGATGGAAAAGCAGAATCCATGTGGTTACATGACCTATCCGTAGATATATATATAAAGTAGTCTTTTGGAATATACATATGTTGTAGGATACTTTAACAGGGGCTAAAGTTTCAGTGATGGTAAGATGAGGGGACATTGAGATAAATGCACCATTTTACTGATGTGACCCAGGACAACTTTGTATCATTCCTGTGAATGATGCTTCCTAGAGTTGTGTTCTAGGGGGACCATTCTACAGAATTCTACATTCTACCATATTCTACATCCATACCAAATTCTACAGAAATGGTTCTGCCTGGAACAGTGCAACAACACATGTTCATGAAATACAACCCAATTTTTTTTTTTTTAACATCTTTATTGGGGTATAATTGCTTTACAATCGTGTGTTAGTTTCTGCTTTATAACAAAGTGAATCAGTCATACATAAACATATGTTCCCATATGTCTTCCCTGTTGCGTCTCCCTCCCTCCCACCCTCCCCATCCCACCCCTCCAGGCTGTCACAAAGCACCGAGCCAATATCCCTGTGCCATGCGGCTGCTTCCCACTAGCTATCTACCTTACTGCGTTTGTTACTATGTATATGCCCATGACTCTCTCTCGCCCTGTCACAGCTCACCCTTCCCCCTCCCCATAACCTCAAGTCCGTTCTCTAAGAGGTCTGCGTCTTTATTCCTGCTTTACCCCTAGGTTCTTCATGACATTTTTTTCTTAAATTCCATATATATGTGTTAGCATACGGTATTTGTCTTTTTCTTTCTGACTTACTTCACTCTGTATGACAGACTCTAGGTCTATCCACCTCATTACAAATAGCTCAATTTCGTTTCTTTTTATGGCTGAGTAATATTCCATTGTATATATGTGCCACATCTTCTTTATCCATTCATCCGATGACGGGCACTTAGGTTGTTTCCATCTCCGGGCTATTGTAAATAGAGCTGCAATGAACATTTTGGTACATGACTCTTTTTGACTTTTGGTTTTCTCAGGGTATATGCCCAGTAGTGGGATTGCTGGGTCATATGGTAGTTCTATTTGTAGTTTTTTAAGGAACCTCCATACTGTTCTCCATAGTGGCTGAACCAATTCACATTCCCACCAGCAGTGCAAGAGTGTTCCCTTTTCTCCACACCCTCTCCAGCATTTATTGTTTCTAGATTTTTTGATGATGGCCATTCTGACTGGTGTGAGATGATATCTCATTGTAGTTTTGATTTGCATTTCTCTAATGATTAATGATGTTGAGCATTCTTTCATGTGTTTGTTGGCAGTCTGTATATCTTCTTTGGAGAAATGTCTATTTAGGTCTTCTGCCCATTTTTGGATTGGGTTGTTTGTTTTCTTGTTATTGAGCTGCATGAGCTGCTTGTAAATTTTGGAGATTAATCCTTTGTCGGTTGCTTCATTTGCAAATATTTTCTCCCATTCTGAGGGTTGTCTTTTGGTCTTGTTTATGGTTTCCTTTGCTGTGCAAAAGCTTTGAAGTTTCATTAGGTCCCATTTGTTTATTTTTGTTTTTATTTCCATTACTCTAGGAGGTGGGTCAGAAAGGATCTTGCTTTGATTTATGTCATAGAGTGTTCTGCCTATGTTTTCCTCTAAGAGTTTGATAGTTTCTGGCCTTACATTTAGGTCTTTAATCCATTTTGAGCTTATTTTTGTGTATGGTGTTAGGGAGTGATCTAATCTCATAATTTTACATGTACCTGTCCAGTTTTCCCAGCACCACTTATTGAACAGGCTGTCCTTTCTCCATTGTACATTACTGCCACCTTTATCAAAGATAAGGTGTCCATATGTGCATGGGTTTATCTCTGGGCTTTCTATCCTGTTCCATTGATCTATCTTTCTGTTTTTGTGCCAGTACCATACCGTCTTGATGACTGTAGCTTTGTAGTATAGTCTGAAGTCAGGGAGCCTGATTCCTCCAGTTCCTTCTTTCGTTCTCAAGATTGCTTTGGCTATTCGGGGTCTTTTGTGTTTCCATACAAATTGTGAAATTTTTTGTTCTAGTTCTGTGAAAAATGCCAGTGGTAGTTTGATAGGGATTGCATTGAATCTATAGATTGCTTTGGGTAGTAGAGTCATTTTCACAATGTTGATTCTTCCAATCCAAGAACATGGTATATCTCTCCATCGATTTATATCATCTTTAATTTCTTTCATCAGTGTCTTATAATTTTCTGCATACAGGTCTTTTGTCTCCTTAGGTAGGTTTATTCCTAGATATTTTATTCTTTTTGTTGCAGTGGTAAATGGGAGTGTTTTCTTGATTTCACTTTCAGATTTTTCATCATTAGTATATAGGAATGCCAGAGATTTCTGTGCATTAATTTTGTATCCTGCCACTTTACCAAATTCATTGATTAGCTCTAGTAGTTTTCTGGTAGCATCTTTAGAGTTCTCTATGTATAGGATCATGTCATCTGCAAACAGTGACAGCTTTACTTCTTCTTTTCCAATTTGGATTCCTTTTATTTCCTTTTCTTCTCTGATTGCTGTGGCTAAAACTTCCAAAACAATGTTGAATAATAGTGGTGAGAGTGGGCAACCTTGTCTTGTTCCTGATCTTAGTGGAAATGCTTTCAGTTTTTCACCATTGAGGATGATGTTTGCTGTGGGCTTGTCATATATGGCCTTTATTATGTTGAGGAAAGTTCCCTCTATGCCTACTTTCTGCAGGGTTTTTATCATAAATGGGTGTTGAATTTTGTCAAAAGCTTTCTCTGCATCTATTGAGATGATCATATGGTTTTTCTCCTTCAATTTGTTAATATGGTTTATCACATTGATAGATTTGCGTATATTGAAGAATCCTTGCATTCCTGGAATAAACCCCACTTGATCATGGTGTATGATCCTTTTAATGTGCTGTTGGATTCTGTTTGCTAGTATTTTGTTGAGGATTTTTGCATCTATGTTCATCAGTGATATTGGCCTGTAGTTTTCTTTCTTTGTGACATCCTTGTCTGGTTTTGGTATCAAGGTGATGGTGGCCTCGTAGAAGGAGTTAGGGAGTGGTCCTCCCTCTGCTATATTTTGGAAGAGTTTGAGAAGAATAGGTGTTAGCTCTTCTCTAAATGTTTGATAGAATTCGCCTGTGAAGCCATCTGGTCCTGGGCTTTTCTTTGTTGGAAGATTTTTAATCACAGTTTCAATTTCAGTGCTTGTGATTGGTCTGTTCATATTTTCTATTTCTTCCTGATTCAGTCTTGGCAGGTTGTGCATTTCTAAGAATTTGTCCATTTCTTCCAGATTGTCCATTTTATTGGCATAGAGTTGTTTGTAGTAATCTCTCATGATCTCTTTTATCTCTGCAGTGTCAGTTGTTACCTCTCCTTTTTCATTTCTAATTCTATTGATTTGAGTCTTCTCCCTTTTTTTCTTGATGAGTCTGGCTAGTGGTTTATCTATTTTGTTTATCTTCTCAAAGAACCAGCTTTTAGTTTTATTGATCTTTGCTATTGTTTCCTTCATTTCTTTTTCATTTATTTCTGATCTGATTTTTATGATTTCTTTCCTTCTGCTAGCTTTGGGGTTTTTTTGTTCTTCTTTCTCTAATTGCTTGAGGTGCAAGGTTAGGTTGTTTATTCTAGATGTCTCCTGCTTCTTAAGGTGGGCTTGTATTGCTATAAACTTCCCCCTTAGAACTGCTTTTGCTGCATCCCACAGGTTTTGGGTCGTTGTGTCTCCATTGTCATTTGTTTCTAGGTATTTTTTGATTTCCTCTTTGATTTCTTCAGTGATCTCTTCATTATTAAGTAGTGTATTGTTTAGCCTCCATGTGTTTGTATTTTTTACAGATCTTTTCCTGTAATTGATATCTAGTCTCATGGCGTTGTGGTCAGAAAAGATACTTGATACAATTTCAATTTTCTTAAATTTACCAAGGCTTGATTTGTGACCTAAGATATGATCTATCCTGGAGAATGTTCCATGAGCACTTGAGAAAAATGTGTATTCTGTTGTTTTTGGATGGAGTGTCCTATAAATATCAATTAAGTCCATCTTGTTTAATGTATCATTTAAAGCTTGTGTTTCCTTATTTATTTTCATTTTGGATGATCTGTCCATGGGTGAAAGTGGGGTGTTTAAGTCCCCTACTATGAATGTGTTACTGTCGATTTCCCCTTTTATGGCTGTTAGTATTTGCCTTATGTGTTGAGGTGCTCCTATGTTGGGTGCATAAATATTTACAATTGTTATATCTTCTTCTTGGATCGATCCCTTGATCATTATGTAGTGTCCTTCTTTGTCTCTTTTAATAGTCCTTATTTTAAAGTCTATTTTGTCTGATATGAGAATTGCTACTCCAGCTTTCTTTTGGTTTCCATTTGCATGGAATATCTTTTTCCATCCCCTTACTTTCAGTCTGTATGTGTCTCTAGGTCTGAAGTGGGTCTCTTGTAGACAGCATATATAAGGGTCTTGTTTTTGTATCCATTCAGCTAATCTGTGTCTTTTGGTGGGAGCATTTAGTCCATTTACATTTAAGGTAATTATCGATATGTATGTTCCTATTCCCATTTTCTAAATTGTTTTGGGTTCGTTATTATAGGTCTTTTCCTTCTCTTGTGTTTCTTGCCTAGAGAAGATCCTTTAGCATTTGTTGTAAAGCTGGTTTGGTGGTGCTGAACTCTCTCAGCTTTTGCTTGTCTGTAAAGGTTTTAATTTCTCCATCAAATCTGAATGAGATCCTTGCTGGGTAGAGTAGTCTTGGCTGCATGTTTTTCTCCTTCATCACTTTCAGTATGTCCTGCCACTCCCTTCTGGCTTGTAGGGTTTCTGCTGAGAGATCAGCTGTTAACCTTATGGGGATTCCCTTATGTGTTATTTGTTGTTTTTCCCTTGCTGCTTTTAATATGCTTTCTTTGTATTTAATTTTTGACAGTTTGATTAATATGTGTCTTGGCGTATTTCTCCTTGTATTTATCTTGTATGGGACTCTCTGTGCTTCCTGGACTTGATTAACTATCTCCTTTCCCATATTAGGGAAGTTTTCAACTATAATCTCTTCAAATATTTTCTCAGTCCCTTTCTTTTTCTCTTCTTCTTCTGGAACCCCTATAATTCGAATGTTGGTGCATTTAATGTTGTCCCAGAGGTCTCTGAGACTGTCCTCAGTTCTTTTCATTCTTTTTTCTTTATTCTGCTCTGCAGTAGTTATTTCCACTATTTTATCTTCCAGGTCACTTATCCGTTCTTCTGCCTCAGTTATTCTGCTATTGATCCCATCTAGAGTACTTTTAATTTCATTTATTGTGTTGTTCATCGTTGCTTGTTTCATCTTTAGTTCTTCTAGGTCCTTGTTAACTGATTCTTGCATTTTGTCCAATCTATTGTCCATTCTATCTCCAAGATTTCGGATCAACCTTACTATCATTATTCTGAATTCTCTTTCAGGTAGACTGCCTATTTCCTCTTCATTTGTTAGGTCTGGTGGGTTTTTATCTTGCTCCTTCATCTGCTGTGTGTTTTTCTGTCTTCTCATTTTGCTTATCTTACTGTGTTTGGGGTCTCGTTTTTGCAGGCTGCAGGTTTGTAGTTCCTCCTGTTTTTGATGTCTGTCTCCAGTGGCTAAGGTTGGTTCAGTGGGTTGTGTAGGCTTCCTGGTGGAGGGGGCTAGTGCCTGTGTTGTGGTGGATGAGGCTGGATCTTGTCTCTCTAGTAGGCAGGTTCACGTCTGGTGGTGTGTTTGGGGGTGTCTGTGGCCTTATTATGATTTTAGGCAGCCTCTCTGCTAATGGGTGGGGTTGTGTTCCTGTTTTGCTAGTTGTTTGGCATAGGTTTTCCAGCACTGTGGCTTGCTGGTCGTTGATTGAAGCTGGGTGCTGGTGTTAAGATGGAGGTCTCTGGGAGATTTTCGCCGTTTGATATTATGTGGAGCTGGGAGGTCTCTTGTTGATCAGTGTCCTGAAGTTGGCTGTCCTATCTCAGAGGCAGAGCCCTGCCTCCTGGCTGGAGCACCAAAAGCTTTTCATCCACAGGCTCAGGATAAAAGGGAGAAAAAGTAGAGGGAATTAGTAGAAGTATGAGGAAAGAAAGAAGGAAAGGAGGGTAGGAAGGAAGGAAGAAAGAAAGAAAGAAGCAAAGAAGGAAAGAAGGCAAGAAGGAAAGAAAGGAGGGAGGGAGGGAGGGAGGAAGGAAGGAAGGAGGGAAAGAAGGAAAAAAGACAGAAAGAAAGAAGATACAGTAAAAATAAAATAAAGTATAATAAAGTTATTGAATTAAAAACTTCTTATTTAGAAAAAAAAAAAAAAGGGACGGAAAGAACCTTAGGACAAATGTTGGAAGCAAAGCTATACAGACAAAATCTTACACAGAAGCATACACATACACCCTCACTAAAAGAGGTAAATGGGGAAAAATCCTAAATCTTGCTGTCAGAGACCACCTCCTCAATTTGGGATGATTCGTTGTCTAAAGGAGGGAAGGAAGGACGGAAAGAAAGAAAGAAAGAACGAAGGTAAAGTGTAATAAGGTTATTAAAATTAATTATTAAGAAAAAAATTAAAAAAAAAAACATGGACGGATAGAACCCTAGGACAAATGGTGGAAGCAAGACTATACAGACAAGATCTCACACAGAAGCATACACATACACATTCACAAAAAGAGGAAAGGGGGAAAAATCATAGATCTTGCTCCTAAAGTCCACTTCCTTAATTTGGGATGATTGGTTGTCTATTCAGGTATTCCACAGATGCAGGGTACATCAAGTTGATTGTGGAGCTTTAATCCGCTGCTTCTGAGGCTGCTGGGAGAGATTTCCCTTTCTCTTCTTTGTTCTCACAGCTCCCAGGGCTAAGCTTTGGATTTGGCCCTGCCACTGCGTGTAGATCGCTGGAGGGCGTCTGTTTTTTGCTCAGACAGGATGGGGTTAAAAGAGCCGCTGATTGGGGGCTCTGGCGCACTCAGGCCGGCGGGGACGAAAGGGCACAGAGTGCGGGGCGGGCCTGCGGTGGCAAAGGCCGGCGTGACTTTGCACCAGCCTGAGGCGCGCTGTGCGCTCTCCCGGGGATGTTGTCCCTGGATCCCGGGAACCCGGCAGTGGCGGGCTGCACAGGCTCCGCGGAGGAGGGGTGTGGAGAGTGACCTGTGCTCGCACACAGGCCCCTCGGTTGCGGTAGCAGCAGCCTTAACGTCTCCCGCCCGCCTCTGGGGTCCGCGCTTTTAGCCGCGGCTTGCGCCCGTCTCTGGATTCCGCGCTTTCAGCCGCGGCTCGCGCCCGTCTCTGGATTCCGCGCTTTCAGCCGCGGCTCGCGCCCGTCTCTGGGGTCCGCGCTTTCAGCCGCGGCTCGCGCCCGTCTCTGGGGTTCGCGCTTTTAGCCGCGGCTCGCGCCCGTCTCTGGAGTTCCTTTAAGCAGCGTTCTTAAACCCCTCTCCTCACGCCCCAGAAAACAAAGAGGGAAGGAAAAGTCTCCTGCCTCTTCTGCAGGTGCAGGCTTTTCCCCGGACTCCCTCCCGGCTAGCTGTGGTGCCCTAACCCCTTCAGGCTATGTTCAAGCCGCCAACCCCAGTCCTCTCCCTGCGCTCCGGCCTCAGCTCGCAGCCCCGCCCGCCCCGGCGCGTGAGCAGACAAGCCTCTCGGGCTGGTGAGTGCCGGTCGGCACCGATCCTCTGTGCGGGAATCTCCCCGCTTTGCCCTCCGCACCCGTTGCTGTGCACTCCTCCGCAGCTTCGAAGCTCCCCCCTCCGCCTCCCGCAGTCTCCGCCCGCGAAGGGGCTTCCTAGAGTGTGGAAACTTTTCCTCCTTCACAGCTCCCTCCCACTGGTGCAGGTGCCGTCCCTATTCTTTTGTCTCTGTTTTTTCTTTTGCCCTACCCAGGTACGTGGGGAGTTTCTTGCCTTTTGGGAGGTCTGAGGTCTTCTGCCAGCCTTCAGTAGGTGTTCTGTAGGAGTTGTTCCACGTGTAGTTGTATTTCTGGTGTATCTGTGGGGAGGAAGGTGATCTCCGCGTCTTACTCTTCCGCCATCTTCCGCCTTCCCCCCAACCCAATTTTAAGTCTTAGTTTGAGTTTCCCTTAAGAAACACCTTAGATGTACATATTAATTTTTGCAGTTTATAGTGCATTTTCACATGTATTGAATATAATTATATTTCTATCTTTTTATCTTCACAATCCCTATTAGGTAAACATTATATTGTTCATATCTAATGGAGAAGGAGATTGAGGAATTATTTTGCTCTTTCTACTATAACATGTTGCAATAGCATAATTCCTAGCACATAGTAAGTGCCCAATAAATATCTGATAACTGTAGAAATATTCATTCATAATATAAACCTATGAAAAATATGTTAAAATAAAGATCTAATTATGATGAAATAGATGTTTTATATCTTCATAGATATAACTCTATTTGTGGTCAGCCACACCAGTAAGAAAAATAGAGAGTTACCTCTATAAATAGAGAGTGTTTTTCAATTTCAAGACAATAAGAATGAACCCCATGGTCCCCAAATTGTTTGATAACCAAGTAAAGATAAGGCTTAATTGAGTGCCACACTCAATCTCAAATAAATGATATTGAATTTTTTTCTTCTAGTACACTGATAAGGGGGGCAGAATTAGAAAATAACTTCCCCATTCTAAGATGAAAATCCATTTATTTATTCAACAAATATGTATTGAGTTCTGTTCTTGGTGCTGATGAATTAGCAGTGAAAAAAAAAAAAATCCGGCACTTAGACTAGATTTTGTTTTTAATTACTTCCTCAGATTTTGCATTGCAGTGATTTAACATTGGAAATCATCATCTAGGTACTTCTATGATTTTATAGTCGAAGATAGTATATGAGTCATGACCTGTCCTCTTGCAAAAAAGAAAATTGCAAGTCAAACTGGCTTAAAAAGAAGAATTTATTGGGCAAACATGGTTGAATACAGGAACTCATGTTGAATCAAGAGGTCCTTGTCTTTACCAGTATTTATTCTATTTTCTTCACTTTGGCCTTGTTTACTGGTAGGCTGTCTATATGAGGGCTTTCAGACTACCAGGCTTACATTCTACCAGTTTATTAATCCCAGAGGAAAGAAAATCTCTTTTCTATACTTCTAACAAACGTCCCAGGTATTACTTGTTACTGGTCATAATTGGTTTGTATGTCCATTCGTGAATAAATCACTGACATCCAGGCAATCACCACATCTCTTTAGCTACTGTAGTTATTTGTCTCATCTGAACAATATAAACTCTTAATAGATTAAGGAAAATGGTGTTTTCTCATCAAATAAGTGGGATTTAACATTGGACATAAAAAAAACAACAGAACTATGTTCCAACTCTTCATGCATACTGAAATTAAGTGGCTTTTCACAGTGAAGTTAAGTAACTTTGGAACCAAAGCCAAATTGGGTCTTAGATTCCTGCATCTTAGGCCAGAATTTTTCAGTTGTAATTCACTGTCAGTTTTTATTATGGAGAGTAAATAAGATCATGAGCTTAACTGTTCTTTAAAAAAAGTAATAATGTGCTGAATAAATGGCTATTATGCATGATCCCTAGGCAATAATCTTGAAAGTGAGTGTCCTGATTTAATTTGTACATTTAAAATTTACTCAATCTGAGTGAATATATTATTAAACTCATTTGGAAATATGCTATAATAAGTGGATTTTTTATTAAATGGGCCTTGATAATGACCAGTTAAAGATGATAATAATATTTTGTGCTGAGACAATGAGACTGAGAAGCATTTGGGCCATGTTTCCTTTCCAGTAGGACTCCAGAGCTTGCCCATATGTCTCTTCCTAGTGGCTTTACTTGGTCCACTCACTCAGCTCTTTCCAGGCTATGAGTACTATCAGACTTCACCAGGATCACCTAGCTGGCTTGATAGGTCTTTCCCCATTCCTATGAATTCTCTTCTAGGTGAAATTATTCTTTCTTTTTTGCTTCCCAAATGAACCATATCTCCTACTGTTACCAAGTCCAAGCTCATACTGCTCCCTTCACAACAGGCCAATAAATCGAGAGACAAGGTGCTAGGGCAAGGAATAGCAACTTTATTTGGAAAGCCAGCAGACTGAGAAGATGGCAGACTGGTGTCCCAAAGAACCATCTTTACCAGAGTTAGAATTGAGACTCTTTTTTTTTTTTTTTTTGCGGTACACGGGCCTCTCACTGTTGTGACCTCTCCCGTTGTGGAGCACAGGCTCCAGACGCACAGCCTCAGTGGCCATGGCTCACGGGCCTAGCCGCTCCGAGGCATGTGGGATCTTCCCGGACCAGGGCATGAACCCGTGTCCCCTGCATCGGCAGGCAGACTCTCAACCACTGCGCCATCAGGGAAGCCCGAGAAAGAGCTATTATGTATATTTCAGGTTATAGGCAGCATTCCTTTACAAAGGTGCAGAGCCAGCATAACTGAGCAACAGAGCACAAAAGTTAGAGCTAAAGGAATAGATCCAATATGGAGTTAGATTTGTTTTTCTTTGTTACATTACCTCTTCTAAAAATATTTGTTCTTCTTCTAATTTGGTAAGTGACATGTATGGTTTATTAAATCCAGATTTGGAAATAACAACAATCCTAAAATCAGTTCTTCTCTTATTGATGAAAGGGAAATCTTAATATTTAAAATTCTGTAGAAGTGAGACAAAATTTTGTGTTCCATCCTTTTAACACAGCAAGGGAAAAAAACACAGTTAATTTTCATATTAAAACAGTTTGAAACATTGACGCACAATTATATGTCATAATTTTTGGAAGTTATAAATAATTTTCCAGTTAAGAGGTTTTAAGAAATGTGATGAAAGTTTAACTTTTTAAACATAAATATATCCCTTACAAAATATTTATACAATCAAAATTCACTCATCCAAAGGAAGAGTTTATTAGAAAAATTGGTCCTACTCTAAACTAGCAAGCTAGACTTAGATGAAGCATGTAATGGAGTCCTAAATATATAGAACAGAAAGAGACCTTAGACATTGTCAAGTCTCTCTAAAGCATTTTACAGTTCAAGAAACTATTTAATAGTTATGATTTATCCAAGTATGTAATTACAAATATAAATTTTTGGATTGTTTCAGGTATATTATTTGTTGATTATATTATATGTTGATTGCTTTATTTATTAGCTTACTAAATTTTTTCTAGAAATTACTTATTCAAGATGGCATCACTTCTTAAAAGTGTATATTGCCTATAGTGAAAAAACTTCTGTATTTTAGAAATTGTTTCCTCCATTATTTTTCATGAAATCCTCCAACAGCCACAACATTTATAAGAAGCAAATGCATAAACTCTATATCAAGAGAAAGCAGGAAGAGCTAACACTCAAAACCCAAAATGGATGGAAAGAATGTTCACAGCAGTGGATATTCATCAGGGAAGGCATACAGGTGGAAGTAAATAAAAGATATCTCTAACAGATAATGCCATCCCTGCATCCTAGGAGGTCCAGCAAAAATTACTTTGAAGATAAAGCAAAATATTTAAGGTGAAGTGAAAAAACTAAGTATTTTCACTGCAACAATGGCACCAAGAAGGAATTGGCTAGAAGCAGAGGAGTTAGGACTAAATGAGATATTACAACTATAATCATAGGAAACAGTTTGGTATGTGAGAATATAAAAAAGAATCCCTGCCTGGAGGAGTGGGAAAAGAATTCTATACTGTTGCCTTTTATCTTTGACAAAGAATGGAAGCTCAGAAAACTCAAATGCAAAATCCTGCATCATAGGAAAATCTCCATTTAGCCTGAAACACGTTCCTACACCACTGAGGTATGAACATCCTGAAAAAAAGGAGTCTAGAAAAATAGATGCAGGTGGTGATAAGAATTAAACAAACAAAAGATATAACAATATTTATTATAAGATAGTGTCACCACTGGACAAGCAAAACATACTATACCTAAATATTTCTGCTTGGATTTTAATAATTAAAGAAGAATTATTCCCACCCAGTAGCAGTGATCCTACCTTCTGAGGAATTTCCTTATTGAACATAAATACAACATTTGGACAAAAAATATCAAACAAATAAAGATCTACCTGAAAATACTGCAGCAATAACATGAGAGTAAAGAACAACTGGGACATTCTTCTGGGGAAGGTTGGTGTTCCAGGGATGTGTGCACTATATTGAGAGCCCCTTTTCTCCAAAGACACTTTTTGATTCCAGATATAGTAGCTAAGATGTTGAAGAGCACACTTTAACAGGTTTTTGTGGCTACAAGAACAGGACAAGGGGTCTAGGACATATCAAAAGGGATGCCAGGTGAACAATCCTTACTTTGTGTATAAACCTCTGAGCACACTAATTTATCAGTAAAGATAAAGTCAAGTCAACTAGGATTACGCTCCAATTTTAAATCACCTCAATCCCAGAAATTTTATTATAATAATCCTAAATTGATAGGTACTCAGGCACTTTGCAGAAAATATATCTCTAGAGAAATTTTACTTCATCATAATTCTCATATTATTCATTCAAACATGTTTGCAAGTACAACATTGAGTACACAATAAAAAAATTAGATAAACAAGGAGCTAAAACATGAACAAAGATCAGCAGAAACAACAGAAAATAGTAGACCTACTAACAATGGAGTTATCAGTGGCAGACATTAAAAAGCAAGATTAATAATTCTAGGAGAGAACTGGGAATTATAAAAAAAACATAATTGAAATTCTAGAGTTGAAAATTATAAAAAAGGAAATTAAGAATTCAATGGATAAGTTTAAAAGATTAGACACAGCTAAGGAAAAAAATAGTAAGCTGAAAAATAAGAGAAAATATCTAGAATAGATTACAAAGAAACAATGGTATAAAATATAGAAGAAGAGAGAGAATAAAATATAGGAAAGTATAGTGAGAATTATAGAAGAGGAGAAAGAGAATGTGCCAAAGGGATAATTGAAGTTATTTAGTTGAGAATTGAAATATTTATACCAAACCAAAAATAGATGCCTGACAAATTCCAAGTAGAACAAATAAAAATAAATTCCTACCTATGTATATTATAGTAAACTCCTAAGGAAAACCCTAGCAAATAAAATTCAGATAAATATAAAATATTCATATATACAGATATGTTTTAATCTTTAATATTTAAATACCAACTGACGTTACTCATGACATTAACAAATATAGGAAGAAAATCATCTATTCTTCATTCATTCAGGAAAATTCTTTAACAAAATACAATATTCATTCAATATAAAAAAAAGGTTAACAAAAAAATAAGGAATGTATGGTAACTATTATTCTGATAAAATATATTTATAGCAATCTTAACTGTGAAACATTGAAAGCTTTCTTTGTGATAGTAAGGCAAGGCTACCTCCTATCATCCTTCTATTTTTCATTTTGCTAAGAATCCTCACCTGTGTAGTAAGGCAAAGAAAATAGATAATAGCTAAAGGAATTGGAAATAAGGAATGTCACTATTTGTGATGACAAATCCTTATGTGGGGAATAAAAGCACAGAAATTTATTAGAAATAAATTAATTTGTTGTTTCTTTAATACAAAGTCAACATACCAAAAAAAAAAAAAAAGAGAGAGAGAGAGAGAGAGAATTTATATATCAGCTTATATGGACTGAATTATGTTTCCCTTAAATTCATATTCTGAAACCCCAAACCCTAATGTGACTATAGTTGGAGAATGGCCCTTTAAAGAGGTAACTAAGGTTAAATATGGTCATAAGGATGGGAACCTAATCCAATAAGACTGGTGTCCATGTAAGAAGGGGAAGAGACACCAGGGATGCACACACACAGAGGAAAGACCATGTGAGGACACAGAGAGAAGGCAGCCATTTGCAAATTAAGGACCGATGCCTCAGGGGAAACCAAAACTGCCAACATCTGGATCTTTGTTATTTAAGTCATCCAGTCTGTGATATTTTGTTATGGCAGCCAGACTAATACATTAGCCAAAAAAATTAGAATACAACATTTTTAAAAAAATAAGATTTATAATTTATAATAGCATTAAAATTTTTTGAAAATAATTCCAGTATCTGCTATGAAAACTTCTATCTTGGAATATTTCCTTCCAGAAACAGACCCTGAGGGAAGAATATACATCTAGAATCATATGCAAAATAGTATTAAACTGTATCACCATTATGGAGGAAAACCTGATGCATGGGACTTAGGAGTACAAGGGAGAATTTCTTTACATACCTCATTTTTTATGCCTTTCAAATTTTTAATTATGTGAATGTAGTTTCTTTTTTTTTCCCCAGAAACTTGACTTTAGTAATTTGGTTAATTTAAATACAATGAAAGTAAAATCGATTTAAGGGAATTCTCTTATAGTATAAAAGTTGTCAGTATTTCTGCAACAATAATTTAGTGAAACAAAGATGAAAGAAGCCATCACCAAAGTTATTTTGCTGCTTTCAAAAATTATCTTCAAAGTTGCTATAAACATTTTTCATATTGTCTGTTCCATTTAAAATATTCTGTACATTTCTTTTTCATTAACAAATTAATTAGAATTCCTTAGTTTATATCCATACTTCTCTCTATATATGAATTTATATTTGAATGAAGGCTATTTGATTTCTTTGAACTTATAAATTCTTCATTCTCAGAGGAAAATGATACTTTTGTGATTAATATGATATGGGACAAACTTTTATCCAAGTTTCTATTTCTATGTTCTTTTAGAAAAAAATTTACATGCAAGTATCATTACAGATATGTTTGGCATAACTTTCTCTTGAAATCTGCAATAGCATGTATGTTCAGGAATGTGTTTTTATCTGAGAATTGAATCAATAAGGTACTATAGGAAAGTTGACGGTAAAAAAAAAAAAAAATCCCCAAACTAATTTCAGCATGAGATAAATAAAATGTTGCTAATTTGTTTCCAAATATGTTTACTGACACTTCTAGAGGTACCAGGGTTGATCTCTTCAACAATTATTGGTTCCGT
This sequence comes from Delphinus delphis, assembly GCF_949987515.2. Classification (NCBI taxonomy): domain Eukaryota; kingdom Metazoa; phylum Chordata; class Mammalia; order Artiodactyla; family Delphinidae; genus Delphinus; species Delphinus delphis. The sequence goes on along the minus strand of NC_082686.1, from coordinate 99,868,299 downwards.
TTGTGCTTGATACCAAATTGAGTATTGCTGACATAAAGCAGATAAAACATTATTACTTTCAAAAAGAAATTTCTAGATTAGAAACTAAACAACTAAAACCATGAGTACAGTTTAATAGTGTAAGTGTTTGGTGAAATATGTACTGAGCTATGTGATTATGAAAGGCTGCGGATGGGAGGTTTAATTATTTATATTATTCTGGAAAAAAAGGAATGGTTTCTAAAAAGAAACAATGCTTGATATTAGACTTGAATATTGAACAAGATTTTTGCACTTCCCTCATCCAAAAGGACTATTCCTTTCTAAATGATTTTCTTATTGCTGTGAAAAATGTGTAGTTCTCATTGCATCTGTTACATTTCTAATCATACATGATACTGTGATAAAACTGAACATTTCTCTCATACAATTCTCTTTTGATATTAATTTTCATTCTAGTCTCTTCTGAAACTCATAAATTATCATACATTTTCTTTCTTTTGTTTTAAAATGTTACCCTTTTATAGACATCGTCTAGTGTTCAAAATTTTCTCTGCAGCAGCTTTTCAGTCAGTAACACACAGACTATTATACAATATCCATTCTTCTCATATGAATGTCACAAGGACATCTCTTAAACCACATTGGCTTTTTTCTTTTCTTTTCTTTTATTGAGAAAATTTTGAAGATATGCAAAAGTCATGGAAATAGTATAATGAAACCTCGTAAACATATTAGTATCCCCAAACCATGAATATCTGGCTGATTCTGCCCCATACATACACCATTCATAATCAGTCCATTTCCTATCCTTCCATATTGCTCAGAATTAATCCCAGATATTATATAATTTAATCCAAAAATGTTTTAATATATATTTTAAAAGATAGGTTTCTTTCACTAAAAAATTGTACCTAAATATTGAATATTTTAATAAAATATTAAGTTTATAGTATAAAATATTTCATCAATATTCAAAATTCCATTTGCCTCATAATTTTTAGTTTTAATGAATTGACATATTCTCACATTTAAAATTTTTATTATTTCATTTATTTTTTATTTATTTTATTTATTTATTTTTTGGGGTATGCAGGCCTCTCATTGTTGTGGCCTCTCCCGTTGTGGAGCACAGGCTCCAGACCTGCAGGCTCGGTGGCCATGGCTCACGGGACTAGCTGCTCCACAGCATGTGAGATCTTCCCGGACCGGGGCATGAACCCATGTCCCCCTGCATCGGCAGGCGGACTCTCAACCACTGCGCCACCAGGGAAGCCCACATTTAAAATTAAAAAAATATATTTTTCTATGTATCAATTTATTCCTGTTGTGGAGCATGGGCTCTAAGCATGTGGGCTTCAGTAGTTGTGACACATGGGCTCAGTAGTTGTAGCTCGTGGGCTCTAGAGCGCAAGTTCAGTAGCTGTGGAACGCGGGCTTAGTTGCTCCATGGCATGTGGGATCTTCCCGGACCTGGGCTCAAATCCATGTCCCCTGCATTAGCAGGCAGATTCTTAACCAATATTCTTCCCACCAGGGAAGCCCTGTTGTGTTAGTTTCATGTGTACAGCGAAGTAATTCGGTTATTCAGTTATATATATCTTTTATTTTTCCCTTACACGTTATTACAAAATATTGAGTATAGTTTCCTGTGTTGTGCAGTAGGTCCTTTTGGTTATCTATTTTATATATAGTAGTGTGTATATATTAATCCCAAACTCCTAATTTATCCCTCTCCCTGTCTTTCCCCTTTGGTAAACATGTTTGATTTCTATGTCTGTAGGTCTATTTCTGTTCTGTATATAAGTTCATTTGTATTTTTTTTTAGAGTCCACATATAAGTAATATCATGTAATATTGGTCTTTGTCTGGCTTACTTCACTTAATATGATAATCTCTAATGGATATTGTACATTTAAATATTTTTATTCCCCTATCTCCCTTCTCCTCTAGGAAACTAATGTACAAATGTTATACAGGTTAAAATTATACCACATGTTTCTGAGACTTTCTTGATTATATCTTATGTATTTTTCGTTTTTGCCTCAGTTTGGATAACTTCCAGTGTCTATTTTCAAGTTAACTGATTTTTTCTTAATTTATTGCTAAGCCCATGAAAGAAAATTTTCATGTCAGCTGTTAAAATTTTTAGTTCTGGAATATAAATCCCAATTTCTATGATGTTCATTTCTCTCTTAAAATTAAATCCCAAACTCAGTCTGTGAAAGTACATTGTATTCTTCAATCTCCCTTTGGAAGAAGATATCATTAACTAGAGCATCTGCTTTTTTAAACAACATATTAATTGGTCAATCAGAAAATAGTAGGAACATCAAAAGATAGTACAAGACCAAAAAACAAAAGAAAAATTACAGTAGAAACACCCATAGGTTATGCAAATATAAATTATATATTCTTAAAAGGCTTTAAAATAATTATATTTATCATGTTAAAGAAAATAGATAAACATATAATAAAAAGATGGGAAGTGTAGAATTTTATTAGAAAACTATAAACAATTGAAATCAGTGAAAAAAAATTCGAGATTTGAGAAATTAAATATGTAAAATTAGAAACTGTGTTTAAAAACTAATTACAAATACCAGAAAACAAAATTAAAGAACTGGCAGACAAATTAATAGAAAATATGCAAACTGAAGTACAGATAAATAAACTAAAAGAACTAAAAACATTAGTGATAGATGGGATAAAGTAAAAATGTCTTACAGAAGTTTAATTGAAAAATCAGAAAGAAAAAAGCAAGAGAATGGGACAGAAATAAAAGCTAATGAGCGTGAATTATTAGAAATTTAATAAATCCACAGATTTAAGAATCTATAAAACTCTTAGCAAGATAAATGTAAAAAAATAATAAATCTAGAAACACTCATAAGATTGCTGAAAATCAAATTAGAGACAAACCTTTCCTTCTCACCTTTATTGAGGTATAACTGATGAATAAAAGTTTATATCTCAGGGGTACAATATGATGATTTAATATAGATATACATTGTGAAATGTTACCACAATCAAGCTAATTATCACATTCATCACCTTACATAGCTACCATTTTTTGTGCATGTAGTGGGAAAACGTAAGATCCACTCTCTAAGTAAATTTCAAGTATACAATACAGTATTATTAATTATGGTCATTGTGCTGTACATTATATAACCAGAATTTATTCATCTTATAACTAAAATTTTGTACTCTTTACTCAATATTTTCTCATTTCTCCTACCCCCGCCCCCAGACCCAGGCAACCATCATCATTCTACTCTTAGTTCCCATGTGTTCAACTTTTTTAGATTCCACATATGAATGAGATAATATAGTGTTTGTCTTTCTGTATATAGCTTGTTTCACTTAGCATAGTGTTCTTCAGATTTCTTTATGTTGTCACAAATATGACAAAATTACTTTCTTTTACAGCTGAATAATATTCCATTGTATATATTCTAAATTTTCTTTGCCCATTAATGTATCAATGAACACAGGTTGTTTGTGTATCTTGGCTATTGTGAATAATGCTACAATAAACATAGGAGTGCACATATCTCTTTGAGGTACAAATTTCATTTCCTTTGCATATATATCCAGAAGTAGGGTTGCTGGATCATATGGTAGTTCTACTTTTAAATTTTTGAGAAAACTCCATACTGTTTTCCATAATGGCTGCACCAATTTACATTCCCACAACAGTGCAAAAGGGTTTCCTTTTCTCTACACCATTTTATACACTTGTTAACTCTTATTTTTTTATAATACCCATCCTACAGATGTGGTGATATCTCATTGTGGTTTTGATTTGTATTTCCCTGATGATTAGTGATGTTGATTAATGATAGTATTGGCTCCAGTGGTGGACTTCTGTTCCCAGCAAGATGTCTTTTTCTCTATGCTTCTTTCACCAGTTTGGGGGGCAACAGTTTGTTCTGTGACCTCAATTTTCTGAGGGATCTAAGAATATTTGCTGTGCTTTTTTTTCATTCCTTTGGCTTTTTTCATGTTGTGAGGATAGGAATGTTGACTTCCCAGTTCTTTACAGGTCAAAGTGAATATTAGAAGTTTTCACCTTGGACTTCCCTGGTGGTGCATTGGTTAAGAATCTGTCTGCCAATGCAGGGGACACAGGTTCGAGGCCTGGTCCAGGAAGATCCCACATGCCACAGAGCAACTAAACCCGTGTGCCACGACTACTGAGTCTGTTCTCTAGAGCCTGCAAACCACAACTACTTGCATGCATTCTCTAGAGCCTGCAAACCACAACATGAGCTTGCATGCCACAACTACTGAAGCCCATGTGCCTAGAGCCCGTGCTCACTGACAAGAGAAGCCACCGCAATGAGAAGCCTGCACACTGCAACCAAGAGTAGCTCCCACTTGCTGCAATTAGAGAAAGCCTGCACACAGCAACGAAGACCCAATGCAGCCAAAAATAAATTAATTAATTAATTTAAAATAAAAAGAAGTCTTCACCTTAATTTTTAAAAGATATCTTTGTTGGGTATAGAATTCTGTATTGGGAGTCAGTTTCCTTCAATTCTTTAAAAATATTATATATTTTTGTTCAGTTTTTTTAGCATTTTTATTGAAAAATAAGTGTCACTCCTTGTTTGAAGGTAATGTATCTTCTCTCTGCTTTTAAGATTTTGCCTCTGGCAAGCTCACCAACCTTGGTCCAACTGTGTATCCTTACACAACCCTGTGACCCAGCTCTAAACCTGCTCAGCCATGTGATGGGGGCAGTCCTGCCTACTCAGACACCTGGTAGTAAGCATGCTCATCCTTACTCCTGAGCCAATACCACTGGGACGCTTAACTGTAATTGAGAAATTGCAGGAGGCTCAGTGTAAGCTAGCTCTAGAATTAAAAACTCCAGAGATCCCATACTTTTATATGCTTTACCCCTGGAAGCCCCACCAGATTTTCATTCTGAAGAATGCAGGAAACTCCCCTTAAGCATACAAAGGGAGGGAAGGAAACCATTTGAAATATGCCCAGAATATCCTTTCCTTCATTATGTTCTTGTAACAAGTGGAACTACTTTACAAAAGTATTATCTGACTTGGGAAAGACAGCTCCCTCTAGTCTTCCTGATTTATCTAAGGGAGATAAGAAGGCTGAGAAGCGTTTATGAAAGTCATAGCTAAGGGGACAGGCACACTAAAAGGTTGAGATCTAATCATAGATTTAGAGAATGGTTGCCTCTCTTAACACTTATCTCCACATCAGTAGGGCATCTGTACAATAGCAGATGATTACAACAGAAAGAACTGCAAATCTTAGACCTTATTTAAGAAGAAGTCACTAGGGAAACCCAAAGACAATGGGGAAACAAAACAAATATACCAGAATATATTTTAGTCTCTGACACTCACAGCTACAGCAAATAGTAAACACAGCCAAACTTCTAGCCAGATAAACATAAAACCTCACATTAAAGACCTATTTACCTCAGTTCTTTTACCTGGAACATCATGCTAAGCTTTAAATAAAAATGTACAGGGCATACTAAAATCAAAAACAAAACCAAAAAAACAAACCAAAGAAACCCACGCTTGAAGAGTTAGAGCAACCCTCAGACTCATATATGATGCATATATGGAATAAACTTTGGAATTATTAGGTATGGAATTTAAAATAACTGTGATTAATATGCTAAGATCTCTAATGAAAAAAAGTAGAAAATATGTAAGAATAGATGAGTAAAATAAGCAGAGATAAAAACTCTATAAAAGAATCATAAAGAAATTCTAGAAATTAAAATAAAGACAAAAAACACCTATTACAGAAATGAAGAATGCACATTAGCACCCTGGACAGAGCCAAGGAAAGTAGAAACTTTGAAGTTGTTGATAGCATATTTCCAAACCAAAACTCAAAGAGAAAAAAAATATTAAAAAAATGGAAGAGACTATCTAAAAACTGTTGAACAAATACAAAAGATATAGCATGTATAATGGGAAACAAGTAGGAGAAGGAAAAGAGAAATGAGCATAAGAAATATTTGGAGCTGTGATGGTTGAAATTTTCCAAAATTAATAACAGATGCTAAAGCACAGATCCTGGAAGCCTATATTAACCAAGCAGGATAAATATCAAAAACAGGCATATTATTTAAACTGAAGAGATCCAAAGACAAAGAGAAAAGCATGGAAGAAGTTAGAGAAAAAAAAGATCACCTTACATATAGAAGAAGAAGTAGAAGAGAAAAGTTCCCACAAATAGATATGTGGGAACTTGGTTAAAAATAATCATTGAGGAAATGACTGCACTCAACAAACTGCATTGAAGCAATTAACTTTTGTAGGAAAAAAATAGATTCCTATGTCATATTGGGCATAAAATAAATTTCAATTGGGATAAACATATGATATACAGATACTTGTTAGAATTGAAATAACATATATCTTAGGAAATTTGGATAAGGAATGATATCTAGGCAAGATACAAACAAAAATCATAAGGAAAAGATAAATGTATTTGATTACATAAAATATTAAACATGTTACAACAAAGTATCACATGCAAATGTGAATAAAAAGAAAGACTATTTTCCACAGATCTAATAAAATATTAGTGTCAATAAGATTTACAGAATATTTACAAATCAATTATAAAAAATTCTCAGTAAGGAAATAGTCAAGAATATGTATAGGTATTTCAAAGAAGATAAAATACAAATGTCTAATAAATATATGAAGAACTATTTAACAACTAGTAATAAGGGAGATGAAAATTAAAACAGCAAGATACAATTCTATACCTATAATATGGGCAAAAATAAAGATATAACAATATGAACTATTTACAACAAGTAGGTGTTCAAACAGGTGATATATAAGTTTTCTTTCATCTCTAATTTTAAAAGTTTTAGTAAGATTATTTTACTTTCAAGATTATAAATAGAAGTCTGATAAAAATATTATTTTCATTAATTTTGATGTTTTTAACTTCTAATCCAAAAGAACATAAGGCAAATGTTTATAAACAATGAGTGAATTTTAGGGGATTTTTAAAGCATTGGATTTTCTAATCAGGCTATCATGTAAATGATTGCCTATTTGGTACTGTGTCTTTGCAAACAACTAACAAAGGGTGCCTATCACTTGTATTCTTTGGAACAATAGATACTAATAATTTATGTATAGAGCACTTGTCCTTTCTTTATTAAGAAAACAACCTACTAATATTACTGCAAAGTACTATTTCATAAGGGATCTCTTTTTGTCCTTAACATAGCATATACCAGACATAAACAAAGGAAGAGTAGAGATTTTATAAATGGAAAGAGATATGTAATTATTATACAATGGTTATTCACAAAAGACAAAATTAGAATTATAGTTAAAAAATACAGTGAAGAGTGGGGGGAAATGAGACCACTAAAGGGTCTTTTCTAAGGTTGTTAAGATCCATGAAAATGATTGCTAATTTATGACTCTACTTTCTAAGCCCAAGACATCTTTGGATAACTATAGAAATATTACCTTAATAAGAAGAAGAAATTTCTTTCATTAAGGTGAGTTATTCCTTTGAATTAATTGATATTTTTCTGGTTGTGCAACCTTATTGTCCATTGCAGATTAAATATGAAATTGTGATTTTCTATTAAAAACAATTTTCTTGGAACAACAACAAAAAAAGCTTTTTTAGATTTCTCACTGAGTTTTGTTTATATATCCTATAGGTCCCATCAAATGCAGAGTCCATTCTTTCCAGGAAAAGTAAATCAGAATAAAGACAAAGGAATGTGTTGACACTCGTCTCTCAGGATTTAAGAGCTCTTTAATATCGGGGACTGTTTTGTTTACTAAACTCTTTATAGTCTTCCCTTCCTTTAATACTATCCCCATCAACTTCATCCAACATGATTTTTTTTACAAACCTTAATACCATATAGCACCCTAAAAATATAGTGTAGATCCCCAATGAAGCCTCAAAATGGGCTTCATTTCCCACATTATTTCTACAATTCTCCCAAAGTCACTTTTAAAAAAATTCTTAACATAGGTGTTTGACATTTTCTCATGTAAAATATGAATGAAATAGTCTATAAAAACTTTATCATCTAATTAATAACAGTGAGGTTATTATGCAAGTGACACTTCAAGATAAGTCACCTAGTTTTCTAATATAGTGATTTTAAAAGAACGACTTCTAGACCATCAGCATATCATCACCTAAAAACTTGTCCAAAATGCAAATTCTTGTCTTGCCTCTCCCGAACCAATTGACTTCGATTTTCTGGGATTCCAAGTGGGGGCCCAGGATTCTGTGTTTTAATAAGCCCTGCAGATGATTCCAATGCAATTTAAGATTTGAAAAGCATTACCTCTAATGCTGCATATGTAGAAATTTTGATAATTTCCCTAGTATTGATAACATCACATAGGGAAATAACATGGTTTTGTCATATAGAATTATTTATTTTTATCTCGTAGGATCAATTATCTTAATCACAGTGAAATTTGAGCTTAGTCTTGTAAGTCTGAAGTGAATTAAAGTAGGAACTTCAATATCTGGTGACAAAGGAAACATGTTTAAAAAAGAACTGCTGTGGTAATAAATCCCAGAGAAGGAGACATTTTGGTGGCTGATAAAATGTATGACTTTTTACTAAGAGGTATCAGGTTAAGGGTCTTGGATAATATGAGAGTTTTTCATCATGAATTTTTAATCTTATTATTCAGAGTTTACCCTTTTCTTCCCAACTTACCTCTGAATGTAGGAGAGAAGAACACTGCATAGGAGCCCATGTTAATAATGGCTAATGCCCTCTGGCAATTGATTGCTGCACTTAACTTTAAAAAAAATCTATAATCTCCTTGGAAATATTGCTTCAGAAAGGTTAATTTTAGATATATTTATAATTTGCTTTGCTTTGTAGTGTGCTACTACTTTCTTTCAGAAGAATAAAACAACTTACTCTAGCCAAGGATTTGTAAAATTATCAGTAGTTGGAAAAGTCTAAATTGATATGACACTCACTATTTTTAAATTATCTTTTGGCCTAATGTTTACATAATTAACTGAATCCTTTTATAAATTACTTGAGAATTCTAGGATTTACTATCTTTAAATATTAGGGTTTCTAATGCGTTTTTAAAGGTTTTGGATGCTATTCTCTAATTCCTAATGAAAAGAATGATTATTGCAACCGATTCCAATATTGTCACAGTAATGGCAATTCCACCCAACAGGAGTCCTTTTAGTAAGATAAATAACTTTAGGTAATAATTTTCCCAATAATTAAATAAGCAAATAAAATTACTGTTAAGTGATAAACAACAAATATTTGATGATTATATGAAGAATATGAAATCCAATTAAATCTCAGAATTAAGGAATGATGAAAGCCTAAACTATGGCAATAGAGTACAAAACAGAGAGGATTTCAAACACTCTTAAGACTACCAAAAAATACCTCATGGAAAACACTTGCTTTCCATAGGTGCATTAAAGGTTATCTTTATTTTATTTATTTTTATAAGATTTTTTTTGATGTGGACAATTTTTAAAGTCTTTATTGAATATGTTACAATATTGCTTCATTTCATGTTTTATTTTTTTGGCCCCGAGGCATGTGGGATCTTAGCTCCCCGACAAGGTATCTAACCCACACCCCCTTCACTGAAAGGCAAAGTTTTAACCACTGGACCACCAGGGAAGTCCCTAAAGACTAGCTTTAAATGTTTAACAAGTAGAATGGAAGAGTGAGATAGGGAGAGAGGAGAGGAAAAGAGGCGAGATGAGAAAAAGAAAGAGGGAAACTGTAGAGCAGAATTAAATTTACAATTAGGATACTTGAATATAATTATCAAATGGAGAATCTAAATAATTGTAGAAATCAATCCATTTATCAATAAAAATATCCCAAGCTACAGTAAAAGAGTGTTTTACTATATATACCCATGTCATGTGGATTGCCTATATCCTGCAAGATTTGAGAGAGGAAATTAAGGGCTTACAATACAAGCATTGTCAGAATCAGAATGTCCTTTGTAGAGAGTGACTTTACATCAGATGTTCCAAATTTATCAGGAAATAGCAATGGCATTGACTGTTAGTTGTCACTGAAAAGTATGATTTCACTAAAGGAAAAGGAAAAATATTAAACTATTCTCAGAGAGGACAAATTAGATGATGTTACCGTTATTCGAAAACTCTTCAAAAGATCATTTGTTAAGGTTCCTAACTTTAAAATAGGCTTTTTGCATATGTATGAACTTTAAAAAAAATCTATTTTAAACTTTAGAAGAATGTATGATACTTTAAATAACAGCAGCAAGAAGTGTATCATGATCATACCATCTAGAACAATTTTTGTACAAAGAAGCACTCCAATTATTATTTGTTGAATGGAAATTATAAAAATTAAGGACAATACATTTTAAAATGCATTTATATCAATAAAATAGCACTAAGTAAAGTATATAAATGGCTATCCTTAGAATAAACACATCTAAAGTCAAAAATGTCAGAAATAGAGATCACAACCTGCTAGCACCAAATACAGCTACTGGTGTGTGTGTGTGTGTGTGTGTGTGTGTGTGTGTGTGTGGTGTGTGCGTGTGTGTGAAAAATCTTGTTAAAGGCATCTTCATAATTTAACCATTTATTCCCTGGCAAGAACCATACATATCCCCAGGGTGTTGTAAGGGTAAATATAAATCAGAAAAAAAGAATCCCTGGTACAGAAAGGAAAGGAGATTCCTTTCCCTGCCCATTTTCTTTCAGAGCATTGCATTAAAAATAAAACAAAAAAATTATAATTGTAAATTCTTTCTCTGTCTCTTGGAGATTAATGAAACCTTTCTGAAACCTAAATAAGACTCTTGTCAGCGTTACAAACCAGAAATGTCTTTCTCAAGGACCTGGAAGCCGTCTCTCTGAAAAGTAATCATCCCTTATCACTTAGTGCTGTGGGAGTATAGAAGACTAACTACAGTGAGCTTTTTGCTCCAAAATTCCTACCTGCCATAAAAATATCTTTCTTTCCTTCCTTGTTTCTTTCTTTTTTCTTTTTTGATAAAATCAGGTACCTAACACAAAGGGTCATCTTATTTCCAGATGAATTTAGGATGAACTATATGTGACAAATGGTGTTGTCAATCCCCCTTCCTTGAGAACTAGTGATTATTTATCTTGAGAAAATATAGGCAATGCCTTGTATCTACCTGGCTATATAAAAGGGTGAGAATTCTTCCCATTTTAACAATATCTTAGCAGATTTCCTGTGATGTGAATAGCATTGCTTCAATGCTTGTTCAATTATTAAACTATTTCCTTTCTCTTCAAACTTTGTGGAATATTTTTCTGGGTCGGGAGGAAATTTTGTTTTTAATTATATTTCCCCAACAATGTGTAACAGAGGACTTGCCACACAAATACCTATTAACTGGTTAAAAATATTTTAATAATACAAAGCCAGTGGCCAATATTTAAAGAAAAATATTTTTTCCTACCCTATAATTGTACTTGCATGGTTTTCTGTAAGTATTAATTTTTATTTTTTCTTTATCTTTTATCTCATTTAATATAAAATTCAATTCAATCTGAAGGATGAAAAACAAAACAGCAGAAAATTAGAGAGCTTCTGTTCAGGATAGGTGCTTAGATAAAAAGAAAAAAAAAAGTGATGGAAACTAAAGTACCATTTAGATTGTGAAACAATGAGGATATCCCTAAAGGGTAATGGAAAATTTGTTAAATAACGCAGCAATGGTTTAGAACCAAAAGGTACAACAAACTATTCATGGTACTGGGATTTTTAAAACTTATTCTGGAAGAAAGGAACTCATAAATGTAAAATAAGGGCATAGAGGCCAAAGGATAATGGGATAATAAAATAAATAGTGCAAGTAAAAATAAGATAAAATGACTAAATTGAGCAGGAACCTTTCTGAGGGCACTGAACTTGAGTTAAAAAATGTGAATAAGTGTAGGTGGTTGCAGAGCTGAAAGAATTATATATGGCATAGAATGTGTATTCGTTAAGATTAAATCAATAAAAATTGTCATTCGGTTGTTTATCATAAATTATTACACATCCTATGCATTTTCTTACACTTATTTAATATATTAATTCAAGACACAGGGAAAGCTAACTGTGAAAAAATATGAAATATTAAAAAATGAAATATACTTTAACAAATTTTTCTTGAGTATCTACAAGTGAGATGCTACAGAAGATAAAAAGACAATATAATCTCTGCCTTCAAGTATAATACTCTATGTAAGTTAGACATTAGTCAGATAGATATTCAATCAGAATTTTTTAATTGCTTATTATAGGGGAAAAAAAAAACTATTGTGAGTACTGGCTATCATAGTGAATTTTGGAAACTTTTACTGGCACCACAGCTCTGACTTAGCAATACCTCTCAATAACAAAAGCATAGTCACTAACAAGAACAATCGCTAAGCAAAAAAATTATGAATGAACATTAGCTTTGAGCAAATCTACTCCCTTGTGAAATCTTCAAGGTGTGTCACTTAGGAAATTCAAAATAAAGATTGTTAAAATTTGGTAATTAAGTAATTAATAAGCCAGCTAATCTTAAGAAAATATTTTTTGCTTTGTTAAAGTATTTTATCTGTGGTTGTTCCCTCTTTCAACAATATCTAAGAAACTAATATTCAACTAGGAGATTAAACCATATATTAAAGAATCTCTACTCTATTGTCTATAGAAAGGCACATGCAATATAGAAGATGCATATATTCAAGTAGAGTGTACTATAATGCTGAATGGAGTGAGTGGACAGCATTGCAGACAACTGATTATGAAAAGAGGGAATATATATTTTGTAAAATAGATACAAAATATGTGGAGTTTTCTACTTCACAGAGTCTATCCTTATATCCTTGTCTCCTAGTATAAAATGGACCTTGTCCTTCCATTATATTATGTTACCTACAATATTGTATTGTATTTAATTAATACATTTCCATCTCCCTTCACTAGATGTATTCTACTTGAGGGCAAAGACCATGCTGGCCTCCTTTCAAATTAATTCACTAAATAATGAAGGAATAATAATTAATACTATATCAAATTATTGGAAATCAAATTTGACATTATAGCTATTGATTATCATGTTACAGAATACTACTGATTTTTAAACAATTAATTTCTGCTTGGTATCCCTGAAGCATTTAATTGATTGTCCCCCCATCCTCCCCACTCACCTCTTCTACATGGTCATGACTGTGTGGTGAGCATGGCCAACACGTGCTACAAAGCATAATCAAAAATATTTCTACATTGTATATAGATCACTATAATCACAGTGTTCTTTCTAATAACCAGAATATTCACCCCATGGGACAGCATTCTTTTTAGCAAATACTGAAGGAGTAGCAAGCCGCACTAGTTTGTGTCAGATCAGAAAAATAACAGCAGAGGAAGCTAAAACACTGAGCTTTTTTTTTTTTTTTTGTGGTACGCGGGCCTCTCACTGTTGTGGCCTCTCCCGTTGCGGAGCACAGGCTCCGTACGCACAGGCTCAGCGGCCATGGCTCACGGGCCCAGCCGCTCCGCGGCATGTGGGATCTTCCCGGACCGGGGCAGGAACCCGTGTCCCCTGCATCGGCAGGCGGACTCTCAACCACTGCGCCACCAGGGAAGCCCACCACTGAGCTTTATATCCCTTTTTTTTTTTTTTCCCTCAGCATTCAGGCTTTTCGGAAACTTTACTCTTTGTTTCAGAAAAGTCTTCAGTCTGTCAGTCACTGTAAAGAGCATATATATAAAGTTCTAAAGCAATTTGTTCTCCTTTTTCTTTTAGCTTACCTCGTCATTTGCCTTTCCAAATTCAACTATTTGGGGAAAGGCCTATGACAGACATTGGAAATTGACAGAGAGTAATAAACTGAAGGGCAAGTCACATGGAAACTTTTTTTAAACCAAGAACTCATAATAGCATTTTTCTGATGAAGCAAATTAAGAAAAAATGTTGTTTCTTAGCTCAAATAAATGATTTCTTCCAAGTTTGTTTTACATATGGATAAAATTCTATTGATTCATTGTCTTTGCTAGGAGAGAAGTGATACAAATTTATTCTGAAGACCACACATTCTGAGATTTGTTTCCTCTTTTGAAAAAAGAATGAAAATTTTAGGAATCTTCTTAGGAGTTTTAGGAATTCCTGTATGAAAATTAAGTCATCATCACTTTCTACCTGTTTGGGCTAGATAATTAATCTTCCTGAAGCTCAATTACTCAGCCTAAAAAGTGAGAATATTATTATGTAATACTTCCCAGAATTGTAAGGAAAATTTAATTAGGTAATGTTTATAAAACAGTAAGCACAGAACAAACACACAGTAGATGCTCAATTAATGCTAGTTTTCCTGTCTGATAAATTAAATTATCTGGAGAGTGTCATTAATTCATATACTATTGCATTTATAAATCACAAACCCAACTTGAAAGTTTGACTGTTACCTACAGAATATATATCCAAAGGTGGTAACCTTACAATAGTAGTATATGGTGGTGGTACAAAATCATATATGGAACTGTTTATTATGAAATTCTGTATCTTCAGAATGTTATCAAAAATGGTTAATTATTTATAATTTTTAAGGGTCATAAAAAGAATAAAATGAACAATATACAGTGAACAAAATATCATACTGTTCATATGCAAAAAGATTTTCTTACATCTTCTGAGATTTTCCTAGAGGTGTTTTTTGGAGTTATAATTTTAACAAGAATGACTATAAAAGAAACTCCTATTTTATTAAACCAGTGTTGAATTAAAACTGACCCATATCCAGCTCAATATTATGCCTCATCTTTTATCTCCATGATGTTATTTAACCAAAAATATAAAATTGTATTTCCTACATCTGTGAAAATATTATCAGTATAATCTCAATCCACATATTTCATGCCCATCTTGTTTGAGCACTCTGTCTCACCAAGTCAAAGGGGAATTTTTCTGAACCAAGTCGTTTTCATCTCTAGTCTCCATGAGACTCACAGTCTTCAGCTAGTGTACAATCACTTTCTTGAGGAAAGGTAACAAAGGTTTAGGAGTGTGCTAATTTGTCACTTACATATAGTACTATGAAATTAATATCCCAATATGTGAAGTTAAAGAATCTCCCCTTTATATATATAATTCTTCCCTTTAACGTATTTTAATCCAAAACTTCTAAAGCAATTATTTTGTAAATTATTTAATCACAGTACTTCCATCACCAACCCGCCCCCCCCCCCCACAGTGGGCTTAACACCTACATCTGACAGTCTCATAGCAGTCTGAGTGCATTGGACATTAACTTTTAAACATCAGCTAGTTATTATGGATACGGAACAGAAAGCACCCTTTAGAACACTTGTCAGCTAAATTTCTGTATCTACAACATTTAGCTAAGATTTTCGTCACTGTAAAGAAAATAATCCTGTGTAGCTAAAGTCTGAGTTTTCTTCTTCCTTCTGTATATCAAAATGAATCCTTAAAATCTTTTGTTTTCTTCTATATCAATTTCCTCTTATATCAGTCACCTATTTTAAAATGAGTACCCAGTATACTTTTGACATAATTGAGCACCAGTCTGATGGGAAGCATTTGGTTTGCTGGTTAATGATATAATCACATCGGGTTGTTTTAAACTGAATGAAAACAAAGTCCAGAAATTCAGATTTTAGCCTTCTATGTTCCCCTCCATATCTTTTTGTACTTCTTTCCATTTATATATGGAGCCATTCAATGGCCATTATTACAAATGTTTAAAAATATTTAACTTTAGTGAATTAATCAATTTTTTTTGAAAACATGAATTTTTTTTGAAAACATGTATTTAGATGTTCTGGGAAGAGAGAAAAAAAAGGTAACAATAAGTATATTCTCTTTTCCTTCTTTTTTTAATCTTAAATAAAAGTGACCCACAATGGCTCACAACTAATTATCAATCCTGGATGATAGATAAATTTTATTATTTTTGTACCTTTCTCTGTTTTTTGAACTTGAAAAAATAATAGTTAAAGGTTTTGCCTTGTTAGTTAAATTTTAGGACATTCGATGCTATTGTTTTTTAGTTTTAGGGAGGTTTTAAGGTATTTTCAACACCAACACATGTGATGCCTTTGTTTCTTTTGATTTTCCAGAGATTGGCTTCTTATAATAACACTTTAGGAAAATAATTTTGAGTATGTTTATAAGGAGCAAACTAAGAGATTGTGTATGACTTGCTATGACACAAATAATCATTCACACTGCAGGATTGTCTTGAGGCATTAGAATCTTCACACTCCTTCAATTTAAAAAATCATATTTCAAAGAAACTCTGAAATAACCCATTCATATAATTGTATGTGATAAAATAGGTGTATGTAAAAGAGCTTAACTTGCTGTCAATAACCCAGGATGTAGCACTGGACTGCTACAGTTTTGACTCTGTGAACTTAGCCAAGAATACCAAGAGCTTTACTTGGCCTCAGTTTTTTGTTTGTTTCCTTTTGTTTGCCAGATACAAAATAACTGGGATACACTTGCTTTTTAGGTCACTTCCAAAATGATCACTCTGTGTTTCTATAATTTATACTTTTAAAAATTACAATTAAATAAATCAGTTTACATCTGGTAATAATCAAGACAAGATTTAGGCAATAATCTTTAGCTTGAGGTTGCCTAAATATTTTAACTTAATGATTTTCAGATTTTCAAGGTATTTTATCATCTACTCAAATTAAGAATGCTTTTCCCTTTCTGGGCTGACAGTTTTTTTACTTTTTTTTTTTTTTATTATGTAGAAATATACGTATTTCAGGAATTGAAAAAAATGGTCAGAGTATTACATTTCTTTTAAATCCCCATACATTAAATTCTCAAATGACTCAAAGATATCCTGAGGTCCTATGAATTAAACTCAAAGTTACACTTTTAAGTCCTTATGAATTAAAAGCTCAAACAACTCAAAGATACCAAGACATCCTTAGACCAAAGTTGACATGTTTGCAGCCATTGAAGACAAATGACAGAGGTTTGCTTTTAGGACATTGGTGGATATCCAAAGGAAGTTTCTGGACTATAGCTCTTGCACAGAGAAAATGGTGTTCTAATCATTTTTTTCCCCTAAACTTTCCTAGTTTCTAACGTGTGGTAAAATGCATAATGTCCACTCATAATGCAATTATATTAGACCCCTAACCATGGCAAGGGCTAATTAGGGCTTGTCTAAAGATTTCTCTAAATAGAGTAAGAAGTCATATAATCAGATGAGAATTAGAATAAGTTATTCATCCTCATTGCAAACAATTAAGATATCTTCTATTGTTTAAATTAAGATTTTACACATCATGGATTTGATCTACCTTAATTGAAAATGCATGTTATAATATTAATTTTTTTATTCCCATTTGAAAGAAAAATAAGTAACATTGGTAAGATTTCTGGCTCCATTTCTAGGTAGTCCTGAGGATACCCTATCATATGTTATCACAAATAAAATATCAAAAATGTATTGCTCTTTCCAAAGTTTAATTTGCTTGTGCTTTGATAAAGACCCTTATATTCACAGAACACTGAGGCTAAGATGCAAAGGAAATTCTTGAAAGTATGAAAAATATGAAAACATTTTAAAAACCTTTGGAAGCAACAAGGAGTAAAAGTGACACTAAAGCAAAGTAAAGCAGTCAAAGGAAAGAAATCTTGAGAGATTCAGTCAGAGAAGAAGAAATATAATTGTCAGCAATGACAAAATACAGAAGTCCAGATTCAAGTAATAATATATAGTTCTTAAAGGAGGCAGTTTCCAAGACACATGAATGTACATGACACATAATGAAAGAAAAATAATAATTAAAGCATTATTATTTGCTAATCAAAGTGAAACCAAAATCAAATCGAAGTGAAAAAAAGAAAAACAATTTTAAAAATCCCTGATATCAGAAAAAAAAAATCTTATCCAAAGATCAAAATGTCAGACACAACTGATGAAAATAATGTTATAAAAGTTGGATTTTAATTTTTTTAATATTAAAAAATATCCTCTACACTTCTGACATAAATGCAGCTTAATTGTAGAGACAAAAATCATATAGGTGTCTGAATTTTTAAAAAAATACAAAACAGAAACCTAAATACCAGAAAACTAATGGAGTAATATCTATAGAAATTTTTGGTAGTAAATATTAGATTTCTAGAAGTTTATATTACATCATTTTATGTTAAAGAGTATATGAAAAAGATAAGTATCTAAAGTTTAAAAAATAGAAGCATGCATGTGACTTCCTAAAATGATATTACTTAAAGACATAATTAAAATTATTCAAAACTGAGGAATTCGAGGGTCAAATGCCTGGAGATAAATATTGTGGCAGAGTGTATCTTCATAAATAACTAAGTCAATAATTTAAATTCTCTTCTTTCAATATGTTTGCCATCTCTCCAGTGAGAGGTGGAGCCTATGTCTCTTCTCCTTGAACTAGAGTGGAACTTTGCAACTAACGCAACTGTTCTGAGTTGAACTATGTTCCCTTCCCCTGCTCTCAAAAAAAAAAAAAAGATATGTTAAAATCTTAACCCTTAATACCCTAGAAGATGACTTTATTTAAAAATAGAGCCATTGCAGATGTAATTGGTTAAGATGAGGTCATGTTGGAGTAGAGTGGGTCCCTGATCCAATATGACTGGTGTCCTTATAAGAAGATGGTCAGGCTTCCCTGATGGTGCAGTGGTTGAGAATCTGCCTGCTAATGCAGGAGACACGGGTTCGAGCCCTGGTCTGGGAGGATCCCACATGCCGCGGAGCAATTAGGCCCATGAGCGACAACTACTGAGCCTGCGCGTCTGGTGCCTGTGCTCCGCAACAAGAAAGGCTGCGATAGTGAGAGGCCCGCACACCGTGATGAAGAGTGACTCCCACTTGCCACAACTAGAGAAAGCCCTCGCACAGAAATGAAGACCCAACACAGCAAAAATAAATTAATTAATTAATAAACTCCTACCCCAACATCTTAAAAAAAAAAAAAAAAAGAAGATGGTCATATGAAGACAGAGACACATGAGGAAAACACCATGTAAAGATACAGGATTGAAGAGATGCATCTACAAGACAAGGAACACTAAAAATTGTGAGGAAACCACCAGAAACTAGGAAGAAACAAGGAAGGATTTTGTTTTCAGAAGGAAAATGGCCCTGCTGACATACTGATTTTAGACTTCTAGCCTCTAGAACCCTGAGGCAACAAACTTCTCTTGTTTTAAGCCCCCAGTTTGTGGTACTTCATTATGGCAGACCTAGGAACTAGTATAATGACCAAAAAGTTATGGCAGAAGGGACACTATATGTATATTGATGTAGGACAGAAAAACTAGATTTTCCACCTGGATCTCTCTGCTGCGAGAAGTGCCTTGAGAGCTCTGCATTGACATGTGAAAACTCTGAGTACCCTGAATCTAGCATGCTAAGGAGATCATGTTGAAAAATCACATTGAGATAGAGAGCAAAGTGTCTCAATACAAAATCAAGGTTTAAAAAATATTATATTTCTATACCACAGTGAGAAATAAATTAAAAATAAATCAAAAATAAAATAACATTTACAATAGCATAAACAATTAAATACTTAGGATAAATTCTAACAGAAGATGTGGAGGAACCCTAAATAAAAACTATGAAACTTTTTTAAGATAAATTACAGACTGAAGTTAAATAGAGGGGTATACCATGATCATGGATTGGAAAGATCAATATCATAAAGATATCAATTATTTCTGTAGAAGAAAATAAATCAAAACACCGTAAACTTCTTTTAACATGCTGTCATCTGAGTGTCATTCCAAAAGAAAGTTCTGAATTGGAAAGATGAGTGAAGTTTTGTAGAGCTCAAGCAAGAGAGAATAGCTAAAGTTTACCTAACTTGAAGAACAGTTGGTCAAATTCGCCTCTTGGAAGATGGAAAATTTACTCTTGTAGTTTAACAGCAATTGTTTGAGCAAAGTGTCTTCAGCAATGTGGATGTTAAAGTCATGAGAGGGCTACCAATAAGGATAAGGGCAAATAAAAGTAACTCCTAATGTTACACAAGGCTCAAAGTGGAAACATTTTAGGCTTTCAAGGTCCCTCACAGACCTCTCTTGTTCAAGAGGGAACTTGAATCTCATAATTTGACCACATGTAGATTTGTTCAGAATTCTAGATTGATGCCACTCATTGATCGTGGTCCCAGATTCATTGGTGATGGTTGCCATTAGGGCTCCTTATGATTTTTGTCTTTGTAGTTGAATTTAAATTATCTAGCCAATGAGTTGCTATGCAGAAGACGTTAAGACTCTGGAGAGAACAGGGAAAAAAATTCTGCAGGAAACAATTAGCTTTCCTTTCTTGTTTATGTGAAAATTATACAGTACATCTCTTGGTAGGTAG
This sequence comes from Delphinus delphis, assembly GCF_949987515.2. NCBI lineage: Eukaryota > Metazoa > Chordata > Mammalia > Artiodactyla > Delphinidae > Delphinus > Delphinus delphis. Next base: position 99,847,932 of record NC_082686.1, on the reverse strand, counting down.
TGCATACTACTTTCCCTAAGTCAGCACATGCATTGCCCTGTGTGCTGAGTATATTTAAAGCTTTTCCCATGGAAAGAAAAAAAAAGAAGAAGAAATTTACTGTAAAATAAACTTTTGCTAAATTTGAAAAAAAAATAAAAAGCTTTTCTGCATTGCACTACAGCTTGGTGAATTTATACCAATTCTTGCAATTCTTATTTAAGTTTCCTAGGTTACTAAAATGGTTGTTTCAATAATGGCATAATAGGGCTTCCCTGGTGGTGCAGTGGTTGAGAGTCCGCCTGCCGATGCAGGGGACACGGGTTCGTGCCCCGGTGCGGGAAGATCCCACATGCCGTGGAGAGGCTGGGCCCCTGAGCCATGGCCGCTGAGCCTGCGTGTCCAGAGCCTGTGCTCTGCAACGGGAGAGACCACAACAGTGAGAGGCCCGCGTACCGCAAAAAATAAATAAATAAAACTAATGGCATAATAAATTGATTTTGAACTAAGAGAGAAAACAGCAACTCAGGATTCACTGGTACATATCGTTTGTTATGTCTTTCTTCAGGCTAAGAAAATGTAGACGTTTTTCTTCTAATTCCAGTGAATATTCTGGAAATTTATCGTCCTGTCCCATATTACTTGAGACCATAGTTATTAAGATCTTAGTGCCAAAAGAAAGAATAAAGATTTTGCATAGATAAAAGGAATTTGGTCAGATTATTAGAAACCAGAAAACTGGTGGAAATGGAAATAGATACCGGTATCTGTTCACGTAGTAGAATTTTCTAGCAATCTGTGTTCCCAAGATCCAGGAACATTCAAACAATATGATCCAGGGTCCATATTTAGATATCAAAAATTATTAACCAAATAGTTTCCTTTGTATTCCTGAATGATTTCCAGGAATGAAAGTTCCCAAATAAATTTTATTTTTTAAAATGCATTGCATAGATTTGAGAAGGTGATAAGCATGAAAACCATAACACTGTCACAGGAACATGAAGTTCCTTATGAAGCACATGGACTTTGGTGGGACTGAGTCTGTAGGCATGTGTTAAATTATAATGCCATTTGCAGAGACATGGAGGGAACTAGAGACTGTCATACTGAGTGAAATAAGTCAGAGAAGACAAATATTATATGATATTGCTTATATGTGGAATCTAAAAAAAATGGTAAGAATGAGCTTACTTACAAAACATAGAGTCATAGATGTAGAAAACAAACTTATGGTTACCAAGAGGGAAGGGGAAGAAGGATAAACTGGGAGATTGGGATTGACATATACACACTACTATATATAAAATAGATAACTAATAAGAACCTGCTGTATAGCAAAGGGAATTCTACTCAACATTCTGTAATGACCTATATAGGAAAAGAATCAAAAAACAGTGGAAATATGTATAACTGATTCACTTTGCTGTACAGCAGAAATTAACCAACATTGTAAATCAACTGCACTCCAATAAAAATTAATTGAAAAATGAAAACTTGTAATGGTCATAACATGGTAGAGAGATAGCAATAAGACTAACAGTAGGGTAAATAAGAATGCAGTTTCATAAGACTTAGAAGAGAGTTAATGTTCCAATTTGGTACTAGAAGTTAGGAGAAGGAAGTTTTTTTTTATCTCTTTGCAAAGGCTGCTTCCCAGGTACCTTAAATTATTAGATACAATTAAACATGTATATATTTGTGGGGAATGACAGTCTAGGGTATTTGTCTTTTAATTTTTCTTTATATTAATCATCCTAAAAGCTTGTTTATCAGTATGTAGTGAAAGAAAAGTGACATAATTGTCTGGTACAAAGATTTATTTTCCCAGGGAAAATGATACAAATCCAGCAATCAAATTAATTAAATTCTTTAGCTGGAAAGTGAGTTCATTGGTGCCTTGTGTAGTCTAATGTCAAGGTTTAAACTCTGGTGCTCAGAATAACAAGACTGGGGAGGAAACTCATATTAGCAATCAAGAATCCTAAACCAACAGAGGGAGATAAAAAAACCAAACAAACAAATCCATTAAAATTTGGAAGAGAAAGAAAAAAAAGTTGTAGTAGTTTTGGCTCCCTGCATTCAAGTGTCTCAATCTGAAGAATCTGGGTGCAGGCTAGGCCTAGTAGTTTGCTTTAAATCCAAGTTTCCCGAGAAACTTTTTTGCTATGCGTAGACGTTCAGGAGGTAGATGTATGATGTCTTTTCAACTGGGAAACATGAATCCAAGGGTCAGTTCCCTGAAAGTTTACTTAAGTATTTATAATTAACAATACCTGATAAGGTTCCTTCCAGTGAGGTACATGTGTAGTCTTAAATTGGTATCATTTCTAGTAAATAAAGTGGATTAATGGATTTAAGGTCATGCAGAGCTTCCTGAAGTTTATTCTTGATAAAAGGCAAACCTTGGATCTGTTGATAATAAGCTTGTATTAAAGATTTACAAAATTTGTCCATATCAGCCTACTATAAAAGAGAAGAGCTAATGTTGGGGTGAGATCACAAGATGCATAGGCATTCAGTAAGGAGGTTCTGTGTGGCTAGTCTATGAGTCCTTTTTGGATGGAGTCAATGGCTATGAGACCGGAAGGCAAAGCTTTGGCCACAGCACTGAAGTTCATCCAATAGTTTTGCAAGTTTTAATTTTAGAGTACAATTTATTTATTCCACTTTCTCTGAGAAATGTGAAAATGAAGCTTCTAAGCAACAGGCAGAGCCTTACCAAGTATCTTAATTACTCTTCTGATGAAATAAGACCCCTAATATCAGACAAACAGGAGAGTTTTCCAAAATGAGAAATGCAAAGCATAAAAGTTGCTTTGCTACTAACAGAGCAGCTGCTTTATGGCAAGAAAAGGCTCTAGCTAACCAGAAAACATGCAGAAAAATAGTAAGAATATATTTATAGCCATATGAGGCTTAATTAAATCCATTTGTAGATGTTCAAAAGAGCCTAAAGATGTTGGTTTATGTTCATGACTCGCCTTTATAGTTTTCTCAGGATTGTAGCCTTCACAGATAGTGTGTACACTATCACAAACATCCTCAGAAACATCCTCTGAGATCTTGTTGAAATTTTCTAACTAAGCCCTATTTAAGATAGATTTTAGTTTCTTTTACATGATGGGTTAAAAATTTTGAGAGACTTCATCTCAATGTTTCAAGAGAGTCCATAGAGGTAAATATCATAGTGTGTACAGAGACCATCTGGGTGGAATAAACAATTTAATCCATTCTAGCATGTATATATGTGTGTGTTTGTTGTTGTTCTGTTCTGTTTGTCTTTCCAAAATTGAGTGCTTGGTACTGGAGTTGTTCCAAGACCTGAGTAGAGTTCTCTACAGGATCAGTTAGCTATACAACTGCTGCCATTATGCATATAGAAGGGTGAGCTTTTCCTATAAGGTTAAGTGAAAACTTATAATAACAATGATTTCTGATATCTGTTGTCCTGTTTAGTTAGGATCATCAGTGCTTGTCCCAAATTTTCACATACACATAGAAATGAAGTTTTATGTTTATTGGGTAATTAAAGGTAAGGCATTTTGAAGGAAATGCTTAATTACTGGAGACAATCTATAGTGTCTAAGCCAAAGGCTCATGTTTGTCAGCGTCCCTCAAGTGTATAAGGAGGTATTCAGTTCTAGAAATTTAGAAATCTAATATACAATATCCTGTGGGACCCAGAACTCCTCCAAGTTTTCTTCTAATAATCGATCAGGGAAAAAGATAAATAGCTTCCTATTTGGGGGGAAACAATTACCATTCTGTATATTGTCATGGCTTAGAAAATGTACTTACATCTGAAAAAAATGGACTTTTTCTTTAAAAGTTTTGTCAGTAAATAGAGAGAATCAATTCTGGAAGACTTTCAGTCTGGAGAACACAGCAGGAGATCAACCATATATATAAGAGTGGAGTTCTAGTTGAGCATTTGCAAAAAGTAAGAGGATGCTTCTCTATCAGCGTAAGGTAACAATCACATGTATTGTTTATTTCCTTAAGTAAATGCAAAGAAAGATACTATGAGTTTTGTTGGAAAGGTGTACTTAAAAAAAAAATGCTGAACATATATCTACCAGTACAAAGTTAGCTGTCTCAGGAATTGAAAACAGGATGTATAATGGTTGGCGACTACAGGGAAGTGAAGTATGAACTTGCTAATGGCCCATAAGTTTTGTAGAACATGATAATCACATCCACTTGCCCTTTTGATATGCAAAAGGTATATGGCAGGTGTTAATACAGGAAATTTTGTGTCCTTTTTGGAGTTATGTGGTATCATGGGCCACTGGCTTTCAGTAGTCTCTTATAGTAATAGGTATTAGGCCAGTAACCACATAGATGGGTTGATTGAGAAATTTATGTGTTCAGCCTCATTGATATGTTCTAGATATGAAGTATCTTTAGCCAAGAGGTTGCTGGGAGTAGATCCAAGGTCTGAGATATTGATAGTGGAGGCACCAGAGTGAGGAATAAAACTATGCTATCATAAAATCAGGGATTAATTTCCTTCTGAGATTTCCAAAAATGATCATCTGGTTCATTTTTCATAATGGCCTTTCCAAATAGGTCTTCCAAATAGGCCCACAGACTCATTGTAGTGAAAGCACTAGGCAGAAAACTATACTGATCGGTTTCAGAGAGACAGAAATTTAGTGAGACAAAAGCAAAGTCTATGGGGTATTTCAGATTCTTACCAATGAAGCTTCTTTGTTAGTCTGAAAAAGAAAGGATGGAAACATGATATGTTTACAGTATAGAGTGTAGTCTTGGAATCAATAATACAATGTGCCGTTTGTATATCTTCTTTGGAAAAATGCCTCATCAGTCCTTTGCCTATTTTTTAATCAGGTTATTTGTGTTTTTGTTATTGAGTTGTAGAAGTTCTTTATATATTATGAATGATAATTCCTTATCATGTGAATAATTTGCAAATATTTTCTCCTATTGCACAGGCTATCTTTTCATTCTGTTGATTGCTTTCTTTGCTGTGCAGAAGGTTTTTAGTGTGATATAGTCCTACTTGTTTATTTTTTCTTGTGTTGCCTGTCTTTTTGATGTCACATCCAAGAAATCATTGCCAAGAGCAATGTCAAGAAGGTTTTCTCCTTTATTTTCTTCATGTAGTTTTACCATTTCAGTTCTTACATTTAATTCTTTCATCCATTTTGAGATAATTTTTGTGATGTTATAAGATAAGGGTCCAATTTCATTCTTTTGCATGTGAATATCCATTTTTCCTAACATCATTTATTAAAGAGATTATTGTTTCTCCATTGTATATTCTTGGAACTCTGTCAAAGATCAGTTGACTGCATATGTGTGGGTTAATTTCTGGGCTCTCTTTTCTGTTCCATTGGCCAAGATATACAAATAGCCAACAGATATATGAAAAGGTTCTCACATAACTGGTCATCAAGGAAATGCACATCAAAACCACAATGAGCTATCTCTTCATACCTGTTAGAATGGTGATTATCAAAAAAAACAAAAGAACAAATGTTGGTGAGGATGTGGAGAAATTAGAACCCTTGTATATTGTTGGTGGGAATGTAAAATGGTACAGCTTCTATGGAAACAGTATGGATGTTCCTCAAAAATTTAAAAGTAAAACTACTATATGATCTGAAATCTCACTTCTAGGTATATATCCAAAAGAACTGAAATTATGATCTTGAAGAGATGTCTGTAATCTCATGTTCATTGCAGCATTATTCATAATAGCCCAGATATAGAAACAATGTAAATGTCCATCAATTGATCAATGGGTAATGAAAATATGATATATACTTATAATGAAATATTCAATTTTACATAGCAATTTGTTTTCTTTGTGTTAAATTGACATGTAAATCAGGACTCATCAGCTTTCAAATATGTGTAACATGGGCTTTTTAACTTTGCTGAACAAACCCAGCCTAAACAAAATGCAGTAATTTCAGGGAAGTAGGAGACATTTAAATAGTTATTATTTTATCCTGGAACATAGATACAGATTTGACTACATCTGATATGCTAGAAATTGGAGGCAAAAAAATGTAAGTGCATGTTTATATATTTCAAAATTGCTTTTACTTCAATTGCAGCATAGAAAATATAACAATATAACCCTTAGTATTATGCTAAAGAAAAATAATTACACTCTTACAAGAACTTATCTTTAAGTAATCATTAATTCAAATCATTAATTTGTCTTTTACACGATTTAAGGCAAAATGTAAGTACATTGTGATATTTTAAATGACTTAGGAAGATTAAGAGAATAAAGTTAGATCATATTTTACAGTAAATTTGGCTATTAGTTTATATCTGTAAAACTAGCACTATCTTGTGCAATGATGTGGCATTTTTATTATCTTATCAAATAAAACACATCTCTATTTTTTTTATATCCATCTCCATAACACTGACCAAAATCCTCATCCCTGTTTTTGTTTTAAAACACCACCTGGAGAATCTCCAACATCAAACCAATCCAGCTCACTAATAAGCCAATAACCAGGTTTTCACTTCAGTGTCAGTAAAAAAAGAAAAGAAAAACACTAATCAACTGCGTAGATTTGTCCCTTTGTAAATCCATGCTATCTAACCTTGATTGAGTCTGCAATGCAGCCTAGAATTTCCTCTACGTTTGTTTTGTCAGCTTCCTCTCCTTTTCTTCAGAAAGGCAGTTTTATTTCTTCTTTACTTCTCTTAAATCTCCAGTTCCACTAGGACCCTTAGTTGGACTCTGGAGATGACTTCATCATTTACTCATTTATAACCAGAACTGTCAGATGGGCTCTCTTCTAAAATTCAGTTCTTAAACCTGAACAATTACCTGTAATATCATCCATTTTGTTCTTTATGTCTCCTCTAAAATGGAATAGAAGTAGATTTCCCTACTCTGAAGGTAATCCTTTCACCACATAACTGAGATATTTTACCTTCTGGTCCTAAGGAACCGTACTGTCTATTACCTATTTATCTTCTGTACCTTCAACTTCTTTCTCCTCTATATTCTTCTTACAAGCATTTAAATACGCTCATATCTCTGACACTTACACATTTTCTTTGGTCCCATTTTCCTCTCCAGTGTTTATCTCAGCCCTCTGCCAACTCCAAAATGTTATTTCTGCTGTGTCCCTACTTCTTTACTTTCATTCATGCCACAAATCTCTGTTATCTGGCTTCAGTTCTCACTCTTTTCCCCTGAAACTAGCATTGTGATATCACAAATAGCTTTATTATTAAGAAATATAATGGACACCTTCAGTTTTATCATATCCTTGGGGCATTTTACATTGTATTGTTTCTTTTTGAAATACTTCCGTGTAACCATACATCTGGGGTTCCCTTCTTTTTATTTTTTTTATTGCATTTCTAGTGAAATACTCTTCCTTTTCTCATCTCATATTATATTCAGAGTTTTTACCCATCCTTTCATGATTCAGTTCACATTAATTCTGATGATACACTCATCTGGATAGCCAAACACCACTTTAATGACTGTCAGACTTATGTGTCGAACTAAACACAAAACATCACAGTTAACTCAAGACCAACGTGATTAAAACTGACAACAGTTTGTCTCTTGCTTCTCCTTATGTACATCTTGTCTCAGAGAACAGCATGATCATCTACCACACTCTCAACGCCTAAAACACAGAATCATCTTTGCATACCTCTTTCCCTCACTTTGCACAATCAGTGGATCTTCAATTCCTGAAATTCAGTTGATTCTACTTCCAAATTGTATATATATATATATATATATATATATATATATATATATATATTTAACTTTTTATTTTATATTGGAGTATAGTTGATTAACAATGTTTTGTTAGTTTCAGGTGTACATCGAAGTGTTTCAGTTATACATATACATATATCTATTGCTTTTTTCAAATTCTTTCCCCATTTAGGTTGTTACATAATATTGAGCAGAGCTCTCTGTGCTATACAGTAGGTCTTAGTTGGTTATCCATGTTAAATATAGCAGTGTGTACATGTCAATCCCAAACTCCCTAACTATCCCTTCCCCCGGCCCTTACCCCTGGACACCATAAGTTCATTCTCTAAGTCTGTGAGTCTGTTTCTATTTTGTAAGTAAGTTCTTTTGTATCATTTTATTTTTAGATTCTGCATATAAGCGATATCATATGATATTTCTCTTTCTCTGTCTGACTGACTTCATTCAGTATGACAATCTCTAGGTTCATCCATGTTGCTGCAAATGGCATTATTTCATTCTTTTTAATGGCTGAGTAATATTCCATTGTATATATGTACCACATCTTCTTTATCCATTCTTCTGTTGATGGAAACAGCTCATGTGTCTTAATATCATCAAAACAAACAACCCAATCAAAAAATGGGCAGAAGACTTAAATAGACTTCTCCAAAGAAGAAGTCTATTTCTCCAAAGAAGACATACAGATGGCCAAGAGGCACATGAAAAGATGTTCAACATTGCTAATTATTAGAGAAATTCAAATCAAAACTACAATGAGATGTCACCTCACACCAGTCAGAATGGCCATCATCAAAAAATCTACAAACAATAAATGCTGAAGAGGGTGTGGAGAAAAGGGAACCCTCTTGCACTGTTGGTGGGAATTAAATTGATACAGCCACTATGGAGAACAGTATGGAGGTTCCTTAAAAATCTAAAAGTGGAGCTACCATATTATCCTGCAATCCCACTCCTGGGCATATATCTGGAGAAAAACATGGTGCTGAAGAATACATTCACTGCAACATTCATTGCAGCACCGTTTACAATATCCAAGACATGGAACCAAATTATATTTTTAAAACTTCCACTTGTCTTCATTTCCTCTGTCACATTTGTAATTCAAATAAAAGTATATTTTCCTTCTGACAACTAAAAATGTCTCTTAACTAACATTTTTCTATATTTCCAAGTCTCTTTTTTCTCTGTATTGGCTGAGAGTAATTTTTCCAATACATTAAATACGTCATGTCATTCTTTAGCTTAACAATCATAAATAGTTTTCTACTAGTACTAGAAGTAAGCCCAGACTTCTTAGTGTGATTGAAAAGGTATGCAACTTAATGGATACATTGTTAAAGGGAAATCACAAAACTCATGGGAAAGGGTGTTTCCAAAGAGCACCCTTGATAGAAGTTACTGGAACACATAAATCTCACGAAGTTGAAATTCTTCAGTGAAACCAGTAATAGGGTTTGTTTTGGTAAAATGTTATTTCTACACCAAATTTCTCATTTAACTTCAAATGTCATTTTATTTAAGATGGAGGAATTGTCATTTATTCATGTAAAATAGATCAAATTAGAAAGTTTTCCTATTCACTGCTTAATTTTGTTTCAAACTCCTTAAACTTTTAAAATTTACACTATTAGATAGTTTGTGAGCAAATTCACCTTCAATGCTGCCAGCAGATAACAAGTTAATATACAAATGGAAAGTCCCACCCTGCTGGGATACTGTGACATTTTAATACCAACCAAAATATACTGGGGCTTTGGGGATCTTGCAACATATGAGAAACTTACAAATTTCCAGCACCATCCTAGCCTAATAAAGACAAATTCAAAGAACAAAAGAAATAGAAGAGCCAGTCTGTTTTCTGATTTGTAGGAATTTTCTTATTCCTATCAAATTTGACCAAAACTTACAATAATACTGACTTTTAATTAACATTGAAAAACAATTTCTGGAAAAAATATTTTAAAAACAGAAAAATAAAAAAGAAGAATGCAAAGCAATGTTATTCTCACAAAGGGAAATAACTCACATCCTATAAATTCATTAATTTATCCAGACTATCTAGACTGAGTTGTTTGTTTCTTGATTTCCAGAGAAAAAAATAACATTTTAGACCATGTTTTAGGGCATGATAGTGCATTCTAAATTATTTCTTTTAGTCATGGAATTAAAATTGGCTATTGAATGGTTATTAAATATGTGAACGGTTACATTTTAAGACATTTTACTCACAAATTGGTTGGTATAGACATTTTTTGTCCTTAATTTGTGTCCTTGATTACAAATTTCTCATGGAAAAGCATTCACATCTCATATTTTTATAATCCCAGCCCCCGTCTGTCTCCCTGATTGAAGCATAAATGTCTCCTAATTGTCCCCATGTGTAGTCATTCTTCCTCCAGTTTACATCAAAATAATCTTCCTAAAGTTGAGCTCTAATCCCTACTTCCCTACTGTGGGTGAAATAGAGAAGACCTAAATGCCATCACCTAACTCGGTGTACTGTTTAAGGTCCATGCCGTTTCCCCAGAGATAAACTGTAGGCAGGGAATCAATACAGATGAAATCAGCCTAAATTCACAGTTAGAGTCCTTGACAAGCCTAGCACCAGTTTGAAGTGACCAAGTGGAGAATTAGTCACACAAGGGAATTAGTTCAGTAGGTACCTCAAAGAGCCTATATAAGTAATTTTGGATTCCAAGAACTTTAGAGTAAGCTGCCTTCAATTGTGTCCGGCTGTATTAGTCTCTACAATATCACATTAAAGCAGGCATGGGATTTTTCCAAAGTTAGAAGATTTTTGTAATTCATTTCTCTGTGGCTGTGTAACAGTTTGTGAGGCAGCATGGAGAAATCTGCCAAAAAACAGAAGCAGCCGCAGTGAATTGAGATTTTATGCTTTAAAGGAATCTCCTGACTTCCTTCTCAAAAAATTAAAAATACACATAAGGTTTCCCTGGTGGCGCAGTGGTTGGGAGTCTGCCTGCCAATGCAGGGGATACGGGTTTGTGCCCCGGTCCGGGAAGATCCCACATGCCACGGAGTGGCTAGGCCCGTGAGCCATGGCCACTGGGCCTGCACGTCCGGAGCCTGTGCTCTGCAATGGGAGAGGCCACAACAGTGACAGGCCCGCATACTGCAAAAAAAAATAATAATAATAATACACATAATCATCTATGGATAATGGCTATATTTTTTCACCCTCTTTAAAAGTCTTGTATGACTTTCACCATAACTCTAAATGTGTGTTGTGATTTTGTTAAAGTGAACAGGTAGTATTCCTGATGTAGTCTCTGATATTCACTACCTCCACATTTTCAAATACATGCTACATATATGAACTTTGGTACAACACTTGGAATATAACACATATTTATTGATGACTCTAAATAGCCTTTCTCAACCAGGGTTCCGAGAAAACTAAGCGCTACTAACTTTTTCTCAGTTCTCCCAAGGAAGGTACATAGCTAGTGCCATCTAGATGCATAAAAGATGAGTTAATTTATTATACACAATGAATGCCTCAAGCATTAGGGAAATTGTGTCATGCAAACTCAGTAGAGAAGGTCTGTTTTTGAAATCAAATTAAATGCAACTTGAGCACCAATTTTCAAAAACAGAAGAGAAATCTAATGTCAGCTATTTTGATCCTTCTTTAGGTCTACACAGGTGGACTCTTTGGAGACACTAGGGTTTACCAGATGTCACTGCAGCGGCATTTTTTTCCCCTGCAGTCATGCATACTGCCATCAAAAACTCTTGGTGGTCATGTTCCATCTGAAGTGTTATTTATTTATTTTTTGATTATAGTAAAACATAAGACCTACTCTCTTAACGAATTTTTAAACGCACAATACTATGGACACATTTTGTTAAACATAGGCACAATGTTGTATAGGCACAATGTACATTTGGAACTGATCTCCAAAACTTATTCATCTTGTATAACTGACACTTTGTACCCATTGAATAGCAACTCTCCATTTCCTCCTTCCCACAGCCCCTGGCACTATTCTACTCTCTGTTTATATAGGTCTGACTACTTTAGGTATCTCATGTAAGTGGAATCATGCAGTATTCATTTCTGTGACAAATAACCCAGTTTAAAAAATGCCAAAGGCCTCGAATCGACATTTCCAAAAGACATACAAATGGCCAACAAGCATATGATAGGATGCTCAATATCACTACTAATCAGGGAAATGCAAATCAAAACCACAGTGAAATAACACCTCACACCTATTAGGATGGCTAGTGTCAAAAAAAATAAAAAAAGATAACAAGTGTTTGTGAGGATGTGGAGAAATTAAAATCATTGTGAACTATTGGTGGGACTGTAAAATTGTGCAACTGCTAAAGAAAACAATATGAAGTTTCCTCAAAAATTTAAAAATAGGACTACCATATTATGCAGCAATTCCACTTCTGAATACATATGTAAAAGAATTGAAATGAGGATCTTGAGAAGATATCTGTACTCCCATGTTCATTGCAGTGTTATCCACAATAGGCAAGATATGGAAACAACCTAAATATTCATCAGTAGATGAATGGATAAAAAAATGTGGCATATCTATATGCAATGGACTATTATTCAGCCTAAAAAAGAAGGAAATCCTGCCACATGTAACAATATGGATGAATGTGGAGGACATTACGCTAAGTAAAATAAACCAGTCAGTGAAGTGCTTTTTAATTCTTGACCTAGCCAGTGGACTATGCTGGCTTCTCTGCTGCCCCTTGCCATGTTGAGCTACAAGTGGCTTTTTTGTATCTTTTAAGGCCATGAATCTTGCTGACTATTCACCATGGAAATACTATCTCCTTAAAGATACTCCTTAAAGGGAATTTCCTTGTTGTCCAGTGGTTAGGACTCAGTGCTTTCACTGCCACATCGTGCAGCCAAGAAAAAAAAGAAAGATTATTTTTAGAAGTGCTCCATTCTATAAACCTGTGAACCATAAATGACTTGAAATCTTTGTCCTATAAGATTCAATGCTAGCAAAAAATCAAGTTTCTTTCTCTTATTCATCAAAAGCCTCATTTCCTTTCTCCAGCTACTTAGTTGTTTTATTCCCTCCATGAACCTAGACTCTAAAAGCAATAGGGCTTATTTAGGAGCTTCCTTCAGGATGATTTACTAGGTCTTCACAGTTTTTCCTTTCTGGCTTTGAATAAAAAAATATTGTTTACTCCTATTGTGGGTAGATAAATCTTTTCAACTTGAGTAATTCATCCTAAGAGGTAGGCTCTCTCTTTTATACATAATACAGCACAAATGCTCAAAACATTTGAGTTGAAAAAATACATAAGAAATTGCAAAATGCTTGATGATATCCGAAATAGAGTTCAGAGCTGAATTATTATCTTAATTTACCAAGCTGACCCCAGGGATGTGTTGGGCATTACCACATTGAAAGCAGCTTGGTTTATTTTGTGGGGGGTGGGGGGGGAGCGTGTTGGGTTATTTTTTTTGTTTTTTAAGCAGCTTGTTTTTCACTTAAGTTCAGAAATGTTGCCTGATCCTTCTTTGAGTCTAACTTTGACAGCTAACATGAAACATACTGCTCATTATTTAGCAAACATGAAACATGCTGCTCACTATTTAGCTTTTGTTTTCACTTCATTCTGTATTTATGAAACTTGGTTCCATTTTCCATGCCATTATTTATGAAAGTTTAGAAAACACTTCTGGTATCCTAGGTTTCTTTAGGTAAGCACCCTTCTTAATTTGATTAATTCTTGGGACTGTTTTCTTCTGGCATTCACACTGAAGCAGTTCTATCCTTAGATTTATTCTCAATCTTGAAGTATTAAAATCCAGTTGTAGGGACTGTGTTTATTCACTCCTGTATTACCAGTGTCCATTTCAGTACCTGGTAGAAATATGTTTAGTTTGCATTTCATGGTAACAAAATTTTCCCCTCTCTCCAAAAGCCATTATTTACATTTTTAGTTTTAATTACTTTTTATCGTTTAAATAACCAATTTAACTTAACATTAAGAAAAAGTAAATAATCTGAGGAATTTGTTGGTTCAGGGGCAGAACAGTTTCAACCTTGGCAGTGTCAGGAAATGATACATAACATGGGAGAACTTTTTTTTTTATGAGAGACACAACTAATATACGGAGAAAACAGGGACATCTAAGACATAAAAATGTACCTATAGCATAGACATTGAATAAGGCAAAAAATTTGGACAGAAGGTGTATGTTTAAACCAACAAATAGAGAAAATCATTTCATGAGCTATCATCAGTTATTAAATTTTAGCAGGTGTTCATTATAGAATGGTATTTTGTCCCACACTACATCATGTAGAAATCTGAAATTTGTCTTTTTGTGTTGGCACCTTAGGTGGACAAAATTTATGTTCCAAAATAATGATTTATGTATTGATGATCTCAAATGCTGGTAAGGAGGTGGAGCAACAGGAACTTTCATTCATTGCTGGTTGGAATGCTAAATGATGTAGCCACCTTGGAAGACAGTTTGCTGGTGGCTTACAAAACTAAATTTATCAAGAATAAATTATGATGAAATAGATATTCTAAATAGACTGGATATTAGTAAAGAGATTGAATCAGTAGTCAAAACAAAGCAAAAAGTCCAGGATGAGATGACTTCACTGGTGAATTCTACCAAACATTCAGAAAATAATTAATACATATCCTTTTCAAACTCTTCCAAAAAAATAGAAAAGGAGGGAGCTCTTCCAAACTCACTTTATGAGGCCGGTATTACCCTGATACCAAAACCAGACAAGTATGCCACAAGAAAAGAAAATTACAAGCCAATATCCTTGAACATAGATGTAAAATTTCTCAACAATTGTCAACAAACTGAATTCAACAGTACAGTAAAAGGATCATACACCATGATCAAGTGGGTTTTATTCCAGAAATGCAAGGATGATTCAACATCTGCAAATCAGTCAATATGATACATCACATTAACAAAATGAAGGATAAAAACCATATGATCATTTCAATAGATGCAGAAAAAGCATTTGACAAAATGCAACATCCACTTTTGAAAAAATTCTCCTCAACAAAGCAAGTATAGAGTGAATGTACCCCAACATAATAAAGGCCATATATGACAACCCTCAGCTAACTCAATGGTGAAAAGCTGAAAGTTTTTCCTCTAAGATCAGGAACAAGATGAGGGTGCACACTCTTGTCACTTTCATTTAACACAATACTGAAAGTCCTAGCCATAGCAATTAGGCAAGAAAAGAAATAAAAGGCATTCAAATTGGAAAGGAAGAAGTAAAGCTATTACTATTTGCAGATGGCATGATATTATACATGGAAAACCCTACACACTCTGTGAAAAACTATTAGAATGAATAAATTCTGTAAACTTTCAGGATACACAATCAATTCACAAAAATCTGTTGTATTTCTATGCACTAATAAGGGACTATCAGAAAGAGAATTTAAGCAAACAATTCCATTTACAATTGCTTCAAAAAGAATAAAATACCTCAGAAAAATTTAACCAAGGAGGTAAAAGACCTGTATATTGAAAACTACAAGACATTAATAAAAGAAATTAAAGAAGACACAAATAAATGGGAAGATATTCTGTAATCATGGATTGGAAAAGTCAGTGCTGTTAAAATGTCTATACTGCCCAAAATAATCTTTGTATTCAATGCAATTCCTATCAAAATTCCAATGGCATTTTTCACAGAATAGAATAAGTTATTCTAAAATTTGTATGGGATTACAAAAGACCCCAAAGAGCCCAAGTAATCTTGAGAAAGAAGAACAAAGCTAGAGGTGTCATGCTCCTTGACTTCAAACTATATTCCAAAGCTACAGAAACTAAAACACTATGGTATTGGCACAAAAACAGACACATAGACCAATGGAACAGAATAGAAAGCCCAGATATAAACAGGAGACAAGTATATACAATGAGGAAAGGACAGTCTCTTCAATAAATGGTGCTGACAAACTGGACAGTCACATGTAAAATAATGAAACTTGACTACTTTCTTACCCCATGCACAAAGACCAACCCACGATGCATTAAAGACTTAAACATAAGAGCTGAAATCATAAAACTCCTAAAAGAAAACATAGGCTGTAAGCTCCTTCACATAGATCTTGGTGATAATTTTTTGAATCTGATACCAAAAGCAAAAGCTACAGAAGCAAAAATCAATAGTGGGATTACATCAAACTTAAAAGCTGCTGCACAGCTAAAGAAACTATCAACAAAATATAAAAAAGCAACTTGCTGAATGGGAGAAAATAATTGCAAATCACATATCTGATGAGAAACTGATATCCAAAATATATAAAGAACTCATACAACTCAACAGCATAAAAACAAACAAGCGGATTAAAAAATGACAGAAGATCTGAATAGACATTTTTCCAAAGAAGACCTACAGATGACCAACAGGAACATGAAAAGGTGCTCAACATCACTAATCATCAGGGAAATACAAATCAGAGCTACAATATTATGTCGCCTTACAACTGTTAAAATTGCTATTATCAAAAAGGCAAGGAGCAACAAGTATTGGCAAGGATGGAAGAAAAAAGAACCCTTGTACACTGTTAGTGGGAATGTAAATTGGTTCACTTGCTATGGAAAACACTATGGAAATTCCTCAAAAATAAAAATAGAACTACTATATGATCCAGCAGTTCTACTTCTTGGTATTTATCCACAGAAAATGAAAACACTAAGATGAAAAGATATGTGCAACATTTTTGACAAGAGCCAAGATATGGAAACTACTTAAGTGTCCACTGATGTATGAACAAATAAAGAAATTGTTTTATATATATTTATATATATATGGAATAGAATATTGTTAAGTCATAAAAAAGAATGAAATCTTGCTATTTGAACAACATCGATGGATCTTGAGGGCATTAAGGCAAGAAAAATAAGCCAGACAAAGACAAATACCATATGATCTCTCTGATATGTAAAATCAAAACCAAAACAGAAACAAACAAGAAAAACAAGCTGCGAGATACAGAGAACAGATTAGTGGTTGCCAGAAGTGGGGGCTTGCCAGTGGGAAGAATGGGTAAAAGATATTGAAAGGTTAAAAGAACTATACATACTCTTATTATACGATCCAATAATCCTGGTCTTTAATATTTATTCCAAGGAGTTGAAAATCTATGTCTACATTTAAAAGTGACATGTGGATATTACAGCACCTTTATTCATAATTGCCAAAATCTGGAAGCAACCCCGATGTCCTTCATAGCTGAATAAATTTTTAAAAATTGTGGTACATGTAGACAATGGAATATTACTCAGTACTAAAAATAAATGAAATTTTCTAAAAGGAAATTTCTAAAAAGAAATGAACTATCAAGCCATGAAAAGACATAGAGGAATCTTAAATGCATGTTACTAAGTGAAAGAAGCTAATCTGAAAAGGCTACACACTGTGTGATCCCAACTATATGACATTCTGGAAAAACCGAAATTATGGAGACAATAAAAAGAGCAATGGTTGCCAAGGGTTGGGGCTGAGATGAGATGAATAGGTAGACCACAAAGAATTTTTAGGGTAGTGAAAATACTCTGTATGATACCATAAATTTGAACACATGTCATTACACATTTGTCCAAACCCACAGAATGTACAAAAAGAGTGAAAAGAAATGTAAACTATGGACTTTGGGGGATTATGATGCATCAATGTAGATTCATCATTTGTAAATGTACTGCTCTGGTGGGGGATATCGATCATGCAGGAGGCTTTGAATGTGTGGAGGCAGGGCATATGTGAGAAATCTTTTTACTCTTCCTTAAATTTTGCTGTGAACCTAAAACTGCTGTTAAAAAAAATAGTCAATTAAAAAAAATTAGTGTGGCCTTGAATAAAGACCTCTATTTATTTTAGATGAAACTTTAAATTAAGTTGTTTAAAACTTCTTTATCCTTTCCATTTTTTTCCCACCATCAATTAATCACTGATATAGTCCTTCAATGTTTATTTTACTTTATTTGAAATTATCTAATTTGTTTTCATTTAAACATGTTTAAAATTATTTTATTTTCCTGTGGAGTTGGATCTTTTATGTTTACATCTCACCCTTTTTATCGTGGGCAAAACTTAATCTATTTGATTTGCTGTTAATATAGCTATACAACCCTTCATTTGATGATATTTGCAGTCAAATGTTCTGTCACTGAGCTATACCCCCTTGTTTAATGATATTCATTAGCTCACTATTCATTTGACTTCACTTCTCAAGGTCCTTGTATTTCTTGAAATGACAAATATCTATATTTTCTTAAAATTCAGTCTGGCAGTCTTTAACTGGAAAGTTTATTGAATTTATTGTGATATTTTAGATATATTTGGACTTATCTGTTCCATATATTGTATTCTTTCAATTCTTTTTATTCCTTTGTTGCTTCTTCTTCCTGTCATCCTTTGTTTCAATTTTCTAGATATTTTTTCTTTGTTACATTTTCCCCCTTTATTCTTTTAGAGAGGAGAATTATGTTCTTCATGTCTATAACTTTAATAATAATTTGAATAGTAATCTTAATAAAATCTAAAGTTAATCAGCATCTTTAACTTCTTTTTGAACAATAAAAATATAAATTTAATATAATGCACAATGGATAAAATAATTACAATGATCCTCCTCTAACTTTTAATCTGTTGTTGTTCAGTAATCTAGTTCTAATCTGCTTTCAACCCAACAATTAGACATTAACATTAATTTATACTGTAAATATTGGATCAGTTTCACTATATTATTTACAATATTTACAGTCATCTGTCATTCTTAAATGTTCATTCTTTCATCTGAGAACATTCTTCTTCCTAAATGCATTTCTTAGAATTTCCTTTATTGTATGTATTTTGGTGGTACAGTTTGTTCTTCTGAGAATGGTTTTTATTTCATCCTCTTTCTTGAAATATAATGTACTATTGTCACAGGTTGAGTTGGCCAAAACACAAACTCTGATATACAGATAAGTGTACAATAGTATTGTTAGGAATTCTGGAGTTAACACCTGTGAGAGGAAAGGGAAGAAAACAGGATTAAGGAATGGGAGAAGTCAACTTCAGTGGAAGCTTCAGTCAACCTTAGAGAAGCTAGAATGGTGGAATGCCCCTTCAGTGCTACTTCTAGTTGGTGGGATACCAAGATTTTGAACCTTGGCTATGTTCTGCACGAGAAAGAAGCTGTGACCTCAGTAAAGCAGCTTTCATCAGCTGAGACAATGCCCAAAGGGGACTCAAAGCTGTCTTCCTGAAGCATTCTCAGGAGCTGGTATGATAAATCCTTTATTCTTGAAGACGGATCTCCACAATTCTTTTCAGTGACCTCTCACAATTGTGCATAAAATTTTACGTTAACAATTGTTTTCTACTATTACATAGAACGATGTGATGGATTTTTTGTTTTGTTTGGAATCATAGAACAATGATTCCATTGTATTCTGGCTTCTACTCTTGCTCTTGAGAAAAGAGAAATCCATCTAACTGTTTTATTCTAATGGACTTACTCTTTGTCTCTGGCTACTTTTAAAATTCCCTCTCTCTTTCTCACTCTCTTTCAGAAAACTATTTTTTATGTGTGTGTTCTGCAGTTGCATTATGATGTTACTTGCTGGGGAATATTTTCATTTATCTTGAAAGCAATTTGGAGAGCTTTCTAGATATAAGTATTTGTGGGTTTTATTTTCCTTTTTCACAATTACAGAAACATTTAAGCAATTGTCTGAATTTTTTACTTATTGTTTCATGTTTTCTCTCTGTTATAGTCTTCTGCAACTCCAAATATACATGGTAAAACGAACTCTATCTTGATATTTTTTATGATGCCTTTCTTATTTTCCTTAGCTTTGTCTTTTGGATTGCATTCTGCATAGTTGATTTTGTTCTATCTTCTTTTCATTAGTTCTCTTTAGCTGGGTTTATTTATTGTTTAGTCCATCCATAGAGTTTTTAACTTAAATTATTATTTATTTCCAAAAGTTCTATTTTATTTGGCAAAGCTGATTTGTTTTCTGTTGTTCCATGTCATTTTTTTTCTCTTTTAGTTTTCAAAACAATATGCATGGTTACTTTATATTCTGTGTCTGGTAAATCTTATATCTAATTTTGATATGAACTTGTGAACGTTTCTCTACCTTGTCTGTTAGCTTTGATACATGGGAGCATCATTCCATGGAATGCTTGATAAATTAATTGTGAGCTGTCTCACAATTTTCCTTAGAACTTTTTGGAATTTTTTTGAAGAGTAGATTGAAGTACAGTTTCTTTAGAGAGCATCTGCCTTGTTTCTGCTAGTCAACTAAGTGGTACATTAAATCAAAATCTGTTATTTTTTCAGACGGCATAGTTAGCGTGAATTTGGATTTTAAACACTGAAAATGATGATTCTGTGTTTGCAAGTTCCCAGGGAAGATCTTTCCCATCAACTCAACATCATGTTTATGAAGAATGATTGTCCTTCAGAGTGGGATTTATTTGTCATTTATCTTTACACTGAGACTGTAACTATTTAAGGTCTCAACTTTATACCCGGTCTCACTTTAAATTGGAATATGTTATTATATTTCTAATATTGGGAATAGACTCTACATCCTGTTCTTACTATTCTGTGCAGTCCCCAAATTAGAAGCTTACAACTCCCAGGTTTTGGCAAAAACATGGTTTTGGCTCCTAAATGCTTTCTAAGTTTCCTGTATTCATTTTGTTTCTGAGATCTATGGATTCATTATTTTAAATGTTCAGTGATTCATTTTTAAAAAGTACACACACACAGACACACACGCACACATATCTATCTATCTACATATTCTAATTTTAGATATTTCAGTAAGAATGATAATCCAGTTATCTAATCAACTGTTTTTGCACACATCAATAAATATCAATATAAATATCGATCTAAATCCTTCAAATATCCTTGAAATTATCATTTAATGGATGAAACAAAATATTTGTTTATTTTGTCAAATAATAGGATTACCTTCATCAGACTTTCCAAATACTAATTCAAATATCTCCTTATATAATTCACTGAGAATCACTGATTTTTAGGTTACCTCTTTAAAATTTTCTAAATTCTAAAAAACAAAAAGTATTAGTTTCAATTATGCTGATAGTCTAATAATACATATTATAAATTATTAACAAACATGAAGCCATTACATAATAAAGTTCAGAAACTAGCTTTAAGATGATTGTGGGAGTATGATAAATTTGACATGGAAATCCAAAATTCTCAAAATAGCAGTCTATCCTTCTAGCTTTATATATTTGGCCTAAGATAAAATAAAGAGAATTCACACTAAGTTATGTAATAAAGCATAAGTAATTACCATTTCACACTTCTCAAAATTATGTAAAATTTGTAAAAATATGTGTATAGTTAGGGTGATGTTTATATTTAAAAATAGTAATAGGAAAAAAATTCAAAATAATAACAGTGTCTTTATTTCAATATTCTCACTCTTAAATTCAGATTATTGAACTATGCATCAAATTTTAAAGTAACTCTAAATAATGGAAAGAATGAAGTACAAAGAAATAAGAAATTTTAAGAATACCATGCTGCAGTGTCCTATGCTATGAGGAAACTCTAGATTGAACTCTAAGAAGTCAAGAAATGTGATGAATAAGGTATTGTCATTCTGACCTCCATCTTCTTCAGAAGAAACAGCTAGACATTTACATCATGATATTTCTGCTTTATACTGTGATAGTATTTTGCTTCATCCTTCGTTCGTGAGTCATGTCCAAAATGGCAGAGCTACTTAACACTTTCACTAGATAGCTATAACCTTTGAAAATTACTTCTGTCTCATGAAGATATATAAAAATTCAAATAGGAGACAGATTTTAGAAATTCTAGTAAGAAAATATTGCAAACAAGCGATTTGAAATTCCAAATACTTTTGTCGTGTAGAGTTTGGCTGCAGTCAAATCTTGAAAAGACTGTTGTAAATGCATGAGGAATGTTGGTAACTCATGTAAGCAGAAAGTAGGAACTGCAGTGGGCAGAGCTCTTCCTCTGAAAGGCAGCTGTACTGTGTGGTAGTTTATGTTGTAAAGTCACGATATGAAGTTAGATGAGGGGTATCTCAACTGGTATATGGAGAATAAATCTAGGGAATCTAAAGGCAGGAAATTTTAAAGTTTGAAGAAGCATGTATGTAGACAGTAGTGTTAGGAATTTATACTAACACATAACTGGAATTCAGAGAAAGGCTCCAGTCTGTGGAGGGGAAGGTAGAATTAGCAAAAATAAGGCCTAAAATGTACTTGCATATAACAGATTACTGTGGTAGAAACTTGCTGTCAGGAGTAGAAAACAGTATCCAATAAACCAGAGTGTAAGGTGGGAATGGGATTACAGAAATAGAACAAAAGCCCAATAATCAGAATTGAGGTATAAAGAGCAAAATTATATTAGCGTACAGATTGCTGATTTTTAGCATTAGTCCCTATTGGGCTGGAGAAAGATACCAAAATGAAAGCCTGTAGAACCAAAAGCAGTATATTTGAGTGAAATGGTGAAGTACAAGACAACAGGGCATGATGGGAACTGAATGAACCCCAGGGTGCATGGCTCACAGGAAGGGGCAGCATGTAGGCCCCGTAGACAGGTCTTTTTTTTTTTTTCCTAAAGAAAATATCTACCTTGTTTTTTCTTCATACATCTTATGACAATTTAATTTTGACAGTTAAGTTATTTTTTTCAGGCTCAATTCTCTTCTACTCAGTTCCCACTTTGTTTCCTCTAAACTAGAGATTGTCATCTTGCTTCTTTTTAGGGTCAGGGATGTTTTACTGATGGCAGAGACTGGAAAGAGGCTCGTTCTAGAGCTGAGTACCAAGGGGACTTAGATGTGGAGAAAGCCAGCATTCAAAGCCTGCAAATGCAGCCATGCCTGAAGAAAAGCGCTTATGTCTATTTAATGTTTTAAATTTGGAAGATCACTATTATAAGACACAAACTATTTAATCATCTCTAAGTCCTTTTGTGGTAAATAGTGTTCTTACCATTTTTAGCAAACAAGAAATTTGAAGTTCAGAAGTTGAAGTGACTGATTCAGATCTTACAGGCAGCAAATGAAAGGCTGGGCTCAGCTCAGTGCTTTCAAACACTGCCGAGTTCTCCGTGTGCTCCTACACACTGACCTCTCAGAGGCAGGCAGAGGAAGAGTTACCCTATAGCATCCTGAATCACAATGATTTCTCCTGTGAATAGCAGAATCTCCTCTCAAACTGGCCTAAATCACAGCACTTTTATTGCGTCACATAATTATGGCTCTGATTCCATTTCTTTCGGAGGGATTATATTGACTTCAGCTTCCTTTTTAGGTTGGCTTTATCGTCAGGTAACTTCCTTTATGGTTGCAGGATGGCTATTGAGCAACTCAGGCAACATGCTCCCACATTCACCCCTAGGAAGAGAGATAAACTGTAACGATCACAAATTACCATGGCTCCATAGGCAAAATTCTCTGAACATTTTATGGGTTGAAAATGGCTTAAATCAGTATACATCTGAGCCAAATGCAGGCAAGAGGAATGAATAGACTAATCAAGTCACGCTACCGGGTAGAACAGAGTCAATTCCCAAAATTTAATTGCTGCTATATAATGCAGGATGTGTGAAATGGAGCTTGGAATGTCCATTTCAATAAGCACAATGGGTCCCTACAGCATGAAGCAGGCACATTTTGGCTGATGTGCGTAGCCCCTGGTTTTGCTATAAGCATGGTTACTTCTTGGTAAAAGTAGCATTTTCTGTATTTCAGAAGTCTTTTAGCCTTGAAGCTATCCCAGAATTCAGAGATTTCCTTCTTTTGACTAGAGTCACATTTAACCTAGGATTCAATAAGTATTTTTCAGTCAGACTCATTGAAAAACCATCAGCTATTCTGGACTCATATTAATCACCCCAAGAGTTGCTGCCCTGTGCTATTTGAAAAGAAATAGATCTCACTTTCCAAATCAAGATCAAAGCAATTTAGGAAGATATCCATGCAATTAAATTCAACAAATATTTACCGAATAACACTTTGCTTCAGCAGTTGGTGATGACTCACACATTCCTTTTGCACTGTGTTAATATATTTATATGCATTTCTTGTCGCACTTGTTGATTGCTCAGTAAATAGTTTTTGTTTGTCTGTTTATTTGTTGTACCTGTATTTATAGATTTTTAATCTTTCAACCTGGATTTAACCAGGCTTAGAAAATACCCTTCCTCCTCACCAATATCCTAAACATAGTACTCTTCCTCTGACAAAAAAGCAGAAATCTTACTGAATACACAGAAAGGTAGCATTAGAGGGATTGGATGTATGTTCAAGAAATGGGGTTCAGGGTGAAAATCTTGTCCTTTACCGATCTCTTGTCAAAGCTTTAACTTTTCTGCACATGCACTCCAGGCTTGATCCAAATGCCTTATGTGTCAATATCAATAGTATTTCCTTGAAAAATAATCTGGACCTTTTCTTTTTCTGTCCTGAAGTGGTTGAGATAGTGCATTTCTGGATATTAACAATGCAAGAACCTTTGCTGCCCTTTTTCTTTGCCATTTAGCCCAGTTCCACCTTAGTACTTTGAGAGAGAAATGGGATTTTATTTAGAATTCTTCAGTTTCAACATCACTAATAGTAGAGATCTATAAACCTTCAGGAAAGGAATGTGCAAACTTAACATTTTTTGTTTTGCTGGGGGAAGAGGATATAATATTTTTTATTTTGCTCAAATATTCCTGAGTATCGTTCAGTTTTTTTAAACAATAAATAAGCAAAGATGCCCTCAAAGCAATTAAAGGCTAACAAGCTAAATATGCTGTTTGCAGTTTTTACTTAAAGGCTCTGGAAAGCATAAAAACATTATATATGGGGCAAAGAAATAAACACTTTATAATCTTGGAATATTTTCCATGGTGTAAAAGCAGAGAATTTATCACTCTTTTCCAAGGTAATTTATATTTCATAGATCTCAAGAGAAGAAGAGAAGTTGAAACACTAATGAAGAATTTAAAAGTCCAGAAAAATAGTATATTAGTCCAGAGTTGCCCTTTTTTGGTTTTAAAGGAGTTATTTTTCGCTTTGCCTTCAACTACATAAAATTTGATTTGGCATTTAAACTTTAAATAAATAAACTAGCTTTACAAATTAGAAATACATTTTAACAAATAGGATTTTAAAATGTCATAAGATCCATCATAAGATTAAATACTATCCTGAGAAATATGGAATAGATTCTTATAGCACAAATGAGAGTAACTAATATGAATTACAAAAATAAAATTTTCACCTATTATGAGCAAGGTATTATAGTAAGGTTTTTATAGAAATTGCCTAGTTAAAACCTCTCCACAACCTCATATGGCAAGTATAATAATTCCTATGTAGCACTACTTAGATGTATTCAATTTCTTAGGAGACATAATCTCCTTTTATATAGACACATGTTTTGTTTAATTAGTAATATGATTAGTCACTAGTGGTGTGGTAGCAAATAAGACCCTCTCCCAATAGCATGTGAGAGGATAACAAATTTTCAGTACAGTGATGACCTCTGTGCTTTTATTTGACTGATTATGGTTTGGAATGGAGGGCAAGAACTAATTTTTAATAATCAACTGATAGGATTATTAGATAGGACAGGGAAAGACAGGAGACGATGACTTGCAGAGAAAAGATCTTGGTGAAGAAGAAGGAAGCCACGAAATAGCAATTTGAGTAAGATTTTTCTGTGTGGTGTGTAACATGAAACCTGGTCACATATCCCCACAGTCTCTTCAGTAAACTAAGCACTCTTGTTAATGTATGAAGGAGCTGGATCTATTTTATGGGTAGAATACTAACAATTGATATTTAGTGAATTCTTATCCTGAGCCAAATATATGATCACATTTGTTCCCCCAAGTAATGTTTTTAATGGTTGGATGGAGAAACTGATTCTTTGAGAGATTTCATCATTTGTCCAAGTTTATGAGTTGGTAAATGGTGGAGTGGGGATTTAAACCAAGGCCATGTGACTCCTGAGCTGCCATTCTTAACTATTAGACAATGCTGCCATTGTGAGTCGGGGTTGAAAACAAGAACTGCTCACATGATACTGTCATAACTGGTAGATGATTTTATTACAGATGATGAAATTGAGGCTTAAAGAGATTAAATAACTAGCATAAGATTACTTAGCTAATGTAGGGAAGGATCAGAATTCAAGCAACAAATTCAAAAGCCCCTGAATTTTCCATTCACCACATTTTAGATAAATGTGTTTAATTTTTCTTAACAAGGCAACAGCTCTATTCCCTTAAAAAGTATTCATTGTAACTTTGGTCTAGTTGATTTGCCTGGGTTAATTTATACTTATAATAGTTCCTCCAATAACAAGTCTAACTCCAATTTTGTGGTTTGACTACTAACAGCTTTAAAGACGCACCATTCCCCTCCCCCTCCTGCCCCACGTCACCTCTCACCCTTCTGCTCCACGTCACCACTCCCCTCCCCCTCCTGCCCCACATCTAGGAAAGCTGATGTAAAGCCCAGATGCTACCTCCTTTGGTACCTGCAAGGTCAACCCATGAAACTGACATCACAGAACACTTGAGAACCTTCATCAAGCTAACCACCCCTAATCACTGTAAATATCAAACCAGTCTACTTCCCTAGCTCTCTAAAGACATTTTTTTGACCAGCTTGGGAGCCAGCACTGTTTTCCTCAGCCAGCTTCTTAATGGGTAAATAAAGCTTTTCATGTCTTCTTGGTGAGTGTGTGTTTGTGGTGTCATCAGTTTTGACTTTAGAATCAAATCTTAAATGGAGATCCATCTTGTCTCAACAGAATTACTTCAACAGTTTCCAATATATATATTTAAAATTCAAGCAGAGGGACATCCCTGGTGGTGCAGTGGTTAAGAATCCACCTGCCAATGCAGGGGACACGAGTTAGAGCCCTGGTCCAGGAAGATCCCACGTGCAGCGGAACTAAGCCCATGAGCCACAACTACTGAGCTCACGTGGCACAACTACTGAAGCCTGTGAGCCTAGAGACCATGCTCTGCAACAAGAGAATCCACCTCAAGGAGAAGCCCGCGCACTGCAATGAAGAGCACCCCCAGCTCACCACAACTAGAGAAAGCCTGCATGCAGCAACGAAGACCCAACGCAGCCAAAAATAAACAAACAAATAAATAATAAATATTACATTTAAAAAAACTCAAGCAGAAAAACAGTTGTTGGAAGAATATATGGTAGCTTATAATATTAATAGAAGGCTGGAAAGCCAGGCTCAGAAGTTGGGTAACTACCAAGAGCATCTAGGTAGCAGGAAAGAGACCAGTATTATGCCTCAGGAACAATCTAGTTAGGATTTTGCTGCTGGCCCTAATACCACTGAGTACTTATCACTGCCTCCATTCCTGAACTCTCACAGCACTGATTGCCAAAGCTGCATGGAATAGTCTCCATATACCCATATCATTTGGTCACTTTTCAAGATTCAAACCTGGAGGTGTGAGTATTTAATTATCAGAGCCCTAGTTTCCATACTCTAGTCAGCTACAAAGCTGGGAGAAGGTTTAACTGACTTCTGATTTAATAATGTCTCCTATTAAGATATGCACAATTGATGATAGCCTCAAAGTAGAAAGGTTGTTCTGATTCTGGGTAACATAAAACTATGCAAAGCACCCTTTCTTCATTTGGGAGATAGAAAGAAGAGGAAAATCAATGAAAATTGATTATAATATTATTATTACCCATATGGATGGTACTAAGTCTATATCTCTAACCCAAATATCTCTCTGTAGATTCAGTCTTTCATTTCTATTTCCCTTTGGGATATTTACATCCAGATTCTCTCCTGCAAGTTCAAAGTG
The DNA here is from genome assembly GCF_949987515.2 of Delphinus delphis. Classification (NCBI taxonomy): domain Eukaryota; kingdom Metazoa; phylum Chordata; class Mammalia; order Artiodactyla; family Delphinidae; genus Delphinus; species Delphinus delphis. Next base: position 99,820,340 of record NC_082686.1, on the reverse strand, counting down.
AAAATGTCAGAGACCTAACCATCATCTCCCAAAGCCAGCTCTTTTCTAAGGTTTACCTATTTCTGTAGGCTACCTTGTCTTCTAATCATGTCACTGCCACCATGGAGTTGGCTTTCTTCCTTGTGGCCTGTGTCACCAAAGATTGTCAATTGCTCCACAACCTTTTTATATATAAAATTGTTATATACTTATTATAATCAGGTTCATGCATTTCAGAACACATAAACCAAACTATTATAATCAGATTGATGCATATCAGAACACACAAACCAAATTAGATTTTACCAGATCTGGCTAAAGATAATTTTGACCAAGGGCTTCATTGAATTCATGTGTTTGTATCTTCAAACTTTTTGATGAAATAAATTCTTTAAGGAGAAATATACGATCCCAATTTGGAAGAGAAATTATTCTATGAGAATTTCAGGGGGTATTGTTAGGAATATAATCTAGAAGAGGTAAACCTCACAGCTTTTCACCAATTAGAAATAGCTATAATATTTTGACTTTTAAAAGATTAATTTGCTTAGGTACTGTATCAGATACCTCTTCTACACTACTTTCTATCCATTCTGCATCACCCATTTCTGACGTTTTCATCCACTGTTCCCAGCCTTGCCATTGTTGCTCATTAACTGACTCCAGGAGGTCTTCAAAAAGTGTCACACATGCACCCATTCCTCACAACACACACCTCTCATTCACTGCCCTGGGGCTTACCTAGTGATGCTGAAGTGTGAGGGGACATGCTCAGTGCCTACAACTTGGAAGTAAGGGGAAATTAATGCCCCACAGATAAATTCCTGACAATAGAATACCAGACTGGAGAGCAGATTATTCTCACTTCCTTCCCAACTATCATTTAAGTAGTGGTATTTCTATTTTTTTAGAAGATAGTCCCACGAGATCAAGCAAGCTGTTGTGCATATAGTAAGTGCGTACACTCTTGTACTGGCTCTCCCTCCATTCCTGCTTCACTCCCTTTTCCCCTAACTTGCTTCTATAGGTTTATAACTCACTACCTTAATAAAGTGGAAGCCCATGCTTCAAACTTTGCTTTCTGGTCAACCCAGGCTAATATAGATGATTGCACTGTATCTTTCATAAATAGTCTGAGATTATTTAGAAGAAACTGGGTTTAGAGAACAAAATCATATGAAGACTGCCAAGGCCAAGATGGGGATAAGAGGTAGGCAGGTAGGGAAAATTTGTTTCAGGAAGCAAAAGTTTGAAAGTATACTGTTTATGATAGAAATTATGTATCTATATTGATTAACTATAGTTAAAAAGGAATTAATCTACTGGAGAGGCTAAAGTAGTAATGTTTATGGAAGCTTTGTTTCCTAAGCACCAAATTGCTCATATTTACATTACCTTATGTGGAGACAACAAATTTGATACTTTCAGTAGAAGTAGTGGCAAAGTACAGAGCTAAAGCCAGATTTCCCTTTTAGAATAATTTTCTTTCCTTTTTCTTTTTTGAAAATTAATTAATTAATTAATATTTTAGCTGCGCCAGGTCTTAGTCACGGCATGCATGCAGGATCCAGTTCCCCGACCAGGGATCGAAACTTGGCCCCCTATATTGGGAGCGTGGAGTCTTACCCACTGGACTCTTCCCCATCAGTGAAGTCCCTAGAACAAATTTTATATCTTCAAACTGTCAATCACATGAGTGAACATAAATCAACAAAATAGAAAAGGGACATTATGTAACAAAACAATTGCCACTTAGTATTGTCAATGAGTTTGCAGAAATCTTTATCCAAGTTTGCATATTATGACTTATCTTTGATTTATTTGCTTGAGATCTGTGATATTATTGAGATTTTAGACACATCTATTCTTTCACAGCTATCTTTTTGAAATGTTCTGGGACTTCTTACTTGTACAAGTTAGTGAGAAAACAGAATTAAATGAAGTGTAATGAAAAATAACTCAAGTTTGGAAATCTGAGTTTTTTCTTATATTATAGTTGAAACATTTATCATAGTACAATTTTAATCCTTATAAATTTGTACTTATATAGAAAAGTATCTTTCTCATTATCTTAGTTGCTAAAATTTTATATGGCAAACTCTTTAAAAACTTTACATAAGAAAGATGGGGCTGAATTTCTTTAAAGAACAAATGTTCTGATTTCTAGTAAAAAAAGAAAAAGAAATCTTATATAGAAATCCATCCATAGGTTCAGTCATTTTGAAATACATTCTTGAAATTAATCTTGGCATTAAAAATTTAAGACTAAATTTACTCTGAAAAGAAAGTAGCAAGTAAATTGGACAGAAAGTAGCTTTTCCAGATATAAAAAAAATCCTACATTTTAAATTTCTGGCATGTCTTAATATTAACATTTATTGAGACAGTATTTGGCTTGGCAGAGGTCCCATGTGATTTACCTCCTAGTCATGCAAAAAGTGGCATATAATATTAGACAAATATATGTTGAATTTGATGTACTTAATGGGTAAAATTGTTGGACAGAATATAAAAAGCACCAACACTAAAAGAAAAAAGTGATAAATTATATTTCACCAACATTTAAAATATTTTCTCACCAAAAGGCAAGGAATAATCCATACACTGTGAAATATATTCAGATGTATAAATTATAAAAAGAACATATCCAGAATATGTACATAATCCTACAAATAAACAATAAAAAGACGGATAACCCAGTAAAAAAAAAATGGCAAAAGACTTGAAGAGACACTTCACAAAATGTAAGTGAATGACCAATAAATATATAAAAAGGTGGTCAACATTTTTATTAATAGTCATTGAGGATATGTACAATAAAGTGACAACAAGATACTATTCACACCCTAGAAAGGTTAACCAAAGGAAAACAAGAAATGGAAACTAAAAATATCAAATGTTATAAAGCATGTAGGCCAGTTGGAACTCTCAAAAACTGCAGTTGGGTGTTATATCAGTTTGCTAGGGCTGTCAAAATGAAGTATTGCAAAGTGGAGGCTTACACAACAGAAATCTGTTGTCTCAGTTCTGGAAACCAGAAGTGTGAAGTCAAAGTGTTGGCAGGGTTGGTTCCTTTTGAGAGCTCTGAGGAAAGGATCTCTTTCAGGCCTCTCTCTTTGGCTTGTAGATGGCTATCTTCATGTTCATATGGTATTCTCCCTCTTTATGTATGTCTGTTTCTAAATTCCCCCTTTTAATAAGAATACCAGTCATATCGGATTAGGACCCACCCAACGATCTCATTTTAATTTAACTAATTACATCTGTGACAATTCCATTTTTAAAGAAGAACACATTCTGAAGTAATGGGAATTAGGACTCAACATATGAATCTTGGAGGTACACAATTCAACCCATAATAGGTATTAAAAAAGTATAATCACCTTGTAGTACTGATTGTAGTTAAATATCTCTACACTACAATCTAACAATTTCATACTTTAGATATGTACTCAAGGTATGTGAAATCATATTTTGCCCAAAAGACTTGTAGAAAAATGCTTATAGCAGACTTACTCATAGTGGCTGAAAGCTGGAAATGGAAATGATCCCAGATATCCATCTACAAGAAAAAATGTTTAACAAACTATGAAATATCCATACAATGAAATATTACTCAGCAGTTAAAATGGATGAAGTAAATGCAACAACATGGATCACTGCAAAATCATTATGTTAAGCAGGTAAGTCAGGAACAAGTCCTGGAAGGTGACGGAGGTCAGATAATGGTGAACAGTTATAACATCTTTCATACACAGGTGATGAGAAAGGCAGATTCTGGGGATGCTTAAAAATCATAGAAGTTTCTTTCCAAACCAGTAAAAAAGAAGAAATGTAATTGGCTTATATAGTTAGAAAGTCCTCAATTTACTGATATAAGTAAATAATTTATCAACAGATTTTAAGAGCTAAAATGATTTGAATAGTGCCTGCTAAACTCCCACTAAAATATCAACTGCTTATAACTACAGGACAAAATGTAAAAGAACGAAATAAAATAGAATGTACAACATGTAATAGTCTTTCCTTGGCTCATCGGAAGACTCTCAATTGTCTAAGTGGTCTAATGATCACAGCCCCTGAAAGACTAATTTGCTAATTTGCAAAATAAATTTCAAGGTCCTTTCTTTCTTGCTTCAACTGCTCCTGATCAAACATTAAAAATATTTGCTGAAAAACACTAACTTTAATTGAAAGGAAAGAAAGGGGAAAAAAAACTCACAACCTCATTACCACAGCCGTTATAGTGGTTTTGCTTTTCCATGTTTACATTTCAGCCGTTGTCCATTTGCAGACATAATTTTTTACATATTATTAGACACATCATAAATATAGTTAATGCTTCTTTTTCACTGACCAATATATTTATAAGCATTTTCTATGCATTTTACTGTATATTTAAGCAGAATACGTGCTGTGAAATCTGTGAATCCATAAAAAAATAAACATCAAATTATAAGGCACTGTGGCAAAGATGACTAGTTTCCTACCCCAATATCATCTCTTCTCCTTAGGAAGTTAAAAATATATATACTTAGGAAAGCAAAGTATAATGCAGATAACGATTGTATTTCTCAGCCTCTCATGAATTAAGGGTCATTAAATTTTGACCAATAAGTGGTAAGGAGAACTTTTCTTATGGTATTTCTGGTTACGATCCTTAAGCAGGAATGATCACTTCCTTTTTTACTTTTTCCTCATTTGGGATTTAGACAGGATGGCCAAGTTTGAGAAAATCATCTTAAAATATCAAGTTAGAATGAACCAAGACTCTGGAAGAGAAGATCTGGGTTGAAATGCCTTGAGAGATAAACAAGTTGTTCACCCATTATTTACTGTTTTTTTGATTTTGATTTAGTTTAGTTTTGTCATATGTTGCTGAATCTAACACTAACAAATACAGGTCCAGTAAAATTCTGCAGCAAAAAAATACACATTGACACTTTGTAAGCTTCTAGAAATGCATATGTTTAAAAAAATTCCAACAGTACAAAAAGGTATAAAACAAAAATTAAAACTATTCACTCTCTATTTCCTCCCCCCACAATAATGTCTATTGAAAGTTTGTTTTGTTCCTCCAAATAAATATTTATTTGCTCATATGATAAAAAGATATAAGTACAGATGGATAACTAGCTATAAAAGTACATCTTGACTGTCAGTTATTTTAGTTACTTTTATCTATGTATACAGGTATTGATGTAGATATAAATACATACATATGCACATTTTTCCTGATCTTAGCATTATACAGTACCTATTTATATGTTCTGAAGGCTGAGAAAAGTAGCTAATTTTCACTTTCTTCTATCCTCCCTCTCTTCTTAACCTCCTTGATTTCATTATGTTACATTTTTTCTAACATTCCTTCTATAACATTATATGACTACTTATAATTTTATTTCTTGATTGTTTCAGGTTGATTCAATGCTTGTTAATTTTCCACCAAGTAAGTTGAGAAAATTAATAGAATTCTCTTAACTACTATTCTCCACTCCACTTCCCATTTTTTGTTTCTTGTCATTATGACACATATATATATATGTGCTAGCATATATGTGTTATATGTTATTATGACATATATACAATATATAGTGTATAACATTTAATGTCTGTAACCACATTTTATATAGTTGTATATATGAATGACTTCAATACTGATCATTATTCTTTCATCATGACTTATTTTGAGTTGCCTGGATTTTTCTAATAGTTATATCTAAAAAGGATTTTATGTTTGGAAATGTCTTGCTGCTTCCTCTATACATTAACACATTTGGATGAACATAGCTTTCTTGAGCCTTCATGATCTCACAGTCATAGCTCCATTGTCACTGGGGATTTAGTATAGATCATCCTGGCTCTGAAGAACCCTGAGGTATGGTTTCCCTTATTTCTCTCTCTAAATGTTTGAGAAGTCCTTTATTCTTGAAATTCAATGTCTGTCTCAGTACAGATGATTTTTACATCAGTTTTCCCTAAATTAGGGTGGGTGATTTCAATCTCAGAAAATCCAATTCTTCCTTAATTTCAGGAAGAATTCACACAAAGTTTTTGTCAAATTTCGCCCACACTGTTTACATTATATATGTCAAGGGCATCATTTTCTTTAACCTGGGGCCAGTTTTTTTAAATCTTTTAATAATTCTAAAATATAAAATAATACTTGATTGTTGGTTTATGCTCACAAGTAAAGGAACAGTTTGTTTTATGTTAGTAATTTTACTTCATTTCCTCCACAGTTTTGAAAGGTTGTTAGGTAAACAGAACTTAAACCTAAACAATTTATATTCAGAAATTTTTCTGAGGTTCTGAGAAAAATGACACAGGTAATTTGAGGGGAAAGAGAGGTGTTTGCTTACTAAAAATGTCCTTATTCTACATTTTCATCTAATAGATAATTTGACTGGATATATAATTCTGGGTGGAAGTTATTTTCTCCCAGAGTTTGGAAGCCTTTACTCCATTTTCTTTAGCTTCTAACATTGCTGTTGAAGACTTCTCTCTTTCTGTTTTTGGATTCTTTATATGAATAAATAATACTATTATTTCTCTCTGAAAGCTTTTAGAATAATTTATTTCTTTGTATTCTAAAATTTCAGGATGATAATATTGATATTGACCTTTTTGCATTTATTTTGCTCAGCAGTTAGTGATCATTTACAATTTGGAAATTCATGTCTCTCAGTTCTTAAGACATTTTAGCATTACTTGCTTCATATTTTTCTCTCCTCTTAGCTTATTTTTCTGGAATTCCTGTTATTTGTATTTGGAATATCTGAAATAGTTCTTTGAAACTTTTATCCTTACCTTCCTAATTTTCAATTTTCTTTACTCTCTCTTCTAGAAGATTCTTCAACTTTATCTTTCTTTCTTTCATTTATACTATAAAAGTATTGATTTCTCAGAGTATTTTTGTTGTTGTTATCTCTGTTGTTTTATATGGCATCTTGTTTTTTCTTACAGATGTAATACTTTTACTGATGGAAAATGTTTGATCCTCTGTAGAGAATAAAACTCCAGATTTCTGAGAGCATAATGAAAGATAAATTCCCTAGCAGGGCAGACTGAGGAAGAGTCTTTAGGGGTTTAACCACTTCTTATTTATTTATTTATTTATTTTTGCATTGGGTCTTCGTTGCTTTCTCTAGTTGCAGTGAGTGGGGTCTACTCTTTGTTGCAGTGTGCGGGCTTCTCATTGCAGTGGCTTCTCTTGTTGTGGAGCACAGGCTCTAGGCATGTGGGCTTCAGTAGTTATGGTGTGTAGGCTCAGTAGTTGTGGCTGATGGGCTCTAGAGTGTAGGCTCAGTAGCTGTGGTGCACAGGCTTAGTTGCTCCCTGGCATGTGGGATCTTCCCAGATCCGGGCTGGAACCCAAGTCCCCTGAATTGGCAGGTGGATTCTTAACCACTGTGCCACCAGGGAAGCCCTCTAACCACTTCTTTAAAAAAACTTTCAAACTATCTTGATTTAGTTTAGACTCATCAACCCCACCCTTGCATCCCAGCCTCCTTCCCCTTTCTGAGAGACACCAGATGCTAACAATCCCTGAGCCTTTAGATCTCTGTACTGTAAACTGGGTTGCTTTATTGTTAACACCATGGATTTAGAATTGAGCTTTAGGATTTGACTTCCTTGGGTATAAGTTACCATTCATAAGTCTGTCTACAGCTCTTAAAATTGTTTTGATATTTCCTCTCTCCTGTTAGCTATGTCCTTTTAGGTGCTTTGTGACTTAAAAGAAATTTTAATAGCTATGAGGATGGAACAAATATAAATATGTGCCTTCATTCTATCTTCTTTATCTAGATGGCCTTTTAATCAACTTTGTGATAAAAATGATTGTTGACTACTTTTTAAAATTTAGTATTTACTTGTTGCTATTATTTGTAAAATATAAACAAATTTTAAAAGAAAGAAAATGTTAAATATAAGCAAACTGTCAAGATAATAAGAGGAGAAGAGAAAGAACCTGCTTAACATGAAGACATGCAAGTTTTCTCATCTTGAAGGTGAGGATTATGTGACTTGGGTTAGTAATGGCCATAGTAAGATAAACTAAATTCTTTAGGGTCTTATTTATGTTTTCATATAAATATTTAATTGTTTGGTTGCATTAAGCTCAAAGAAGCGGTCTAAACTGTTCTGATCTAAATTAAGAAAAATCCCTCATAATCTTTAAAATTTCTAAATGATACAATAATACTTAATGGGGATGAAAATAACTAGTGTCATTATTTCTCTTGCCTACACAAGGTTTATGAAAAGCTCAAGAGAAAATGCTCTGAGTTGATCACAGACTGTTTTGTTTTTCCTTCCCCTTTGCTTTCCCACTCCCACTGCCCCTTTCCCTCTCTCTTCTCCCTCTCTCAATCCCTCTGCATCTTTTCGTTCTCAGACATGAATTTTGGCATCTGAACGTAAGTGCAAGTGGAATGTAAGAAGGAAAGAAGAAACTGAATGTTATGGATTTGAAACTTCTTGACAAAACACAGCTGCTCATACTGGAGGACATTTTATTGAAAACATAAATTCCCACAAGCAGCACATGGAGTCCAGTAGTTTTCAAGCTGACAAGACTGTGTTGTGAACATTCTAACTGAATATTTAACAACTGTGGTAACTGTCAATTATGTAAATGGTAAAATGATATACTCTAGATTTATGGAGCACAAAATAAACTCATAGTGGGAAAATTTTCACATAAATAATTACTGGAGGAATTTTTTGTTTCTTGCATGCAATGTTCTAAAAAACTCAGTAAACATGAGTGCAAACCACTATTTTCCATCAGAGAATAATTAATAAATACAGATGGAATAGAAACTGACAATATGATACTGAAGAAGTTAATAATGGAATTGTAATATTCTTAACCTTAAAATGATATTATAGATATGATACTAATTTCTTCCTGTAAACGACCTGCTCCAACTCTCTCCCCACCCACAAATTGAAAGGAGCTAAGGATCTGTGCTTTATAAGGCTATTAGATTTTTCAGATATAATTATTGATTGCCAGAAATACAGGGTCAATGTATGCAAACATCACGTATTTTCAACTTTTAACAGTACAAAAACAATTTTGAGTAATTGTATTTTGAAATCATTAAGCAAAGAATTTTAGGTTTTGAGAATTTATGTAACTGATTGTATCTTTAAAAAGATATAAAGCCTAAAGATGATGGAACAACATGAAAGAAATCTGGAATTACAGAAGAAATGAAATTCTGAAAGGTGAACTTAAATTAATCATTAGCCTAACAACAGCATTAGATCAAACTGATTGAGTGTTAGTTATATACCAGACACTGTTCTAGGTATTTTATGTGAATTAACCAATTTACTTCTCAAAGAAATCCTTTGATAATTTACTCCTAGAAGCAACCTTTTGACATTATTATTATTTTCTTCATATTAGTAGTGAAATATATGGTTATGTTAAGGCAATGGATGAGGAGATAGGAGAGCTTGTATCCAATTTTGGTCTTGCTTTTGGTCTAGGCACAATGCTCAGTTGCTTTTAAAATGAGATTTTGTGCCAAGAAGACTTGAATTTATCTTTCAGTTATAAAAAGCTACAGATTTTAAGCTTTTCTGTCTTATGGATTGAGTGAAAAATAAGTTATTGTATTTAGGCAATTTCTTGTTCTTGATTCAGACTTATGGGCTGTACCTCAGGTTTTTCAAATCGCTAACATAATGATAGTAATAATATTTTTCTCAGAGGATTGATTGGAAAAGGTAATGAGTTATTATAATGTTACGGAAGGTAAATATTTAGAATAGTGCTTGGTCTGCAACAAACACCCAATAAATTAAAGCTAATACTGTTTTTGACTAAATATCAGGATTTAAAGATTTTTTTATTTTTCTGTAAAATTTTTAAAGATAATATTTTGCATATTATTCAGCAAGTCTGCTCTTAATGCTTTAGAATAAAATAATTTAGCTATTAACAATAATAGTAAACAACTGATAAATGTAAACTGTTAATACAATCTTAACATCTTAAGTATTATGATGTTATCCATTACCATAATTCAATAATATTGCATTGTTTACTTCTTATTTCACCTAGTGCTTAAACTATTGTTTACTCCAAGTATTATAATCTTTACTCAAAGGAGGTTTACTTCTTTTTTCTCTTCAACATTCCTTTGAGATGGTTAATTTAGAATACTCAGAGACATTTTATTTATAATTAATCTAAAATTCTCTGTTTGATTTTCAAACTTCCCCACAGTCACATCTCACAATATTTTCATGTTGCTTTTATCCACTTCTATTAGTGTCTGCTGTCCCCAAATTTTAACAGCTAGATCTCTCACAAAAATTCAATCCTGCCTAATTTTCTAATTCACTTTTGACCAGATCAGGAAATAATATATATCAACACCACAGTCTCCTGTGTGACAAGAGCAGGAATCTAAATAAACTGTAACTACCTTATCACGGATGAGATTTGGTAACCAACGAAAATTTCAAAACTCAATTTTCTCCAAAAAAGTAATCTTCTGATATACTTCCTTGTATACCTCCAAAAAGGTTTTTTGAAAAGTTATATACATCCTCAAAAATTTGTAAATTCAACAAAAATTTAAATAGTATGAAAGTGAGCAATGTCCTACATTATGTAAATATTGCCATTTAAAACTAAAAGTGTTACCTCACCCTTGCAAATTTACCCATTGGACTTGAAATACCATATCAATTTGATACCTAATATAATTAAATTAAAATATACATAATCAAGAATATGAATTTATCATTGTTCCCTTTTCTCCTTAAACTCACATTTCCATTCCATTCCATTTTCTGAATTCAGATTCACCCATTGTATAGTATAGTTATGCTTGAAAGTGTTTTACTGATCACCCTATCATACACTTCTGCATCAAAAATACATATATTGTTTAAATTTATTTCAATAAAATTATTTTATTACAAGATTTTATATTAGCATATGTTTCTTAAATATTTTTCTTAAAACATTGTAATTGCAGATTTGGTTGATTCTATCTCTAAAACAATGACTGTCTTGTGACTAAATTGTAGAGGCATTTCTTTTTGACAGATAACCTATAACATCAGGCTAAGTTTTTTTTTTCTAACATCTTTATTGGAGTATAATTGCTTTACAATGTTGTGTTAATTTCTGCTGTATAGCAAAGCAAATCAGTTATATGTATTCATATATCCACATATCCCCTCCTTCTTGCACCTCACTCCCAACTTCCCTATCCCACCCCTCTAGGTGGTCACAAAGCAACAAGCTGATCTCCCTGTGCTATGCAACTGCTTCCCACTAGCTATCTATTTTATATTTGGTAGTGTATATATGTAAATGCTACCCTTTCACTTCATCCCAGCTTACCCTTCCCCATCCCCGTGTCCTCAAGTCCATTCTCTACACCTGTGTCTTTATTCCTGTCCTGCCCCTAGGTTCATCAGAACCTTTTTTTTTTTTTTACATTCCATATATATGTGTTAGCATATGGTATTTGTTTTTCCCTTTCTGACTTACTTCACTACTCTATATGACAGACTCTAGGTCCATCCACGTCACTACAAAAAACTCAATTTTGTTTCTTTTTATGGCTGAGTAATATTCCATTGTGTATATGTACCACATTTTCTTTATCCATTCATCTGTCGATGGACACTTAGGTTGCTTCCATGACCTGGCTATTGTAAATAGAGCTGAAATGAACATTGTGGTACATGACTCTTTTTGAATTATGGTTTTCTCAGTGTATATGCCCAGTAGTGGGATTGCCAGGTAACATGGTAGTCCTATTTTCAGTTTTTTAAGGAACCTTCATACTGTTCTCCATAGTGGCTATATCAATTTACATTCCCACCAACAGTGCAAGAGGGTTCCCTTTTCACCACACCCTCTCCAGTATTTATTGTTTGTAAATTTTTTGATGATGGCCATTCTGGCTGGTGTGAGGTGATACCTCACTGTAGTTTTGATCTGCATTTCTCCAATGATAAGTGATGTTAAGCATCCTTTCATGTATTTGTTGGCAATCTGTATATCTTCTCTGGAGAAATGTTTATTTAGGCCTTCCACTCATTTTTGGATTGGGTTTTTTGTTTTTTTGATATTGAGACTGCATGAGCTGCTTGTATATTTTGGAGATAAATCCTTTGTCAGTTGCTTCATTTGCAAATATTTTCTCTCATTCTTAGGGTTGTCTTTTCATCTTGTTTATGGTTTCCTTTTCTGTGCAAAAGCTTTTAATTTTCATCAGGTCCCATTTCTTAATTTTTGTTTTTATTTCCATTACTCTAGGAGGTGAGTCAAAAAGGATCTTGTTGGGATTTATGTCTTAGAGTGTTCTGCCTATGTTTTCCTCTAAGAGATTTATAGTTTTTGGCCTTACACTTAGGTCTTTAATCCATTTTGAGTTTATTTTTGTGTATGGTGTTAGGAAGTGTTCTAATTTCATTCTTTTACATGTAGCTGTCCAGTTTTCCCAGCACCACTTTTTACAGGCTTTTTCTCCATTGTATACTCTTGCCTCCTTTGTCAAAGATAAGGTGACCATAGGAGCATGGGTTTATCTCTGGGCTTTCTATCCAGTTCTATTGATCTATATTTCTGTTTTTGTGCCAGTACCATAGTGTCTTGATTACTGTAGCTTTGTAGTATAGACTGAAGTCAGGGAGCCTGATTCCTCCAGCTCCATTTTTCTTTCTCAAGACTGCTTTGGCTATTCTGAGTCTTCTGTGTTTCTATACAAATTGTAAAATTTTTTGTTCTAGTTCTGTGAAAAATGCCATTGGTAGCTTGATAGGGTTTGCATTGAATCTGTAGGTTTCTTTGGGTGGTATAGTCATTTTCACAATATTCCTTCTTCCAATCCAAGAAAATGGTATATCTCTCCATCTGTTTGTAACTTCTTCACTTTCTGTCATTAGTGTCTTATAGTTTTCTGCATACAGGGCTTTTGACTCCTTAGGACGGTTTATTCCTAGGTATTTTATTCTTTTTGTTACAGTGGTAAATGGGATTGTTTCCTTATTTTCTCTTTCAGATTTTTTGTCGTTAGTGTATAAAAATGCAGGAGATTTCTATGCCTTAATTTTGTATCCTGCTACTATACAAAATTCATTGATTAACTCTAGTAGTTTTCTGGTGGCACCTTTGGATTCTCTATGTATAGTATCATGTTATCTGCAAACAGTGACATTTTTACTTCTTTTCTGATTTGGATTCCTTTTATTTCTTTTTCTTCTCTGATTGCGGTGGCTAAAATTTCCAAAACTATGTTGAATAATAGTGGTGAGAGTGGGCAACCTTGTCTTATTCCTGATCTTAGAGGAAATGGTTTCAGTTTTTCACCATTGAGAACAATGTTGGCTGTGGGTTTGTCATATATGTCCTTTATTATGTTGAGGTAGGTTCCCTCTATTCCTACTTTCTGGAGAGTTTTTGTCATAAATGGGTGTTTAATTTTGTTCAAAGCTTTTTCTGCATCTATCGAGATGATCATATGGATTTAAGCCTTCAATTTGTTAATATGGTTTATTACTTTGATTGATTTGTGTATATTGACGAATCCTTGCATTCCTGGGATAAACCCCAGTTGATCATGATGTATGATCCTTTTAATGTGCTGTTGGATTCTGTTTACTAGTATTTTGTTGAGGAATTTTGCATCTATGTTCTTTAGTGATATTAGTCTATAGTTTTCTTTTCTTGTGACATCTTTGTCTCGTTTTGATATCAGGGTGATGGTGACCTCGTAGAATGAGTTTGGGAGTGTTCCTTCCTCTGCTATATTTTGGAAGAGTTGGAGAAAGATAGGTGTTAGCTCTTCTCTAAATGTTTGATAGAATTCACCTGTGAAGCCATCTGTTCCTGATATTTTGTTTGTTGGAAGATTTTTAATCACAGTTTCAATTTCAGTGCTTGTGATTTATCTGTTCATATTTTCTATTTCTTCCTGGTTCAGTCTTGGAAAGTTGTACTTTTCTAAGAATTTGTCCATTTCTTCCAGATTGTCCATTTTATTGGCATAGAGTTGCTTGTAGTAGTGTCTCATGATCCTTTATATTTTTGCAGTGTCAATGTTTACTTCTTTTTCATTTCTAATTCTGTTGATTTGAGTCTTCTCCCCTTTTTTCTTGATGAGTCTGGGTAATGATTTATCAATTTTGTTTATCTTCTCAAAGAACCAGCTTTTAGTTTTATTGATCATTCCTATTGTTTCCTTCATTTCTTTTTCATTTATTTCTGATTGGATCTTTATGATTTCTTTCCTTCTGCTGACTTGGGATTTTTTTTGCTCTTTTCCTCTAATTGCTCTAGGTGTAAAGTTAGGTTGTTTATTTGAGACTTTTCTTGTTTCTAGAGGTAGGCTTGTATAGCTATAAACTTCCCTCTTAGAACTGCTTTTGCTGCATTCCATAGGTTTGGGGTTATCATGTGTTCATTGTCATTTGTATCTAGGTATTTTTTTTTCATTTTCTCTTTGATTTCTTCAGTGATCTCTTGGTTATTTAGTAGCATATTGTTTAATCTCCATGTTTTGTATTTTTTACAGTTTTTTTGCCTGTAATTGACATCTAGTCTCAAAGCATTGTGGTTGGAAAATATACTTGATACAATTTCAAATTTCTTAAATTTACTGAGGCTTGATTTGTGACCCAAGATATGATATACCCTGGAGAATGTTCCATAAGCACTTGAGGAGAAAGTGTATTTTGTTGTGTTTGTTTGGACTGTCCCATAAATATCAGTTAGGTCTGTCTGTTCTAATGTGTTTTTTAAAGCTTGTGTTCCCTTATTTATGTTCATTTTGGATGATCTGTCCATTGGTGAAAGTGGGGTGTTAAAGTTGCCTACTATTATTATGTTACTATTGATTTCCCTGTTTATCGCTGTTAGCATTTGCCTTATGTATTGAGGTGCTCCTATGTTGGATGCATAAAGATTTACCATTGTTATATCTTCTTCTTGGATTGATCCCTTGATCATTATGTAGTGTCCTTCTTTGTCTCTTGTAATAGTCTTTATGTTAAAGTCTATTGTCTGATATTAGTATTGCTAGTTCAGCTTTCATTTGATTTCCATTTTCATAGAATATCTTTTTCCATCCCCTCACTCTCAGTCTGTATGTGTCCCTAGGTCTGAAGTGGGTCTCTTGTAGACAGCATATATATGGGCCTTTTTTTTATATTCATTCAGCAGGTCTGTGTGTTTTGGTTGGAGCATTTAATCAATTTACATTTAAGGTAATTATCAATATGTATGTTCCTATTACCATTTTCTTAACTGTTTTGGGTTTGTTTTTGTAGGTCTTTTCCTTGTCTTGTTTTTCCTGTCCAGAGAAGTTCCTTTATCATTTGTTTTAAAGCTGGTTTGGTGGTGCTGCATTCTCCTAACTTTTGCTTATCTGTAAAGGTTTTAATTTTCCGTTGAATCTGAATGATATCCTTGCTGGGTAGAGTAATCTTGGTTGTAGGTTCTTCCTTTTCATCATTTTAAATATGTCCTTCCATTCCCTTCTGGCTTGTAGAGTTTCTGCTGAAAGATCAGCTATTAACCTTATGGGGTTTTCCTTGAATGTTATTTGTTGCTTTTCCCTTGCTGCTTTTTTTTTTTTTTTTTTTTGTGGTACACAGGCCTCTCACTATTGTGGCCTCTCTCACTGTGGAGCACAGGCTCCGGACGTGCAGGCTCAGTGGCCATGGCTAACGGGCGTAGCCACTCTGCGGCATGTAGGATCTTCCTGGACCGGGGCACGAACCCGTGTCCCCTGCATCGGCAGGCGGACTCTCAACCACTGCGTCACCAGGGAAGCCCCCTTGCTGCTTTTAATATGTTTTCTTTGAATTTAAATTTTGATATTTTGAGTAATATGTTTCTTGTCATGTTTCTCCTTGGATTTATCCTGTATGGGACTCTCAGAGCTTTCTGAACTTCATTGACTATTTCCTTTCCCATGTTAGGGAAGTTTTCAACTATACTCTCTCCAAATATTTTCTCAGACCCTTTCTTTTTCTCTTCTTCTTCTGGGTCCCCTATATTTCAAATGTTGGTGTGTTTAATGTCCCAGAGGTCTCTGAGACTGTCCTCATTTCTTTTCATCTTTCTTCTTTATTCTGTTCTGTGGTAGTTATTTCCACTATTTTATCTTCCAAGTCACTTATCCTTTCTTCTGCCTCAGTTATTCTGCTATTGATTCCCTCTAAAGAATTTTTTAAATCGTTTATTGTGTTGTTCATCAGTGTTTATTTGCTCTTTAGTTCTTCTAGCTCCTTGTTAAAGGTTTCTTGTATTTTCTCCATTCTATTTCCAAGATTTTGGATCATCTGTACTATTATTATTCTGAATTCTTTTTCAGATAAAATGCCTATTTCCTCTTCATTTGTTTGGTCTGGTGGATTTTTACTTTGTTTCTTCATCTGCTGCATATTTCTCTGTTTTCTCTTTTTTTTTAACTTACTGTGTTTGGGGTCTCCTTTTTGCAGTCTGCAGGATCATAGTTCCCATTATTTTTGGTGTCTGCACCCAATGTGTGAGGTTGGTTCAGTGGCTTGTGTTGGCTTCCTGGTCGAGAGCACTCATGCCTGTGTTCTGGTGGGTGGGACTGGATCTTGTTCTTCTGGTGGCAGGGTCACGTCCGGTGGTGTGTTTTGGAGTTTCTGTGAACTTAGTATGATTTTAGGCAGCATCTCTGCTAATGGGTGTGGTTGTGTTCCTGTTTTTCTAGTTGTTTGGCATGGGGCGTCCAGCACTGGAGCTTGCTGCTGGTTGGGTGGAGCTGGGTCTTAGTGTTGAGATGAAGACCTCTGGCCGAGCTCTCATGGATTGATATTACTTGGGGTTGGGAGGTTTCTGGTGATCCAATGTCTTGGACTCAGCCCACCCACTTCAGAGGCTCAGGCCCAACACCTAGATAGAACACCAAGTCCCTTCCAGCCATGTGGTTCAGAGGAAAAGAAGAAAGAAAAAAAAAGAATAGACAACATCTTAGGACAAATGGTAAAAGCAAACCTATACAGACAAAAATCACACAAAGGAGCATACACATACACACTCCCAAAAAAGAGAAAAATGAGAAAAATACATAAATATATATATAAAAAAAGGAAGAGACCAACCAAACCAATAAACAAATCCACAAATGATAGTAAGCACTCAATAATAAACTAAGATAAACATGAAACCAGAAACAAATTAGATGCAGAAAGCAAGCCCCAAGTCTACAGTTGCTCCCAAAGCCCACTGCCTCAATTTTGGGAACATTTGTTTTCTATTCAGGTATGCTTCAGATGGAGAGTTTATCAAGTTGATTGTGGGGATTTAATCTGCTGCTCCTGAGGATGCATGGAGAAATTTCCCTTTCTCTTCTTTGTTCACACACCTCCTGGTGTTCAGCTTTTGTTTTGGCCCTGCCTCTGTGTTTAGGCCATCCTCAGGCATTTGTTCACCACTCAGACTGGATTGGGTTGAAGCAGAGGATAATTAGGTGGTTCTTGTTCACTCAGACCAGGGTAATGGAGGGGTACAGAATGCAGGGTGAGCCTATGGCAGCAGAGACCGGTGTGACTTTGGAACAGCCTGAGGTGTGCCATGTTCTCCTGGAGAAGTTGTTCCTCGATCTCAGGACCCTGGCAGTGGTGTGCTGCACAGGCTCCCAGGGTGGGTGGTGGGTGTGGGTAGTGACCTGTGTTTGCACACAGGATTCTTAGTGTCAGTAACAGCAGCATTAGCAGTTCATGCCTATCTCTGGGGTCCAAGCTGATAGCCATGGCTTGTGCCCATCTCTGGAGCTCATTTACATGGTGCTGTGCCTTCTGTGGGCACACTGGGAAGGAATCCCCTCTCCCTGTACACCCCAAAACAAAGGTCTCTTGCCTTTCTGGCAGGTCTAGACTTTTTCCTGTTAGCTTTTTCCCAGTTAGCTGTGGTGCACTAGACCCTTTCAGGCTGTCTTTGTGCAGCCAACCTTAGTCCTCTCACTAGGGTCTGACCTCCAAAGCCCGAGCCTCAGCTCCCAGCCCCCACCCACCCCGGTGGGTGAGCAGAAAAGCCTCTCAGGTTGTTGAGTGCTGGTTGGCACTGATCCTCTGTGTGGGAATCTCTCTGCTTTGCCCTCTGCACCCCTGTTGCTGCACTCTCTTTCATGGCTCCAAAGCTTCCCCCCAACCTGCCCACCCTCCATTCCTGCCAGTGAAGGGGTTCCCTTGTGTGTGGAAACTTTTCTTCCTTCACAGCTCCCTCCCAGAGGTGCAGGTCCCATCCCTATTCTTTCATCTCTGTTTTTTCTTTTCCCTACCCATTTATGTGGGGATTTTCTTCCTTTTTGGAAAGTCTGAGGTCTTCTGCCAGCATTCAGTAGGTGTTCTGTAGGAGTTGTTCCACATGTACATGTATTGTTTATGTATTTATGGGGAGGAAATTGATCTCCACATCTTACTCCTCTGCCCTCTTGAAAGTCTCCCCTCAGAGTAAGTTTTTACCAAGAAAAATATGACTACACGTTTCAATACAAATAAATTTCTGAGATTATCATTTGACTTATGAATTTTAGTTCTAAGATGGATGGAGGAGTGACTAGCTCAATAAAAACATGGAACCTTACCATGAATTTGTTGCCTGGATGAAAAGAGGCAATGCTTTTATCAAAATTTCTTATCAATGCTTCACTTTGATCTCATGAGTCTCTCCTCAACAACAATGCATTTTTCAAAAATAACTAAAGAGAGGCAGTGTGGGGTAAGGAGGCAATATAGATGAAAATTTTCATATTCCTTAAATTCCACTCTATAAAATATTTAAATTCAGAAAATATTAAATTCATTAGTAAAAATGCACCATTCCTAAAGCCATTTAAGAGTTAGTAAGATTGCCAAAGATATGAAACTCCATATATGCTTTGTCTTACTTTGTCTATATCAGGCATTGGTGATACCAATTCTTTGAATTCTCCCTATAGTTAGTTGACCTATGGGCTTTGACACCCTGAGGCAGTGCAGCATAGTGAGACTGACAGTTGTGAAAGAAAAAGTTGCTAAGAAAAACAGGCTGATTGTCTCCACCAAATGTCTTCTCAGGAAGACAAATTTTAAGAAAGAGAATATTAGTGTTCAAAGTTGGAAATTTGATTCTCTTAAAACCATTCATGACCAGGTACACATTAGAAAATCTTTGCGAGCTGTGGAGGTTGTACATCTCAGCTTGAAGACCACTGTTTTAAACCAGGGATCCCAAGTGTTTGTGTACATAGGAGCAAGGCAGGTAAAGTAACTGCATTAAGTCATCATGGTCTTAATAATGGTAATAAGCAGATTAAATAAGAAGTTAGGTACATTTAAGAGGAGATGCCCTAATAGGGCATCTTCATCATTCAGAAATCAGAACCCAATTTTGCGATTGGGTTTTTCAAAGTTAGAATTCCAAGGTTTTTTTTTTCTTTTTCTAATATTAAATATTCTAATTTCTAAATGTTTGGAACTCATTCAATATTCCAGTATATTTCTCATATTAGAAACTGGCCTTGCTAAGGCATACACTCCTGGTTTGTTCTCAGCATTGCTTCCCGAAGTTGGGCTAGATTCTACTTTTCCTTATACCCTGGTTGGAATCCACACACAAATGGACAGATCACTTGGGATAATGTATTTCTAGGCATTTATCTTAAAGGTAACAGGCTGTGTGAGATCTTCTGCTACTTCCTAACACACATTAAGTTGAAAGATTTATTTCTCTTTAATGCCACACAGACTTTCAAAAATAATGTCTGAAGTTGTTTTGCCTTTGCAAATATTATGCATTCAGCCATCCAGTGGCTTGAAAATGGTCCAGCCTCTATACACTTTAGCATTCCATTAGTAATCACCCCCTCTTTTTTCTCTGTTTCCAGCTGGTCCTGTTGATGTGAACACCAAAGTCTGTCTCCTAAGTCACCGCGTATTTAGAGACACCAGTTTCTTCAGATTCCTCTTCCCTGTATCCTATGCAACTTCTCTACTTATAGCCAACTCTGCACTTTGTCATTAACCATTTTGGAGTGGTCTCTCCCTTAAAATTCTTCCTGCATCCTTACCATCTATCAACATACTCATTTTTCAGTATTAATTCTAGTTTCATACACTCCAGTTACCCTGTGTCTCTTTTTCCTCCTCTTTCTTTCTTTTTCTTTTTCCTTTTTTTTTTTTTTTTTTACTTCAGAAGTTTATCCCAATTCCAGGTCTCTCTTTTTTGATAACCTATAATATCATTAAGTTCATACTAAAAAAATCAATTACATTATCTTGAAGTATTGATATTATTGGTAGTATTTTTATATATTTTCACCAACTATATTTTAAACTTTTCAAAAGCCAGTCATGTAATTGGACCCAACAAACTGCTTTATAAATTATTAGTGACTGATTTTAAGTTATGTTCCCATCTTTTGTAGTTAGTGTTTTCTTTCTACTTTTCTCTGAATTCTGTTGGATTACATGTCCTTTTTCAACCACAACATTTAGATAGTTTAAATCACATCTTAAATGCCATTTAGCAACTTAGGGGAAATGAAAACAGCAAACTCTTCTCAAGGAAGAAAAGAGCTATGAAATGGTCAAAAAAAATAGTAATCTTTACATCTGTAATATTTACCAATTTTATGCAAGATTCTTCTCAGGAAGGAAGCTTACACAAAAAGTGTGTATCAGAAAAGTAAACTTTGGTTCCTTCAGTGTTAGGTAGAGATAAGTTTCAGTATGTTTTGGAATAAATTCAATCTAATCTCTGTTCCCTTATATACGTCCTTCTTTTTTTTTGACTATCAAATATTTCTCTGAGTTCTCACTAGTCTGTTATTCTCACTCTTATAATATCACTGAGAGTTTTCTGATTTTGTGTTCTTCTCATTGGAAAGTTACAGGAAAGAGGCAATGCTTAGTGATGGAACAGTGATGACTGACATCATCTTTAAACTTGTTTTACATTTAATTTACATTTACAAACAAACTCCTTGCTTCATCTAACTTTAGTGTCCATTCAACTTTACAGCCACAGAGAGCCCTCTGAGGTGATACACAGAAATTAATCTACTTGCATGTTTGTGCTATGGTTAAATTCATGATTATGTAGAATAATTATCAAGTTTGATGGAGGAAACTATTTTAATGCACAAAATCTTATGAAGGTAATTAGAACTGGAACTTCTTTGAGCTGCAGGGAAGATGGCTTGGGGATGTATTTGCCTTTATAAATTCTGTATAAGATTACAATAAACTTATCAAGTACATTTGCACTCTTATCCTCTATGGACCCTTCTAGAATGGCAGACTCAACTCTAGATTCTAACTACCTGGCATCAATGTTCCCAACAGAGTTAATTTCTCAATGTATACTTTAACATCTGTTAAGTGAATATAGCATTAACTATAAAATAGATTTCACTATTAATATCAGATTTTCTTTGGATTTGCTCTGTCTTCAGCTCAAATTGTTCTCTCCTGTACACTTACACTTTATATGGTAATCTGTTAACGACTAAGATTCTGATCAGTTGATTTCTGGGTGTCAACATTTTCACTTTTCTTTAATGAAACAAGTTTTATGTTGCAGAAAAATCTTTCCCATGTGAGGCTTACTCATGCATATTCTGCATCTGTACATCAATAGCTCCTCTGGTTTAAACTGAAAGCACAGATTTTTTGAAAATGAAATACAAGCTTATGCCATAAAGAAGTTGAATAGCTGGACCATAATGGATCAGCAATGAGTCATTAGTGGCTAAGGTGAAGGAAAAATTGCTGTAAAGCAATAAATGGCTTTGCAGTACATGCAACATTCAGCAAGAATCAAATATCAATGGGAATCCAGGTGCCAAGCCTTCCTGTGAGTTTACAAACTATTCAGAAGAACACAAATGATTTATACTTTATAGTAGAGAATAAAACTGAATGCTTAAATCCCCAATTCTCATTAAGCCTAAGCCACTTTGGCGGTAAAGAGAGCAGTATAAACAGTTAAGAAAATTGTGTAGCATACTGATTACTCTCAGCTCTTTCTAAAGTCAGACATATAATCATATTCTAAAACGGTTGCTGGCAGTGCTCCTTATTTCTTTGAAACTGGTTCTCTTTTCTGAAAGGTTAAGCAGAGACCTTAAATTCTCTGACAGTGCCATGTATGTCTCATTCTGAGAGGCACTTAATATGCTCAAGAAATATCTGTTAGAAGCAAGAGTATTTTAAAAACTAATTTACAACCAGGATAGCAAGAGTTCTGTTTAGTTAGAAATGATGTAAGCTGTGGAATTGCAGCAGGATTCTGGAGGGTCCTGCTGGGCCCTTTTATTTTCTGGACAGTAGGGAGGTCTAAGGGATAAGAGAAGAAGGTAGAAGAGACAGCCTGGGAAGAGGAGAGGCACTCAGGACCCAGAGAAGCAATTATTTACTCTTCAGGAAGTATTTTCATATTTTAATCACCAGTATTTGTTTATCATGGCATAATGGCTGAATATTAGCCCCGATTGAATGAATGATATATTCAACTTGCCCAACAGAGAATTGGCTAATGCTTATGTTACCACATGACACAGTCACCAGAAGTCCTCAGTGAGGCTGACGCTTTTCATTTTCAGTAGACATTTCTTTTTTCTGTTCACAGATTAAAACATAAAGACTCAGTTAAGTTATGTGACAATTTACAGAGCTAGCAAGTGGCAGAGCAGAACTTCAGCACATGAGATATCTTGCCAGACCCAGTACTTATTAAACTATCTCAGCTAGAGGATAAAATGTCCCCTAACAGAAACTGACATAAGAACTCTAAGTCCAAGTTGAAACCTTGGGAAGAAGTGAAAGACTGCTCAGGTTTAAGGGGAGGGAAGGGGAAAAGGATATCCTTGAAAGTACTTGCAACACTTGGTTCTTTATAAGTCTAAAAAATAAAACTTCAAATATATCATCCAGTAAAATACACTGTATGAAATATATTGAAATAAGGCTTTGTGATGGCAGGTTGTTCAGGGAACACAGGTGCTTTGGACAGTGAATGAAGGTGAACTCTACTGAGTTTACTAGGGTGCTCTGTGAAGTCAGCTGTGGAGCCAGCCCACCGCAGGGTGAGTCCTGACTACAGCCTTCACTAAACGTGGGACATGGGGCATGAGGCTCGTATCCTTGAGTCTCAGTTCCCTCACGTGTAATACAGAAATGTTTCTCTTCATTCCATTGTTGTGAAAATATTGTGAGATGATTTATATTTGGAGCTTGGCATTGTGACTGGCAAAAAAAAGAAGTACTAAATAAATGTTAGTACTTACTATAGCTATTTTTACATAAGGAAAAGGAAAAGTTTTATCTTCAAAGCCTTAGAAGCTGCTATAGAAATATTTGTAGAGTGGATATTTGATAATTGTCTGTTGAATGAATGACCTATGAATGATACCATGAAAGTACTTTCTTTCTTGACCGTTTTCTGGTTTGGGGGTGACTTTCCACTCATACAAATTATTCATTAGAGTGAGGATCACATAATTTTTAATTTGTTTTTCCTGTAGATGTGTATTTCTAGAGTCCTTTATATAGTAGTCTAGAATATACTAGGCTTCAAGACTGTGGCAGACCATAAATTATAATGTTATAAATGGTAAACTCTAAATTTGTTCCACTTTTATAGGTGTACCTGTAAAGCATATAAATAAAAACATAATGTAGTATAACATGATCCTGTAGTATGACAGTGTAAATAAGCTAAAGACAATTAAATCAGAGCATGCATAATATTTAGTATTTGTTATATTCTATGCAAATCAACAAGTGCTATGTGGTACCAAGAAATATGACATGATCTAAGCTAAGCCCTTAAGGGTACCACTCTAAGTTACCAGGTAACACATTCCTATTTCTTTGCTCATTTATGTATGCATTCAATCAATTAATCTACAAAAGTTTACTGGACACTTGCAATGCACACTCTAAG
This sequence comes from Delphinus delphis, assembly GCF_949987515.2. Classification (NCBI taxonomy): domain Eukaryota; kingdom Metazoa; phylum Chordata; class Mammalia; order Artiodactyla; family Delphinidae; genus Delphinus; species Delphinus delphis. Next base: position 99,796,414 of record NC_082686.1, on the reverse strand, counting down.
CACTGATACACTGAAACTACAATAACAGCAAAACAATGTTCTTGCCTTCAAGACCCTCCCAGTCTTATTGAGGAGACAGATATGTAAATAACTAATTGAAATGAAATGTAAAAGTATTATAAGAGTGAGATGGAAAACCATGAAACAGAATGTGAAAGATCTTTAGGACAAATTGAATGTAAACTGGGAATGAGTTTGGTAGGAGTTCACAGAGACGAAAGTTAAGCCCCTAAAAGAAAGGGGTCTAATCAATCCATTACAGTAAATGATATTAAGATAGTTGCAGGTCAGCTGGAAAAAGAAATCATACTGGAGGAAATGGATCTAAAACAGATCTTAAAGAATGATATTATTTAAGGAGAAGGGAAGGAACAAACCATTTAATACTCTACTAACACAGTTGTTTTACATACAGCAGTCCATTTTGAATATCCACCTGCCAAGCTATGTGGGTGTCTTACTTTGTGTCATGAGTCTTATATTCTTCATGGGAAATGTCTTCAATGTTACTTGAAAGAACTTTTTGTTATTCACTGTCTAGAAGGTGTGCTTGGCATTTGGTCCCTAGTACTGGTCTTCCTCTCTCCTTCTATCTGAATGCTCCAGGGGTTGGGTTGCTTACTTTCTGCCTCTTTTATGTTTATATTTAGAAACTGTCTCTCTTCTAGGCTCACCTATTTCTCCTAGTTTTCTCTATAGTTTCATAGACTATTTGATACCTTCTCATTAGACACTCCTTCAAAAATGTTAAAAACCATTATTATATTCACAAAGTCCTCTCTTAAAATTAAGCATCAACAGTTTCTTCAACTATATCTATATGGTAGTTTCTAGATCTGTGACCTTTTGGGGAAGATAAATGAAGGTGCCAGTAATGTTTTTCTCTAGCAGAAAGGGAAGATTTGAGACTCTTAATAATACCTTGGTTTATCTGGCCACATTTGCTGATGGTTCTCTTTAGAATAAGGTTCATGTAGTGCCTTTTGTTCCCAGTTTTTTTCTTTATTCCCATCCTTTTTCATATTCTCCATTTCCTGTTATAATTTCTTAGCTTTTTTAGGTAAATTATCAATCTTTCCTTATTGTGGTTGTGGTGATTTTATTTTTTGGTAATATTAGTGGTTTACTAAGGAAGAAAGCTGTGTCCATGTTAATTTTCTGGAACTCTATTTCCTCCTCTGTAAAATGAAGGGTCTTGAGTAGATAAATTCTCAAGTCTGCCATAGCTCTAAAATTATGATTTCATGTGTATATTATCCCATGGGAACAACTGAGAACATCAGAGGTAACTCTTCTTTTTGCTGACTTTACAATATCTTTTAATATTATAAATAAATAAAATATCAACATTACATAACAACAATAAAGATAAAACAACAACAATAAAGATAACTCTTAGTTGAAGCATTTATCTTGATCTTTGTTCCTGGCTGGAATTCAGCAGCCTGTGTAATTTAGAGCAGCAGGAAAAAGCAGTAGGGGAAGGGGGAAGGCCAACATGACCTTGTGATGGGAGCACAGCAATTCTTCTTCTCACATGAAAGAGAAAAATAAGGACCAATAAACACCACCACTTCATAGAGTACCAAAGAAAGGAAAAAAGGACCACCAGTAAATAATGGGCGAAGCTCCTACCTCTTTGCATTCTTTATTCTGTTCGTGACATGAATGTGGCCTCATAAATTACTTTCTGAAGATGCAAGTGTTTTTCTTTGAAAAGAGATTCATCATCTGTGATTCCGAATCCCTTTACTGAAATGAATGGAATCAATTGCCTACTCTGTAATAATGCTGAATAAAAATTACCTTTTTGAGACCATAACATTTTCCAAATAGCATAGTAATTGAAATGCTATCCTGCTACATTACAATTGTGAGAATCTTGCTCTCCCTTCTATTCCATACAAGACCTCAAAATCTCTTAGTGATAATACCTGCTGTTTCATCTTCCTTCCCCTGAGCAGGCTGAGGTATCTCAATTGTGCAAATCTTCAGGAGTAATACGCTGTGATGTTATCTGATAATTTAAAAAATTCTTAATTATATACTTCTTCCAAGAATGTTTACATGACAGATTAAAAATATATAAAAGATTATAAATACAAGTATATAGTGTATAAACATGTGATACATACATATATATGTGTTATACACACACACATACACATACTAATAGTAAGTTTATGTAGTGTCCAGTGCTTTTCTAAGTACTTTGTACAGTAACTCATTTAAACTTGACAATTCACAATAAGCCTATGGGGTATTTTTTTAATCATTATTTTATATATGAAGAATATGAGACACCAAGAAGTGAAGTTGCTTAGTCCAAGTCACAGAGTAAAGTGATGGAGGAAGCACTTTGACTCCAGAGACATTACTGTTATGTCATTGTTTATTTCTATATAGCCATATAAATTTATTCCATAAATTGACATACTGCATATCTGCCCTCTATCTATTATGTATCTATGAAATTAATAATGTTTCTGCCCTCTATCTATTATGTATCTATGAAATTAATAATTTGCCACCTACGTAGCCCATGTAACATGGCAGAACCTGAACCCTGCTTGTCTCTTTAATATCATTTCATGCTCTTCTACTTCTCCTTTACTGTTGTCCAACCACTTTCGTTCTCAGTTCATCAAATATATCAAACGCTTTAATGTCTCAGAGATTTCACACATATTCATCACAATGCCTAGAATACACTTTTCCCCACTCCTTACCTGACCAGCGCAATAGAATCTTACTATGTACACTTAGCTAAGCAGGAATCACATTTCCCTGAATTCGCTTCCCTGCATATTTCCAAATTATAAGCAAACACAAGGATATTTGGCATGAAATTTGAAAGGCAAAAGAGGAGCAACATATATATTCTGTTGAGACTCAACTGGTGCAAAGACACTGTGTGCAGGTGCTGTTATAGTTCACACAGGTTTTTGCTTCTTGGCTGGCTCACCTTGGTAGCAAGGAGTAGAGCAGGGCCGCTAATTCCTTCAGAAATATCAGATCCTCCTTTGGCTTCCTCTGCTCCTATACTAGGTGCATGTTTAGCCCCATGACAAGGGTTGCAGCTTTTCCTGAAAGTAACTTGAATCTTTAAGGTTGATAGCTTGGAGGTGGTGAGCAACTGATGCAGGTTCTAGCCCATTCTCACCTGTTACAGTGTGTGCCTCACTCTTCCCACTTCATATCGATCTTCCCAACTTCTTTTTTTTTTTTTTTTTTTGTGGTACGCGGGCCTCTCACTGTTGTGGCCTCTCCCGTTGTGGAGCACAGGCTCCGGACGCGCAGGCTCAGCGGCCATGGCTCACGGGCCCAGCCGCTCCGCGGCATGTGGGATCTTCCCGGATCGGGGCACGAACCCGTGTCCCCTGCATCGGCAGGTGAACTCTCAACCACTGCGCCACCAGGGAAGCCCCATCTTCCCAACATCTTGCACTGCAGACTTCAGCCTCCAGCACAAGATGCAAAGAGAGGTTTCACAGAGGCCTAATCAGCTCCCATATCCTGTGAGCTCAAATTTTTATAAGAAATCCCTTATATATCACTCTCAGTGACTCAGTTCCTTCAAACAAACCTCACTGATAGTTCTACCTTCTGTTCTAGCCTCAGGCTTCAACTTAAATATCCCACCTTGAGAGGTCTTCCCTGACAACATTATCCAGAATGTCCTACTCCTCACTCCTCTAGTTACACTATTCCTCATCTTGTTCATTTCTTTCCAAGCACTTATCATCATTTATACTTATTTTATTAAACTTCCGTGCTATTTGCCTGTCTCCCTCATTACTAAGTATATTCTATAGGAGAAGGAGTTATGTCTGTCCTCTTTGTCACTTCATCTCTAATGTCTGTTATGGTGCCTGATATACAGCAATTGTTCATTAAATATTTTGTACATGCGAATGAACAAAAAATGAACGGATGTATACTTTTTAAAAAGGTACCTCTGAGGTCCATGTGAACAAAGAATGCAAAAAGAGATTGGTGGATGGCTGACCAGATAGGGGATTATTGAAATTGATAAAGACATGAAAGGAGGCAGGATGAAAAATGAAGGTGAAGATGGTGAAAAGAAGGTAGAAGATTGCTCATTCTTTTGAAGAAATAGAATCACTAGGAGGGATATATAAGGGATTTCTTATAAAGATTTGAATTCACACAGTGTGGGAGCTGTAAGCCTATGTAAGTCTTCCGTCTTTGCATCTGGAGCTGAAGGCCAAACTCAGCAGGGCAGGAAGTTGGGAAGACAGATGTGAAGCAGGGAGAGTGAGGACAAACTGAAACAGGTGAAGTTGGACTGGAACTGCATCAGTTTCTCATTCCTCATTTGTCATAGAGATGATGATGCTTCAGCAGATTAAAGATGAAGAACAGACTTTGGGGATTCATATATTTTGAATTTTTCAATTCAAATGGAAATTTCTGCATAAAAGTCAAGATTGGTGACAGTACTTTAAATGTATCAAACAGTGGTATTATTTGAACCCATGACAGTACTAAAGATTATCCAGGTAGGTTGTAGAAGCGAGTTAAGAAAAGGTCCAAGGAGTCCATAAATATTTGCAATATAAGAGGGTGCGTAAAAATGTAAAGCTTAGGAGATCAAAAAAGATTTCCATGCTTTGAATATCAAGTGAATTAGTTTCAGGTCAGCAAGCTGTACAAACATTAAGAGCGAAGAATCACACACTTCATTCCTCCAAACCAGCAGCCTCAGAACTAGGCTAGCAACACTATGAGCATTTAACATTCTCTTCTTTCCTTTTATTCTCAGCCCTTCTGCCCAAATACTTATTGTAAAATTCCAAACTACCTTCCACTCAAGTTCACACCTGAGTGGAAAACTGCTATCAGTAGTTCTCAAACGGGGGCAATTTTGCCCCTGAGAGTACATTTGGCAGTGTTTGGAGATTTTTTTTTTTTTTTTTTTTTTGCTGTACACGGGCCTCTCACTGTTGTGGTCTCTCCCGTCGTGGAGCACAGGCTCCGGACCTGCAAGTTCAGCGGCCATGGCTCACGGGCCCAGCCACTCTGCGGCATGTGGGATCTTCCCAGACCGGGGCACGAACCCGTGTACCCTGCATCGGCAGGCGAACTCTCAACCACTGCGCCACCAGGGAAGCCCTGTAGATATTTTTATTGGTACTGGCATCTGGTGGGTAGGACTCAGGAAGCAGCTAAGCATCGTACAACGCACAGGACAGCAGTCCCTGCCCCCAACCAAAGACTGTGCATCCCCAAATGTCAATAGTGCTGAGGTTGAGAATCACTGGTCTAGAGAAACATTTAGCAAATAGCTGTTTTTAGAACACAATTTGTACAAGTTCCACAGAATATCAATAGATTTTGTGCATGTACATGTTTATACACATACATACACATAAACAACTACGTGGCCCAATTAGTTGACAAGAAGGTTAAATAGGTTGTTTGCTTCAGTATTCCTCAAACTCTTGAATATATTAATGGACATTTTAAATCTCTGGAGTGGTATTTTTCATGCCCTGTTTCCCAAACTTAATTGACCTTGGATACTACTTCTGATGAAACCTGTTGAGAAGTTAATGTTTTGCAAGAAAACTTTGAGAAACACTGTTTTGGAGTCTGGGAATAGAATCTTAAGATATAAGGGGAACAATAATATGAGTGTTGTCTCTTAAAAAATTTACTTAATGATAAGCATATAGACCTGTCATCTAATATCAAGCCTGTTAGGTCTATTAATCCAAGGCTAAGAAACAGTTAGTTGTGTGGGGGCTTTAACTTGGGGCCTAGTTATTAATAAGAATTTGATTCTGACAAATAAAAAAGTATAATTTTAAGAATGTATTAAACATTCAAAACACAATATCTATGTTATACATTTTCATAGAAAATTAAAATAAGAAATACGCAACAAAAAACATAAACCAGACCCATGAATTCAAACCACAGATAGTGATTATTTCAAAAAATATAAATTAAGTAAACTAATTTTATTTAAAATAAAAAAGCATAAGATTATACTAAAAATAATATTCAAACTATGTAGAATAAAAATCTTACTTAAAATTGAGTATCTTGCATTTACTTGTCATCTCCATTAACACATGTCAAATTTAATCACTTGGCAAAATCACTGACCAGATTTCAATACTTTGAATTCACTCCGACATCAGTGGGAAAACATAAATATATTCAAATTCACTGTAATACTGTAATTGCAGCACTTTGTTATTGGCACTACTTTTTAAAAGCAAGGCATCTTATTTGTGAAATAATACTAGTTCTTAGGCCTTATTTCTACTTGAAAAAATAATCTCAGGCCATTGAATGGCAAGTATATCAGTAAACATGGATTTTTTGGTATCAAGTTTAGTTTATTCTGAGAATTTTATGGTATAAATTTTAAAGAAGAAAAGAAAACTCTGGAAAGAATCCAGAGAGCAGACATGAGTTATGATAATACTAAATGGTCTGGAAAATAAGTTATATAAAAAAGGCTAAAAAGGATGGCTGGCTTATAAAAGAGAATCCTGAGGAATGGATTACTGAAAATTCTATTTGAACCAAAAACAGAACATGTAAGAATGTACTTAAATTGTACCGAGAAAAAAAGGTTAAACAGAAGATGAACTGTGATGCTATACACTTGAATCTTTTCTGAGGTTTGTGCTTCTATAGCATTTTGAGGGCAAGAGACTAAACTCCTAAGCATGTTGAATTATATTTAGTGCTACCTGGATAAAAAGAAAATGTTATTTATTTTTATATGCCCTTCTATGATTTTAATAAATGTGTTTTTCTAAATGCATTTTGCAAAAAGTCATTAAATGAAAAATGTATGCAGCAATGGCAGAGTGAACATACAGCAAAAGATTTTACCAGAATGGAGGTGAGAGTTTGTGTGTATAAGGTTAGAGTACCATTTATGAAGGAACTCAGCATTTTAGGCTCTAAAACTTTATGTTTTATATGGGAGAAATACTTATCTTTTTGACAGACTAAAATTAACCAAAATAAGAAGACTGATGCATAAAACTCTACTACCAATACATTGAATTGACAACAGGAAATGTACCTGTCACACTTATAAGACTTTTCATGGCCTGAACACACATTCTTTTTCAATAATTATGGTTATGTGTAGAGCAAAACTATATTTTTTTGTTTCGTGAATATAAAATTAAAATAAAGTGAATTAGTGCACCAGGCATACAGGCCAGTTTAGACTGTGGTACAGGTTTCCCCCGCTATCCGAAAGTAGAGCGTTCCTTTGAAACCTTTCAAAACTGAAATGGCATAAAACGAAGAAGCAGTCATCTTAGGATACATCTTGCTAACGGGTGCACTAAAGAAATCCAGATAAATCACAGATGCTCGCAGACGCAGTTCAACGCCATGGCACCTTGATGCTGAGATGCTGAGTGTAGTTCCCGGGGAAGGCGCTGGGTGGCGCCACTCTCGCTGCTCAGGATGCATGCTCTGCTTATGCAAAGGCTCGCTGCAGAACAAATGAGGAATGCTATTTTCACTTTTTCTGTAAAAGCAAAAATCCTCTTCGGATTTCTTTAGGTTAGTGAAAACAGGTACTAATGTAGGTCTTTTGTAAAAGCAAAGGGGCCTAGAGCAAATTTTAGAAAATCCGGGGATACCTGTCACACATTAAACCCTAAAGCCTCAGTGGCTTAATTTAACTAGGGTTCATTTCTCTCTTGGAGAGGTGGCGCGTTATACATCCAGTCTTAAAAACTCAGTTGAAACTGACGCACATCACTTCTGCTCACAAACAATTGGCCAGAATTAGTCAAATTGCTTAGTTGGAAGAGGGCGGAGAAATGTGGAAATGCATACAAATATTTGGTGAGTTGTAATGACCTTGTCCTGGTTAGATCCCTTGATTATTTAAGGGAGGAGGTTAAGATAGGCTGCTGCAGCCATCCCCATGGTTGTGTGGAATTTGTCCATGATCCAAACAGCTTAAAGAGGAGGACTAATTCTTTTTCTGAAAAGCTCTGGAGTGGACACTGTTTACTTTTTACTCTGAAATTCTACTTTTTCTATGATTCAGTATCTGACCATCTCATTTTTAACTGGCATAGTCCATTTAATAAGTTCATATTTTAAAACAATTTACACTAAAGTGAGCTAGCTCTGTAGCAATTCTGTTTCTTTAAGGTGACTTAACATACCTATGATTTTATTTTGGAACTGGATGGGCGAGTGGGTTTGCAGACATTAAAAAAATCATAAATCCATTAAATATTTTAAACTTTCAATTAATCAATTACTATTTTGTTATTAAAAGTATAGAATTGGGCTTCCCTGGTGGCGCAGTGGTTGAGAATCCGCCTGCCGATGCAGGGGACACAAGTTCGTGCCCCGGTCCGCGAAGATCCCACATGCAGCGGAGCGGCTGGGCCCGTGAGCCATGGCCGCTGAGGCTGCGCGTCCGGAGCCTGTGCTCCACAACGGGAGGGGCCACAACAGTGAGAGGCCCGCGTACCGTACCGCAAAAAAAAAAAAAAAAAAAAGTACAGAATTTAAGATGAAATATTTATACATGCATTGTCTTTAATAATTGTCATTTTAATCGAAGTGATTAATTCAATGCTAAAAATTAAAAACTGTTAAATCTGAAAGCAAATTAGTTTACCGAAATCATTCTTTCATTGTTTTAAAGCTTATAAATCTACTATTTTCTACATAATGTGATTTCTGTTTTGTTAAAGAAACACAAACTTTCACAAAATACTGTCATATTGAAAAGATATCAACAGATGATTTCATTAATAAAAAAAGAAAATACACACAGACATTTCATGATGCATAAAAATATTTTGAAAAAAATCTAGAAGATATTTGTAGCTCCAGTTTGAAAGCTATTTTTGACAGGGCAGAATAAAACTTTCTTCACATTTATTGGACCATGCATTTTCAGCCAAAGAGCAATTATATTTCTTAATATCACTAAGCACATTATAATACTGAAAAGAAATCTTGGTGAACATTGTAATTTAAATTACAGTGAAAAACTCTGAAAAGTCAGCATTATTAAAAACTGCTGAAAGTTCAAAATCTAAGTAGGTGACTAAACACCTGGCTTAGGAGAATAGAATAATGGGCTAAATAAGGAAGACACTGAGTGCTAAGAATTTAATTCTTGAAAGAATAGACTCTGAAATTATTCCAAACATTTCTAAAGAAGTGAAAATAAATTGCTGTCTTCTAGGAAGGAAGTGTCATATCCAGGTCTACTTATCTAAGAGTGGATAAGCTCCCATTGGACAAACTGGTTTGTGTCTATTCTGTTTGTCAGTGTTCATGCTCTCTGCTTATTCAACATTTTAAATATTGTACCCAGTATTATCTACTAGTTTATGATTAATTGGAGGAGGTTAATTTGTGCATTTCTTTGTTTTCTCTTACATATATGATTGAACTTTTTCTTGCATATTTGTTCAGCCTTTATCATTGAAAACCTAAGCAATATCACCATTTCTTTGTTTTAATTGAGGTATTGTTGATGTACAATATTATATGTTTCAGATGTACAACACAGTGATTCAAATTTTTAAAGGTAATATTCCATTTATAGTAATTATAAAATATTGGCTATATTCCCTGTATTGTTCTATATATCCTTCTAGCTTATTTATTTTATACATAGTAGTTCATATCTCTTAATCCCCTATATTTATTTTATACATAGTTGTTTGTATCTCTTAATCCCATACCTCTGTATTACCCTTTCTTTAACTTAATTTTTTTCTCTATTAAAATTTCAATGGCAGTTTTCTTTAAAAAAATTTTTTTTACAATTTTTAAAGGTTACTTTCCATTTACAGTTATTACAAAATATTGGCAATATTCCTCATGTTGTACAATACGTTCTTGAGCCTATTTTTTTGTTCTTTTTATGGCTGAGTAGTATTCCACTGTATATTTCTTAAAGATTATATACATTACAATCAAGGCCTCCTTACTTTCAGGTAACTCATAGCCTCATTAAGACCTATAAGAGTCAGCTCAATAAATACTTGCTAAATGTAGGAATAATCCAGCCTCACAACCCCCATTGTTTTTCTGTTTTACTCCTATTTCCCATGTCTCTGGACAGTTTTATGATGACTTTCCTAGTACTGACTTTGCTTAATATACAACAGTGCGTGTATAAATGAAAGCTTAGAATTCACTTCTTTTTTGCTTCAAACCTGTTTTTTCATTTAAATCATTTCTTAGCATAAAACTTTCACTCAAATATCCATTACAATGCCTTTCCTTTATATTTACTTCGTTTTATCAATTTTTTCCCCCCAGGTATGAACCCAATCTTTATCTAGCATACATTTATATCTAAAATGTCATTCACTCACAACAAAAAATTATTAATCATCTATTAGCTTAAAAGCAGGCCTGTGCAAGTCAGTGAGATACAAAATGAACAGAATACAATCCTTGTACTTTGGAGATCACAGAAACTTTGCCAAAGGAGGCAAATAATAGACTGACTGTTACCAAGTGTAAGTACTCCAGGCTTTGTGAGAAAACAAGAGGAACTCGGTCTCTGTTAGCTCTGTCAGGTAATGTCAGACAAGGCCTCTCGGATGAGGTAAAATGTAAATTGAATTTTAAAAGAGGAATAAGAAGTTTCCAGATAGAAAAGAGAGTGGAATTAAGAAAATCATACAGAGCAACCTCCATTTAATTAATTGGGTTAATGCCCCACTGTGAATCATTATGACATGGCCCCAAAGCAGGCTTGGGGTAGGAGACTGCTTTCTGGTGGAGCCCATGGTCCTCTCCTCCTGTTAGTTGGGTTGTATGCTTATCACATGCTGAATTTATTCTTAAAATTGTTAAATTTTTATTATCATTTTATTATTAATATAATATTACAGAAACAGATAAAGCAGAACAAAATAAAAGTCACTTATATAAAACTTTATTTGAATGTTTAGAAAGGATTAAGGTGAGTCTCTGAATACTTTGCTGTCAATTTAGGTATAGATGGGCATTGCCAAAAGATATGGTAGACATTTAAAATAGTATTTACTATAAGAATTTTTTACTCATATTTCTTTTCATTAGATTCTTGCTCTACTTCAAATATCCCCAATACAATTGCAGACAGGTGTGGATGTTACAAATCATGCAGCTCTAGTCCTGGGTCCACAGTAAAGAAATACACTCAACTCCACATCTGCTTTACATTCTGGCTCATTGCTTAAAGTATGATTGCATTTTGTTAATTATTTCTCACCTGTCAGATTTTTTAAATGAACTGACCACTGGAAACTTTGATTTTTTTCAGAAAAGAGGGTTTCTAAAAATCAGAAAAAGGAGCAAAACTATGGCTTAAAAAGTCATCATTATAGAAATAAATGAATAATAATGTTTGCCTATCCTGCTTAATAATTAATTTATATAGTCATTAGAATGTAAAAAAATGTTAAAGGCTAAGTTTGAAGTAAACATTTATTACCATGAAGAAGAAAAAGGAATACCAAGAAAAGCAAGTTTTATTGTTTTTTTGAGACACACCGACAGCATCTGCAGTGGTTACAAAAATTACACCAAATGAAACAGTAATAAAAATTTTGCCACAATGCACAAAATGTTGTTCCCTGTTAGTGGATTGTTAGAAGAGAATTTATTCTTTCACTCCATCAATCTATATGCCAAGCATTGTGCAGTTTACTCAGGCTGTTCGTTCAAGAAGATTTCCTCTCTTTTGGGAGGTAAGATCTGGTTAGAGGCATAACAAACAGAAAATTACAATTCCTTGCTATAAATAAGTTCTAAGTTACAAATACTACACCTGTGTATTAGTTTTTTATTGCTGCTTTAACAAGTTACCACAGACTCTGTGGCTTGAAACAATACAAATTTATTATCTTACCATCCTGAAGTTCAGAAGTTTGAAATGCTTAGAATAAAGAATGCCTCTACCACCGACATCAATCAATCCATTAAATAACAAATATTTATTAAGGACATTCTATTTTCAAGATTCAATATATGACACTATCTCTGTTCTTGTGGAATTTACAACTCTTTAGATGATGAGGCAGACATTAATAAAATGATCATAAACATGTAACATTACAATTACAATAGAGTAAGATCTGTGAAGATAAATCACATAGTGCCATAGAGTAGGGGAAAAACCTGTCACTGGGGACTAGGGGAGAGGAAATTAAATTGTGGTATCAAGAAATAACAGGAAATGAACACATAGAGAAGGGGAAAGTGCATTTAAGACAGAGGAAGGAACGTGTAAAAGGCCCAGTGGTGAAGTCTGAGGTTCAGTTAAGCAATTGAAAGAAGACCACTGTGTGGTAGAACATAGAAACTAATAATAAAGTAAGATCATACTAGGTTCTATTAAAGTTTTTTGTTGAAAATTTGAAGTATTTTGATTAAGGATCTTGAGCTGATTAGACTTGCTTTGTGAACTAATTGCCTTGGTAGCGATGGGCAAGAGTGAATGCAGAGGGACACGTTCATAGAATTGCATGGCGATAGCCCAGATAGGAGATTATAGTAGCTTGTTCTAGTGAGGAGAATGTGGAGGTCAAGAGATGGATTCTAGAGATCTGTAAAAGGTGAGATCACAAGAACTCTGATGGAAATGGAAGATGAGAGGATATGAAGTGTAAACAATGACTTCTAGTATTCTATCTTGAGGAAGTAAATATATGCTAATACTATTCAGAGTTAAGTACCACTTAAAGAGAATCAGGTTTGCTGGGAGAGGATAAGAAGTTACTTTTGAGAAGTGTAGAGAAGAAAATTCAATTTTCTCTGAATTATCAAACATTTCTTGTTCTTGTGGTGAGATGGTGGTAGTACTCAACTAATAGGCAATAGGAGATTGGTAAAGACTTAGATTAGAGGATTTGAAAGGCCCGTTTTTTCAGTACCAAGTGGAATTTTACTGGGGATGAGTTGAAGGATGGTGGGGAACATTTCACTTGAGAATCCTGGACTTACACAGCAAGAAACAGAGAGGTATACGGCTTTTTCTACCTTCTGGTCCAGGAGCATAAATTTGGAAGTGTAAAAGGAAGATATGTCGTTATTTTGACTTTGTTTTGTTTTGTTTTTTATAAATTTATGTATTCATGTATGTATGCATATATGGCTGTGTTGGGTCTTTGTTGTTGCATGCGGGCTTTCTCTAGTTGCAGTGAGCAGGGACTACTCTTCGTTGTGGTGCATGGACTTCTCATTGTCATGGCTTCTCTTGTTGCAGAGCACAGGCTCTAGGCATGCAGCCTTCAGGAGTTGTGGCATGTGGCCTCAGTAGTTGTGGTACACGGGCTGAGCTGCTCTGCGGCATGTGGGATCTTCCCGGACCAGGGCTCAAACCCGTGTCCCCTGCATTGGCAGGCGGACTCTTAACCACTGCACCACCAGGGAAACCCAGATAAATTGCTGAGACAACTGAAAATTAGGAGATTTTGGTCTGAAAGTGGAATACTAGATTTAAATTTGCAGGGTGGAGGATGTTACGGTAATGTCAAGGTTTAAGTGTTAGCCATGGATGTAAATGAATTGAACCTGTTGTTTCACACCGGCTCTTTTTCCAGTTGTGTGACTTCAGATGAGTGACATAAATTCTTGGCACTTACATTTCCTACCTGTAAAATGGGACAACAACAATAACTGTCTCAGAGGTTTGCTGTGAGTTTTAAATTAATTAATATGCAAAATGTGTAGCAAATACCTAGAACATGGTGAATTCTCTACAAATGTTATTTTTATTATATACAATGCACGGATTTCTTTTTCTCCATATTTATACTACAAAATACCCTGAGTTCAACAAAATGTTTACCCTTGCACTTTGCGGAACAATTCTATTCTGTATTATTCAATACAACAAATTTTAATAAATATTTCTTCTGTAAATCTTTCTCCAAAGGACAAGATAATAGTAACACTGTACTTGCTAAAAACATAATAGCAGTTTCTCAATTAGACTAGAATTCTAATGGCAATGAATAACAAAATGGTTGTCTATCTGTTAGAAGAATTTTTTTAGTGTATATATATATATATATATATATATTTTTTTTTTTTTTTTTGCGGTATGCGGGCCTCTCACTGTTGTGGCCTCTCCCGCTGTAGAGCACAGGCTCTGGACGCGCAGGCTCAGCGGCCATGGCTCACGGGCCCAGCCGCTCCACGGCACGTGGGATCTTCCCGGACTGGGGCACGAACCCGTGTCCCCTGCATCGGCGGGCGGACTCTCAACCACTGCGCCACCAGGGAAGCCCTAGTATATTTTTATATGTAGCCATTATGGTCTCATAATTCTGCAGGTTTCTTCTCCTTATTGTTATTATAATTATTACAATTTAGCTGTCACTTGACTCTTTCAGTACTAAAAAAATATTTTTAAAGCAAGATCACAATTAAGATGACATTAGGAGCCTCTCCTCCTATGAACAGAGCTCTCTGTAAATAAAAATAGAAAGAAAGAAATACCACTGTGGAACAACTTACCACTTCTAAATGATCTGTTATTTGTGTTATCTCATTTAATCATCATAAGATACCTGTAAGCGAGGTATTAAGCTGAGGAAACAAATGGCTAGAGATATAAAGCATTTATCTCCTATCACATGGTTACAGAACAGTGGACACAACATTCAAATCTAGGTGTCTGTCTGGTTTCAACATTTGATTTAATTCTTACTATATTTGTCTTTATTTCAAAGAGAATTTGAGCTATCTATAACTGAGGTTAGGTGTAATTGAGACAAGAAAATACTGATTTCATTTTAAGAAAGATCTTCCAGTAGCATTGAGGTATCATCAAATGTTCTTCAGGGAAATAAAATGCTCTGTGTTGGAAACACATGGCATACAGATCCACAGGCTTTGTAGTAAGTGCAGCAGAAATTAAGGAAGTTGCAAATGATATTTTTAGAAGTGCACTTGTGACAGATCAGATTCCTGAAGACTAGAAAGTGGTTGTCATAACACACTTATCAGAAAGTCATTAAGTGATGACAACTATAAGAATAGAAAATTGGTTGGCTTAACATAAATTATGGGGGAAACTATGTCAGAAAATCAAGTATGGAGAATAAATGCTTACAAAGATATGCCACATTCAAAACGAAAAATAAAATTGCTTCAGTATTGCTTCAATAACTTATTTTTGTTATTTTTGTTATCATTTTAAGACACTACTTTCAGTCACCTGTGGGATATACATTGACATTTATACCTGTACTAGTTTCCCACCTAAAACCATGAACTTGTAGTTTCCAATATAGCAAACATGGTAATGGCTCAAAATAAAGAATATGGATATCAGTAGTGATGTTCAACTTAAATACATTAGTGTGACTTCGTGCTTGGTCTTTTCACAAATATGTTTGGCTATCCAGTTGTATAATAGGGAAGTCCTAGATGTATACATTAATTATTGCTGCATATCCAACCACCCCAAACTCAATGGCTTAACACAAAAAATACTTATTCTCATGCCCCTGTGGATTTCTAGAGTTTGATGACATAGACTATGCTTTGCTTCAAGCTGTTGGTCTGATTAGGCTTAACTGACAGCTCTGCTTTAAGCATGTTCATCTGGGGTCCAGGCTGTAGAGGTGGTAGCTACCGAGATATGTTGGCTAATTCTAGGTGTCAACTGGACTGGGCTTAGTGTACCCAGATATTTGGTCAATACTATTCTGAGTGTGTCTGTAACAGTGTTTTCAGATGAGATTAACATTTGAATCAATAGACTGGCTAAAGCAGATTGTCTTCCCTAATGTGAGTGGCCTTCACCCAATCAGCTGGAGATCTGACAAGAACAGAAAGGCACACTTGCAGGTAAGAAGGAACTCCTCTCCCTGACTACCGTGAGCCAGGACATGGGTCTTTTCCTGCATTTGGACTCCAACTGAAACATAGATTCTTCTTGAGTCTTAAAACTGTTGACTTGCAGATTTCAGGTCTTGGGATTTCTCAGTCTTCATAATCATATGAGCCAATTCTTGTAATATACATTATATATTATATAGTAAGGAATGATAATATGTTATATGTAATGATGTTATATACAATATATATTAAATATAATATTATATTGTCTTTATACATATAAATAATATACATGTATCTTATTGATTCTGTTTCTCTGGAGAGCCCTGAATAATATAACCAAAGAATCTCTTCTGAAGAAAACAAGAATTTTCTTAAGCCTTAGCTCATTGACACTTTCATCTGTACTCTATTAGCAGAACAATCAGATGTACAAAAGTCATGTCCTAAAGTCAGAGAAGAAGAGAAGGACACTATACTCACTATGTGGCCATGGCAAGGGTGAAGATTTGGGGCCATTCATTCATTATACTTCAGTAGAGCCAAAATTTTAACATGAGGATCCATGAGCATTGATATAATGTCTACTTTTTAGCTTTTTTGCTAATCAAGATAATAAAACTGCTCATCTGTGGAATATATTTCCATTACATAAAGTAGAAGTATCAGACATACAATTTAGAAAATTGTGTTATAAATACCATCTCTCTCCAGTATTTAGAAGGTACTCTAGAAAGTAAACTGACAAAAATATAACTATAACATTAAGAGGTATTAGCTGCTTTAGAGGATTAAAATATCTTGCATTTGGTTTTACTAGATATGGTCATTAAACCTGGAAATTTTAATTTTGCATTCACTGTCACTCACTCCTAAAACCTCAAAATATACATGACAGAAATGCTCCAACTGAAAGGTACAGACAATTAGAAAGAGAGAGGGAGAAAGGAGGGGAGAGAGAAAGAAAGAGAGAAAGGTATTGAGAAGGTAGGCAATTTTTCAAAAATTATAGTTTATATTCTCAAAAAGAGCAAATATTGCATACAGAAGCAAGGAGTATGATATCACAAAAAAATCACAGTAAATAAATAAATAATAAATAAATAAAAGCATTTAGAGAACAAGAAAGATCTTAGGATTTACAAGATCATGGCAGAAATATAAAATTTAATAGACTGAGAAAATAATTTGAACACTTTCTGTAAAGTAGAACAACAACAAAAAGAGATGGAAAGTAGGATGTTAGAAAAATTAAAGCATTGACCCAGGATGTCTGATATCCAATATTAATCTACTAAGATTTCCAGAAGGCAGGAGCATAAAAAGCAGAAGTCATCATTCAATAAATAATACAAGAATTCTGCCGCTACTCTCCCCAAATCCTCAGAACCGAAAAAAAAAGGAATTTTATCAAACTTTTAAGGTAAGAACATGGCCATGCTATTTAAAATGTTCCACAATGCAAAATAGAAAGGGAAATTTAAAAATAAAATTTTTAATGAAAAAAACCCACACTATACCTAATAATGATTTTTGTTTTTAAAAAAGGAAAACATTGATTTGCAATAGGCACAAGTATCATGAGTCAGTTGGGCTGAAGTGTGTGTGTAGGAATAAAACATTGAAAGGCTCTGAGGTGAAGGAAGCATGTATTATTGTGTACTTAAAAAAAATGACAGTGTTAATGTAGCAAAGACAGGAAGGTTGGATAACTGATGTGAGAAAAGGCTGGAGAAATAGACAGAGAGTAGAAAATGTAAAATATTCTGGGCTTGTTGAGAAAGTTGTCATTAACTACAATAGGATGGCATGAGAATGTTTTAAAGAGTGGAAAGGACTGATCAGATGTGTTTAATTATGAAGTATGTTCAATTATAATAATTTCACCAATTTTGCAATCTTGAAGAATCCTCTTGGTGTCTAATCATGAGTCACAGAGAAGATGCATACTTGCTCATGATAATGAATCTGATAATGGACAATGAGAGTTAAGTTACATATAAACAGAACAGGTGATAACCTATATTATATAATTTCATAGACAAATAGAAACTACTTACCTAAAGTATTACATTACTTCATATATTTACTGATACCTATAATGTATTCAACACGGCACACATATGAAAATATTATCTTATTCTTCCAATCTCCCCACCCCAATACCCCAATATGGCTTTAGAAGAGGCAATACTTTTTTCAATTTATACTAAAGAGAAAAAGACTATAAAAAGCCTTTAGATTGTTTTATCAAGGTCGACCAGGGATTGAACTCATGCCCCCTACAGTGGACGCTGCCAGGGGTCCCTCTGGGTTAACCACTGGGCTGCCAGGGAAGTCCCTCAAGGTCCTTTTTTTGAGTCAGTTTTTAAAACCTTTCTTTTAAAGGTCTGGTTCTTGCTTACATTTCCAGGCTTATCTTTTGCCTTTTTATCTTTATACATCATGGTCTCTTGCTACAGCAAATTTTTTGCTTTCATAGGAATTTGCATGTCAATTACTCTTTATATATTGTGAGCTGTTTGGGGTCAGAGATGATAACTTTTTATGCTATGGTTATTTATGAGATATATGTCCAACTTATTTCTTTGTCAGATACTATGCTGCAGACCAGGGACAAAAACATATTATATGGTTTTGTCTTGGTTCTAGTAGTACTGTTCTATAGCAAGTGCTAAATATATATTTCTTGACTGTGTTATTAAGCACCAAATAAATACTTTTTGAATGAATTTTAATCTCAATTTGCTTTTTATCATTTAAAGCTTAAATAGATAGAGCTGTATTCACAGAGAAAACTTTAATTGATAGCTCTTTCTTATCAGGAAATATCTCTATATTAGGCAGAATTCTGTCCCCATGACATTTGTCCCTAGTGTTACATCAAAGAATACATTACATTACATGGCAAAAAAGACACTGGAGCTGTAATTAAGCTTACTAATCAGTTGAGTTTAAGATAGAAAGATTATTTGGGATTATCCAGGTGGGCACAATGCAATCACATGAGCCCTTAAAAGCAGAAAAGCAAGTCGGAGAGATGTGGATAAAGGGTAAATCAGAGAGATTTGAAACATGAGAAAGACTCTGCCTCCTACTGTTGGCTTGAAGATGGAGGGAATCACATGGTACACATGAGAAGGAAATAAATTCTGCCAATAATTACTAATCTTGAAAAAAGACCCCAAGCCCTAGCTTGAATTGCAGCCCTGCTGACACTTTGCTCTTGGCCTTGTAACACACTGAACTGAGATTTCACCTATGTCATGCCAGACTTTTGACCTACCAAAACTGTGAGATGATAAATGAGTGTAGTTACAAGCTGCTATGTTTGCAATTGGTTAGGTAGCAATAGAAATCTAATTTACTATCTAAATCGATGTTCATTGCTATTGTGTTTTTAGTTCCCATGACAACACTTCAATGTTAAGAGATTTAATCAAATAGAAAAACCACACATGTAATTAAATTTAATTGTTTGTTTAATTTAATGAATTATGAATATGACACCATTTTTACTTTCAGTGAAAGCATAGTCAATGTACGGGCAGTATACAGATTTGCATCTGTTTCCAAAGACATTTTGTGTTATATTAGAAAAAGCACTGGAAGAGCAACCAAAATAGCTGATATCAAGTGCAATACTGGCCACTTGAGCCCACGAAAATCTCATTTTCTCTGTAAGTAATATTTCTCATATTTAAAGTGGGGGTCATGTCAGCTCTCTCCCCTCTCACGGGGTTGTGAAATTCTAATGAAATAAGATGTATAAATACACTTTGTAAAACATAAAACATAATGCAAATGTGACTTATGATTATTATTAGACTGCTAAGGGAAATATTCATGTTTATGTTTTCTTAGTTAATGAAGATTAGTTTCCATAATTGCATAGTAATTAGGCTTATAATCAATGTAGCCTTCTCAAAAAAGTAAATGGATCAATGAATGGATAGATGGATAGATAGTCAAAGGTATATGCACTTAGATTTTTTTAGAAAAAATATTGTGCTGTAAGGAAGCTTTAAAATGTGTTTAGAAAACCCCTCTTTCTGTATAAATTATTTTAGAGGGTTAATATCATTGGAAATGTCTCATCTCACTAAATGTCACCATATAATTTATATACTTTTTTAAAGCAAAGTTGCTCAAGCAGCAAATTCAAAGGACAAGAATCTTTATATTATATATGTGGCATTATTAATTTTGCAGCATCTCCAGGAGATGCTAAAAATAGTATGTCATTAAATCATAGATGTATATAGAGTTTTCTAAGGTCTAGCTACTCACAAGTCTAAGCTCACAAAGAAAATATAAAGGCATTAAAAATTCATTAATATAAATAATATAGTGAGCAAAACAGATATTTCCTTAGGCAGGACATTTATTGGTCAATAACTCTTTATTAGTTGTGTATATTATCATCTCTTTATTTTAGCCCTTCACTTCTAATCCTTTGATCTGGTAATTCCTTTTTATACCCTGGACCCTTGTGTTATTTTCTGGCAAGGAAACTGACCTAGAAAAAATTCAACATAATTAATCTATACTTAAAAGTTTTCACTATATATTTATTAATACTGAATTTTTAAATTAAAGATTTTTTTCTTTTTCAATGATTTTCAAACTCTGACTATAATGTGCTTTTCTTTATAATTTTGCTGACTGGATTTATTGAACTTCTTTTATCCTTAGGTTCATAGTTTTCATCAAACTAGGATATTCCTTGGCCATAATTTCTTAAAATATTTTTTCTTCCACCTTCAGGCCTTATTCCCTTTGTGCTTCATTCTATTACTGTCTTCAAGCGCACTGATCTTTTCTTCTGTGACATCTAATCTGCTGTTAACATGAACCAGTGTACTATTTATTTCAAATATTGTTTTGTACCTCTAAAAGATTTATGGACTTATTTTTTAGAAGCTTTGGTCTTTTTTGCTATCTTCTAATTCCCTCCTCATTGTATTCATAGTTTTGTTTATATTCTGAGCATTTGGGACATATATATTAGGTATTGTAATACATTGTCCACTAATTCCTTCATCTCTGTCATTTCTGCATCTCTTTCTTTTGATTCATTTTTCTGCTGATTAGCAACCATATTTTCTTCCTGCCTATTTGCATACCTAGTATTGTTGTATTAGATCTTAGAAATTATGATTTTTACATTGTGGGGTGATGGATTTTGTTTTATTTCTTTAACAAGTTTTGGATTTTTCTCTGGCATGTAGGTAAGCTACTTTTTTGATCCTTTTGGGACAGCCATTAAACCTTGTGAGGGTGAGTTCAGAGAAGTCTTGACAGCAGATTTGGCCCAACTTCTAAAGTGATACCCATGTGTGAACTATTTCTTATGCCCCATAAAGTAAAATGCATTTCTGCTTTTGTATTTTTGAGCTCTAGGATTTGTTTGGATTGGTATTACCCCAGCCACCTCATGGAATATCACCCTATTCATG
The DNA here is from genome assembly GCF_949987515.2 of Delphinus delphis. Classification (NCBI taxonomy): domain Eukaryota; kingdom Metazoa; phylum Chordata; class Mammalia; order Artiodactyla; family Delphinidae; genus Delphinus; species Delphinus delphis. Next base: position 99,775,121 of record NC_082686.1, on the reverse strand, counting down.
TTCAGACAAGTAATAAGGTAAATATGCAAGAAAACCTCCTCTCTGTAGTCCTCTGAAGCTCTCTCTCTGTGCTGTCAACTCCTCTCCCATATTCTTTCAGACACATTGAGCCTCCTCTACCTCCTTCCACCCCAACTTCTGGCCCTTCAGCTGGTTGAGATTACTTGGCTTTGTTTGGTTTCTCTTTCCCTGCACCACAGCCTGGAAACTGACTTCAGAAAGTAATCCATGTCAAGCATAAGGCTGGCTTATTTGTTTTCTTTCTCTCAAGGATCACAGTCCTGTTCTGGCTGTTTTCTAATGTCTGAAACCTGTAGATATATATATGTTTTTATAGTTGTTTAAAGCAGCAGAGCCATTCTTAGAGCAGTGCTTTATGGGCAGAAGTGGAAATACGCTTGAAGTCATTAAAAATTTTTTTCTATTTCTTTCACTGAAAAGCCCCAGAAATAATGATACATCATGAACACAAGGATACTCAGCATCTAGATCCTTGTTTTAAAATACTATTAATCACTGAGATGAAACAAAACCCCTTACGGCTGACTTCCAGTTTCCCACTGACTGATTACAGATATGGGACAGGGAAACTAAGAGATGAGGCTGCAAATTCTTGTTACACTCACAAGTAAAAAATGCTAAAAAAAATGATGACAGTATGTCAAAATTTTAAAGGTGTCTGAACAGCTCATATATCAAACATTTCAAGAGTGCCAGTGAAAAACAGATGGGCTAATGTTTTAGGAGTAAAGGTCTTTCTCAAAATATAGAGTGACATTGACATTGTAGGAAAAAATGAATAAATATAGATTCACTCTAACAAAGCCTAAAATAAAAGCCTCCACAAGATAAAGAGATCCACTAATAATTTAACTGCCAGGTAGAAAAAAATTTAACATTCTTCTGATGAGGATAACAAAATTAAGATTTTCTGCAATATATCATCTATAATGTTTTATATATAGTTAAAATTTTAGACAAGTGAAGAGGCAGGAAAATTGAATCCATAATAAAAGGAGAAAGCAAGTGAAGAGAAAAACATACTCAGATGGCACATTTGTTGGAATTAGCAGACAAAGACTTCAAATTTACTATTAGAAATATGTTAAATAATTTACAGTAAAAGATGAATAGAGTGGCAAAGATATAAGGAATTTTAGGACAGATTGAAATCTCTTTAAAAAGTACCAAAAAGAAATCTGAGAACTAAAAAGATACAATATTTGAAATAAAATTATTAGATGGGAATAATAATAATACAGAGAAAAGAATCATAGTACTTGAAGACCAGTAAATAGAAACTATTCAATCTAATCTGAAGCACAGATAGAAAATATATATATATATGAAAAAATAAACAGAGCCACAAAGACAAGGAGATGATAAAAACAGTCTAAAATACATGTAATTGTTGTCCCAGGAGGAGGAGCAAAAATGGGAAAGAAAAAATATTAACAGTGACTAAAAATTTTAGTAGATTTTAAAAACATCAATCTACAGAGCCAAGAAGAAAGGAAATTCCAAGCTGGACAAATACAGTATAAACCACACCAGGTCTCAGTATGGTCAAACTGCTAAAAATGAGATATAAAGAGAACATCTTGAAAGCAACCAGTTAAAAAAAGAGAGAGAGAAAAAGAAAAAAGGGAGAGAGAGAGAGAGAGAGAGCAAGCAATGCATGAAGTAGAGAACAATAAACAGGACAGCTAATTTCTCAGAAGAAGTAATGGAGGGCAAAAGGCAAAGAAATGACATCTTTAAAGTGCTTAAGAAAACAAATTGCCCTCCCATCATGAAACTTGCTCAAGCCTCTTAGATAGCTTCATCCACCAGAGGGCAGACAGCAGAAGCAAGAAGAATTACAATCCTGCGGCCTGTGGAACAAAAACCACATTCACAGAAAGACACACAAGATGAAAAGGCAAAGGGCTATGTACCAGATGAAAGGCCAAGATAAAACCCCAGAATAACAACTAAATGAAGTGGAGATAGGCAACTTTCCAGAAAAAGAATTCAGAAAAATGATAGTGAAGACTATCCAGGACCTCAAAAAAAGAATGGAGGCAAAGATTGAGAAGATGCAAGAAATGTTTAACAAAGACCTAGAAGAATTAAAGAACAAACAAACAGAGATGAACAACACAATAACTGAAATGAAAAATACACTAGAAGGAATCAATAGCAGAATAACTGAGGCAGAAGAATGGATAAGTGACCTGGAAGACAAAATGATGGAATTTACTTCTGTGGAACAGAATAAAGAAAAAAGAATGAAACGAAATGAAGACAGCCTAAGAGACCTCTGGGACAACATTTAACGCAACAACATTCACATTATACAGGTCCTAGAAGGCAAAGAGAGAGAGAAGGACCTGAGAAAATATTAGGAGAGATTACAGTCGAAAACTTCCCTAACATGGGAAAGGAAATAGCCACCTAAGTCCAGGAAGCACAGAGAGTCTCATACAGGATAATCCCAAGGAGAAACATGCTGAGACACACAGTAATCAAATTGGCAAAAACTAAAGACAAAGAAAAATTATTGAAAACAGTGAGGGAAAAACGACAAATAACATACAAGGGAACTCCCATAAGGTTAACAGCTAATTTCTCAGCAGAAACTCTACAAGCCAGAAGGGAGAGGCAAGATATAATTAAAGTGATAAAAGGGAAAAACCTACAACCAAGATTACTCTACCCAGCAAGGATCTCATTCAGATTTGATGGAGAAATCAAAAGCTTTACAGACAAGCAAAATCTAAGAGAATTCAGAACCACCAAACCAGTTCTACAACAAATGCTAAAGGAACTTCTCTAAGTGGGAAACAAAAGAGAAGAAAAAGACCTACAAAAACAAACTCAAAACAATTAAGAAAATGATAATAGGAACATACATAACAATAATTACCTTAAAGGTGAATGGATTAAATGCTCCAACCAAAAGACACAGGCTCGCTGAATGGATACAAAAACAAGATCCATATATAGGCTGTCTACTAGAGACACACTTCAGTCCTAGGGACACATACAGACTGAAAGTGAGGGGATGGAAAAAGATATTCCATGCAAATGGAAATCAAAAGAGAGTTGGAGTAGCAATACTCATAACAGATAAAATAGACTTGAAAATAAAAAGTGTTACAAGAGACAAGGAAGGACACTACATAATGATTAAGGGATCAATCCAAGAAGAAGATATAACAATTAAAAATATATATGCACCCAACATAGGAGCACCTCAATACATAAGGCAACTGCTAACAGCTCTAAAAGAGGAACTCGACAGTAACACAATAATAGTGGGGGATTTTAACACCTCACTTACACCAATGGACAGATCATCCAAATGAAAATAAATAAGGAAACAGAAGCTTTAAAAGACACAAAAGATCAGATAGATTTAACTGATATTTATAGGACATTCCATCCCAAAACAGTAGAATACACTTTCTTCGCAAGTGCACATGGAACATTCTGCAGGATAGATCACATCTTGGGTCACAAATCAAACCTTAGTAAATTTAAGAAAATTGAAAATATAAAGCATCTTTACTAACCACAATGCTATGAGATTAGAAATCAATTACACGCCAAAAAATGTAAAAAAAAAAAAAAAAATCAAAAAGGGCTTCCCTGGTGGCGCAGTGGTTGAGAGTCCGCCTGCCGATCCAGGGGACATGGGTTCGTGTCCTGGTCTGGGAAGATCCCACATGCTAAGGAGCGGATAGGCCCATGAGCCATGGCCGCTGAGCCTGCGCACCCAGAGCCTGTGCTCCAAAACGGGAGAAGCCACAACAGTGAGAGGCCCGCATACCGAAAAAAAAAAAAAAAAAGTAAAAAACACAAACACATGGAGGCTAAAAAATACATTACTAAATAACCAAGACATCCCTGAAGAAATCAAAGAGGAAATCAAAAAAATATCTAGAGACAAATGACAATGAAAACACAATGATCCAAAACCTATGGGATGCAGCAAAAGCAGTTCTAAGAGGGAAGTTTAGAGCTATACAAGCCTACCTCAAGAAACAAGAAAAATCTCAAGTAAACAATCTAACCTTACACCTAAATGAACTATAGAAAGAAGAAAAAACAAAACCCAAAGATAGCAGAAGGAAAGAAATCATAAAGATCAGAGCAGGAATAAAGGAAATAGAAACAAAAAAAAACAATAGCAAAGATCAATAAAACTAAAAGCTGGTTCTTAGAGAAGATAAACAAAATTGATATACCATTAGACAAACTCATCAAGAAAATGAGGGAGAGGACTCAAATCCATAAAATTAGAAATGAAAAAGAAGAAGTTACAACAGAGACTGCAGAAATACAAAGCATCCTAAGAGACTACTACAAGAAAGTCTATGCCAAAAAAATGGACAACCTGGAAGAAACGGACAAATTCTTAGAAAGGTAAACCTTCCAAGACTGAACCAGGAAGAAATAGAAAATATGAACAGACCAATAACAAATAATGAAATTGAAACTGTGATTAAAGGTCTTCCAACAAACAAAAGTCCAGGACCAGATGGCTTCACAGGTGAATTCTAACAAACATTTAAAGAAGAGCTAACACCAATCCTTCTCAAACTCTACTAATAAATTGCAGAGGAAAGAACACTCCCAAATGCATTCTATGAGGCCACCATCACCCTGATACCAAAACCAGACAAAGATACTACAAAAAAAGAAAATTACAGACCAATGTCACTGATGAATATAGATGCAAAAATCCTCAGCAAAATACTAGCAAACAGAATCCAACAACACATTTAAAGAATCAAACACCATGATAAAGTGGGATTTATCCCAGGGATGTAGGGTTTTCTTCAATATACCCAAATCAATCAATGTGATACACCATATTAACAAACTGATGGATAAAAACTATATGATCAACTCAATAAATGCAGAAAAAGCTTTTGACAATATTCAACATCCATTTATGATAAAAACTCTCCAGAAAGTTGACATAGAGGGAAACTACCCAAACATAATAAAGGCCATATATGACAAACTTATAGCAAACGTCATTCTCAATAGTGAAAAACTGACCACTCTCACCACTATTATTCAACATAGTTTTGGAAGTCCTAGCTGTGGCAATCAGAGAAGAAAAAGAAAGAAAAGGAATACAAATTGGAAAGGAAGAAGTAAATCTGTCACTGTTTGCAGATGACATGATACTATACATAGAGAATCCTAAAGATGCCACCAGAAAAATACTAGAGCTAATCAATAAATTTGGTAAAGTTGCAGGATACAAAATTAATGCACAGAAATCTCTTGCATTCCTATATACTAATGATGAAAAATCTGAAAGAGAAATGAAGGAAACACTCCCACTTACCATTGCAATGAAAAGAATAAAATACCTAGGAAAATATCTACCTAGGGAGACAAAAGACCTGTATGCAGAAAATTATAAGACACTGATGAAAGAAATTAAAGATGATAGCAACAGATGGAGAGATATACCATGTTCTTGGATTGGAAGAGTCAATATTGTAAAAATGACTATACTACCCAAAGCAATCTACAGATTTAATGCAATCCCTATCAAATTACCAATGGCATTTTTACAGAAGTAGAACAAAAAATCTTAAAATTTGTATGGAGACACAAAAGACCCTGAATAGCCAAAGTAGTCTTGAGGGAAAAAATGGAGCTGGAGGAATCAGACTTCCTGACTTCAGACTATACTACAAAGCTACAGTAATCAAGACAATATGGTACTGGCACAAAAACAGAAACATAGATCAATGGAACAAGATAGAAAGCCCAGAGATAAACCCACATGCCTATGGTCAACTAATCTATGACAAAGGGGGCAAGAATATACAATGGAGAAAAGACAGCCTCTTCAATAAGTGGTGCTGGGAAAACTGGACAGATACATATAAAAGAGTGAAATTAGAACACTCCCTAACACCATACACAAATATAAATTCAAAATGGATTAGAGACCTCAATGTAAGACTAGACACTATAAAACTCTTAGAGGAAAACATAGGAAGAACACTCTTTGACATAAGTCACAGCAAGATCTTTTTTGATCCACATCCTAGAGTAATGGAAATTAAAACAAAAATTAAGAAATGAAACTTAAAAGCTTTGGCACAGCAAAGGAAACCATAAACAAGACAAGAAGACAACCCTCAGAATGGGAGAAAATATTTGCAAACGAATCAGCAGACCAAGGATTAATCTCCAAAATATATAAACAGCTCATGTAGCTCAATAATAAAAAAACAAACAACCTAATCCAAAAATAGGCAGAAGACCTAAATAGACATTTCTCCAAAGAAGACATACAGATGGCCATGAAGCACATGAAAAGCTGCTCAACATCACTAATTATTAGAGAAATGCAAATCAAAAGTACAATGAGATATCACCTCACACAAGTTAGAATGGGCATCATCAGAAAGTCTACAAACAACAAATGCTGGAGAGGGTGTGGAGAAAAGGGAACCCTTTTGCACTGTTGGTGGGAATGTAAATTGATACAGCCATTATGGAGAACAGTATGGAAGTTCCTTAAAAAACTATAAATGAAATTACCATATGATCCAGCAATCCCACTACTGGACATATACCCAGAGAAAACTATAATTCAAAAAGACACATGCACCCCAATGTTCATTCCAGTACTATTTACTATTGTAAATAGCCATTTACAATGGAAGCAACCTAAATGCCTATTGATAGACGAATGGATAGAGAAGATGTGGTACATATATACAATGGATTATTACTCAGCCATAAAAAGGAATGAAATTGGGTCATTTGTTGAGACGTGGTTGGATCTTGAGACTGTCATACAGAGTGAAGTAAGTCAGAAAGAGAAAAACAAATATTGTATATTAACGCATATATGTGGAACCTAGAAAAATGGTACAGATGAACTGGTTTGCAGGGCAGAAATTGAGACACAGATGTAGAGAACAAACGTATGGACACCAAGGGGGGAAAGCGGCAGGCGGGTGGTGGGGTGGTGTGATGAATTGGGCAATTGGGATTCACTTGTATACACTGATGTGTATAAAGTTGATGACTTTAAGAAACTGTGTATAAAAAAATAATTTAAAAAAGGGAAAAAAATTTAAAAATAATTAAAAAAAGAAAACAAAGTACATTTACCCTTATTTTTAGAAAATGCAAATTAAACTAATATTAGTGGATAGAGGGTCATCATGTCTGCAACTGACTCTCAAATGGTTCCGAAAAAAAGAAACAGGTACATATAGCATATAAAGCATATATGGCAAAATGTTAACCTTTGGGGAATCTGGGTGAAGGATATATAAAAATTCTTTGTACTATCTTTGAAAGCTTTCTGTACACAGTACAAAGTTAGAAATAAGGAAAAAAAACTGTACATTTACCTAGAATTTTATATACAGTGAAGGTATTCTTCAAAAAGGAAGCCAAAATAAACTTTCAGAAAAACAAAACCAAAGAGAATCTAGGACTAACAGAGCAGAGTTGCAAGGGTCACCACAGGAAGTGAATCCAGCTGAAGAAAATGAGACTGGAAATAATTCTTGCCTTATATGAAGTGGTATGATATTAATTCAAGGTAGGCGAAAAGTTAAGGAAGCATACTGTAATCCCTAAAATAACCACTATAAAACTAATTGAACCAGTGAATAATAAAATTCTATGTAGGAGATCAAATAGAATACTAAAAACAGTCAATTATTTTCATTATTTTAACAGAAAGTAAGGGAGGGGATGGAAACTAGGGACTTGAGGGCTTCTGGCCCAGTGTTCTGCCTCCTTGGTGTGGACTGGACCCTGCTGCCCCCTCAGCAGAAAATTACTAAGAAAATAAATGGCATTCTACAAAAATTGAGGCAGAAGATCAAAATCTGAGTCGTAGGCAGGTTGAATTTCAATAAAGTGCAGGTGAAGCTGGGAAATGATATGGTTAAAAAAATATGATTATGTGTTTCCAGGAAATGGCTTCGTAGCATACAAAGTTGGGCAACTCTTATATAAACAGAATATTCAAGGTCACCTTGGTAAGGCCCTAATCCAAGATTTAATCAATGACTGTCTGAGCTACATTGTAGAAACCAAACTCCTGAAGAAGAAGGGGTGCTTTCATTGAAATTCTAAATGGGATGTGAATTCATCCTCTATTGAAAGAAGCTGCAGCCCCAAAGAACACATGGGGTTCTATATGCATTATAAAGAAATAAAATATAAGACAAAGATGTGTAGCAGATCTGTGGAAAGCATTTGCAAATAAAGGCCTCACCTTTTCTGTAGGAGGCCAAATCAGCTTTGAGGTCTTTTGGGATGGATAGAGAAAGAGGTATTGCCTGGGACATGTGGAAAATCATGGTTATAAGGCCATTTCTTTCTTTGGAGACAAAACTGTGGCAGGTGGGAACGACCATGAGATCTTCACAGACCTGGGAACTGCAGGCCACACGAGTCTGTGCCTGAGGACACAGGAAAGATCTGTGAAGAGCTCTTGTACTAATGGTCATTTTCCCTGTGGGAAGAAGAGGGAGCTAATGAGCCTGACAGGGTCATTCGGTGGCCAAACCCAAGGTCTCCCCTTCATATGCCCACATGACCCAGCCCAGGCCAGGCTCTCCACAGGGTTCAGTCAACTCATAGGGTCCTGACCGTGATATCCTCATGCAGCAGAGAAACCTCCCTCTATCCCCAAACACGTGAGGCCTTCCACCTCCAATGCCAGAAGAGAGAAGAAAAGACTTGTCAAGAATGGAGCAAAGAATAACCCCACCAATAGACTTTATCCCCCAACTCCATATTTGCAATCACAGTATGCCTGGGCTTTGGGGAAACTTCCTATCATTCTAGAAAGAACAAATGTGCCGGGACCCTCCCTCTTCATGGGTCCTGTGGTAAATGTAACAGATATTTATGTTTGGACCCCCTGCATCAATAACAGAAAGGGGGATTTGTGATGAGAAAGAAAGGACAGGACAATTACAATGATTCAACCCTGGGACAAAAGTCTAAAAAACACTTTCTGAAATGAAGCTCCCTCCTGAGTGTCAGTTTGATGGGGCTTTGAAACTGAGAAGAACGTGATCACTGTGGTGGTATTCAGTTAAGTGACTCTGTACAATCTTGCTTTTCCAATCCTGCTTCCTATTTGTGAGGTGCAGACCTCAGTACGGGCTGCCGACAGATGACTGGCCAAGTGACCACTGACCCCAAGTAGTTTGCACTCAGCTCTCCCAGAAGGCAGATCAGCTCTGTATCCACTACACCTTGAATACCCTGGCTGGTTCTCGGCAACCACGGAGATGGGAGGAAATAGAAACCAACAACCCCTGGTTAGAGAACTGGCACCAGCAGAACTGTCCTTCCCTTGGATGTAGGTTCTGATCCCAGGTCTGGAGAAACTAACTTGGGATGTTAAATTTTACTAAAAGTATCTTCTTATTGGACCTGGCTGGCTTCCCAAAGGCATTATTTGCCTCTAGTTTCTCAGGTAAGAGCTTAGATTATTCATAGGAATAGGAGCTGCCCTTTATCTCTCTGCAGACTTTTTAATAAAAGTTGTCCACTCAGGCCCTCACCTAGACTTTGACTTAAGGGGTGAGAGTAGCTGTGGTTGGGACCCTCTCTCCTCCCTTCCACATTCTGCAAGTTCTTTGTGAAACTGGAGGCAGCTCAAGGCCCTAGTTCAGAACACAGCTGAAGAGAGCTCCCAAGATAATTGTTCACACGTCACTTTTCAGTATTTGGCAATGTTGAGATCCCCAAACCCTGCACAGATAGGTGCTGGGACCAGCTTCAGTCTACAGCGTGGCCTCTGCTGGGGGTCACCTACCTGAATCCTGGGCCAGGGGGAGCCCTGTGCTCTGCATCCCCTGCCTCCCAGCCCCCAAACAGTTGCTTGCATCAGATAAACCTGGTTCCCTCCAAACCTGCTGGCTGCTCAGTCTTCTCTTAGCTCAGGATTGGGTTGGGAGAACAAAAGAAGAAATGCTGGCCTATGAAGTCTGCCCGGCTCAACCACTCTGTTTATTACACACGGGACTGTCGTTTCTCAGTGATTCCCAGGCATGACCATCCAGTGGTATCTTTCCTTGTAGAATTTTGCAAATGATACTGCAATGACCTTTCAAAGTGAAAAGTAGCAAATTAAAGTGATTTTGTTGTTTCCTAAAAAACAAGGCAAAAAAAAAAATAAAAAGGCAGTGAAGGCTAAACAAAGGACAAAGAACAGATGATAAAAAATAGGACAGGGCTTCCCTGGTGGCGCAGTGGTTGAGAGCCCGCCTGCCGATACAGGGGACACGGGTTTGTGCCCCGGTCCGGGAAGATCCCACATGCCGCGGAGCGGCTAGGCCGGTTGCCATGGCCGCTGGGCCTGCACGTCTGAAGCCTGTGCTCCGCAATGGGAGAGGCCACAACAGTGAGAGGCCCATGTACAGCAAAAAAAAAAAAAAAAAAAGGACAAATAGCAAGAAGGTACAATTAAACCCCCAAATATCAATAATTATACTAAATATAAGTGGACATAATGCTCCTATTAAGAGTCAGAGATTGTTAAACTGGGTAAATAAGCAAAACTCTGTCTATATGCAGTATACAAGAGATGAATTTTAAACACAGGGAAGTTGAAAGTAAAAACATTGGAAAAGTTATACTATGTAAACACAGCAAACTAAAACTGACATGACTATACTTAGATAAAGTAGACTTCAGGACATGGGGTGTTTCCAGGTATAATGAATATTCATAATGGTAAGAGAGTCAATTTAACAAGAGGATCTAAAAATATTAAATTGTATGTACCTAATAACAGAGCTCAACAAAACATAAATAATAACTGTCAGAACTAAAGAGAGAACTAGAGAAATCCATCATTATTGTTGAGCATATTGTAGGATTTTATTTACATACATTTCTAGAACACAAAATACTAATCTAATCTGAGGCAAATCTCATTAATGGTTGATCTTGGTGAGGGTTTGATTGTAAAAGACAAATTATATTTTCTCAGGGTGTTGAAGATACTTTCTTTCTTGATCGAGATGGTGGTTTCACAGCAGTACACATTTGTCAAACTCTTCAGGCCATACACCTGTGCTTTTTATTGTATGTAAATTCTTTCTCAACAAAACCTCAAATCAATGCCCAGTATTTTCCATAATGCCCTTTTGTCACTTACCACGTTTAATATTGGATTTTCTACTCATTTAAATGTGTTATTTCCCCTATTGGAATTACAGAGTCCTGCCTGAGTTGTTTATTTACCTTTGCAATTTTGCAGCACTTTTCCCAATTTGGATAATCAATAAATACCAATTGAGCAAATAAAAATGAACTATAAATATTGAATCCAGCATTTTAAATTGGATTAAGTTTATTTTATAATGTAGAACAGGGATTAGCGAATGCTGCCCCATAGGCTAAATTTGGTGCATTGCTTGTTTATGCATGGTCCTCAACCTAGGAATGGTATTTACATTGTAAATGAAAAAAAAAAAAATCAGGGCTTCCCTGGTGGCGCAGTGGTTGAGAATCTGCCTGCCAATGCAGGGGACAGGGGTTCGAGCCCTGGTCTGGGAGGATCCCACATGCCACGGAGCAACTAGGTCCATGAGCCACAACTACTGACCCTGCGTGTCTGGAGCTTGTGCTCCACAATAAGAGAGGCCGCGACAGTGAGAGGCCTGTGCCTCGTGATGAAGAGTGGCCCCCGCTCACCGCAACTAGAGAAAGCCCACGCACAGAAACGAAGACCCAGCACAGCCAAAAATAAATAAATAAATAAATAAATAAAATTTTAAAAAAAATCAGAAGAAGAAAATATTATGTGATAAATGAAAAATGATATGAAATTCAAACTTCACAAAACATAAATGGAGTTTTATTGTAACATAGGAAAGTAAAAAGATGAGAAAAGACATACCAGGCAAACACTGAGTGTGATGAAAAGCTGATATGGTTTTACTAGTATCAGATAAAGGAGGCTTTGGGGGCACAGGGTATTACCAAATATAAGTGAGGAGAATTCACAAAGGTAAAAGGTGAAATAGAGATTTTTACTGGGCTGACATAGAGCCCAGGAATCTGAATTGTACCAAGCCCTCTGTAACAAAACCTGCTCTAGAGTAACTAGAATAACAAAATAATCCTTAGTCATGAGCCATATAAATAATCAGCTATTTCACAAGATATAAAGTAACAGATGGGGTCACACAGATTTAGTGAGAGGAGTGCAAGTGATTATGTAGGCTATAGGAGAGGATACAATTTGGAAGGCTGTGAGATAAGGAGATAACTGGTTTCTGCCTACACAGTTTCAGCAGCTTTGCAAAGATGAGATTTATAAATACTTTATAAATTAAAGAAATTAACTGCAGCATCACTAAACTGAAAGGACCACCTACGCCACTTGCACAGTTTTCTATTAATAGTGAGTGAAGCATTAGCTGCCAAGGCCTTGGAATAAATTATTATGGAATTAGAGCTTGCAGAGACGAGCTATTGCCTCTCATATACACATTACTTGTAGCAAGAAAATACCATATTTGGAGTCAATCTCTTGGAGAGTCCAAAAGCTACACACATTTACATTGACATAAGACTTACAGCTTTATTGATGTTTTACAGAAACAGGGTGGAGAAGATAAAATGGATAGTAATTTAAATGAAGATGAGATGGTTCTTCAGTACTTCTTAATCCTTTTGGTCTCTCAGCTACTTCTAAGAGTACAAGAAGGCATTCTTTGTTTTAAAAAGAAGCACATCAGGCTTCCCTGGTGGCGCAGCAGTTGAGAGCCTGCCTGCCGATGCAGGGGACACGGGTTCGTGCCCCGGTCCGGGAAGATCCCACGTGCCGCGGAGCGGCTGGGCTTGTGAGCCATGGCCGCTGGGCCTGCGCGTCCGGAGCCTGTGCTCTGCAACGGGAGAGGCCACAACAGTGAGAGGCCCGCGGACCGCAAAAAAAAAAAAAAAAAAAAAAAAGAAGCAGCACATCATTCTATAGCGTTATGTATTAAGGAGGGAATAAATTCAGTATTAATTACATGAAAGATTATAGTTAGAAAATAGTTGAGGTCCACATTTAATAAATTGTCATATAACTCTGTAATGTGGGTATAAAGAGGTTTCTGATCAGGATCATCTACCTATAGTTAATAGAATAATTATTACTCTTACTGGCAAATAACAAACCTATTGGGACTTGCTTCATCAAAAAGCAAAATTTATTAGCAGAATAGAATATAAGGGTAATTCACAGGTCACAAGGACCTCATGTGGACAGACCTCAGGAAAAGACCTGGAGCCACCAATGTGATTGCCATTACAGCTTTCTCATTAATGGTCACTTTGGGCTGTTTCCTTTTTCAGTCTTGCTGCTGAACAACCTCCTCTCATACCTGAAAATGACTACTGTTAGCTTTCAAGTTTAGAATCCCTATCGTGGAGGGATTCCACGATAAAGGTTAAATGTCTGGATGCCTTACTAAGGAACTATTTGGTCTAGTTGGTGTCAGTACCTCTCCTAGTCTAACCACAATGGGTCCTGCTACTGTGTCCAGAGAAAGAGGTCTCACTATTCCAATCTGACAAGTTATCACTAGTCAAGCCAGAAAATATAGTAATAGGGCCAGATTGACAAGATATCATTTGTCTAAAAAATTCCCTCATCCATAAAAACAATGTTTGATTTTCATTTATTGCCCTCAACCCACCAACCTGGGAAGCTATTGAGAAAATAACGGTAAGAAGATGAGCTTAATATGAGTCTATGCTCTTTTAAAATTAGTATCTAGATGCATTTGTCAGAATTCATTGAAAGGATACTAAGGGTTTATGCATTTAAGGTATATAAATTTTACCTCAACAGCAATAACAAAAAAGCACTAGAAATAAATATTGAACTCTGGTTAATAATATGCCTGTTGAGATATTTGTGGGACCATACTGATGTCTGTAACTTTGTTTGAAATGCATCAAAAAATAATATACATGAATCAATGGCTAGAGAGATGTGTAGATGAATATAGACAAATAGGTCTGTGATAAAGCAAATATAGTGAAATGTTAATTGCAGCACTGACATAGTATATATATGAATTTTTACAGAAAAGTTCTTTCAACTTTTTTGTATGTTTGAAAATTATCCCAATGAAATATTGGGAAAAAAACCCTAAATGAATCAGCACTTCCTCACATAATGCATTCTCAATTAGTATTTCTATACACTTGAGAATCTAGAACAATCTCTATGCCTACTACTTTAGATAGTATTTTACATTGGTTTAAGCTCATTTGCCTTTGGAGTTTCTAAGTTCAACATGTACCTTTCTCACTGATTACAGTGGGTCATCTTAAACATTCCTTTCAAGTTTTTAATTCCACAATGATGAGTTATGTATTTTTAAATACAAAAGAGCAAAATCTGAAAATATAAATTATCTGTATACTCACTATTCAGAGATATTTGGTGTATGTTCTTCTAGAATTTGTTTTAATAAATGTCCTTTTAAAAGTTGGAGAGACTAAAGCAAATATATGGGAAGTTTGCCATTTAATAGATCTGGCCAGAAACCCTGCCTTATAAAATCCGAATTTATCATTTCCCACCTGAAACTTGTCATGACAAATATTTGTTTTTATCCTTCAGTCCTTTCTCATTGACCTAGTCCATGGGTATTTTATGTTCTATTGATTTTCTCAGCTAGTACAGTATTCTACATGTAGTTCATAATACAATATTATTGGATTGTACTGTCTCAATAGCTTAAGTACTGAGATGTTTATCAAGTACTGCCTAATAGACACCACTATGAATTATGCCACAAAAATAATATAAAGGGAGTAAAACTTATTTTAAAAAATAGCATTATGCCACAAAATAATATAAAAGGGGGCTTCCCTGTTGGCGCAGTGGTTGAGAGTCCGCCTGCTGATGTAGGGGACACGAGTTCGTGCCCCGGTCCGGGAAGATCCCACATGCCGCGGAGCGGCTGGGCCCGTGAGCCATGGCCGCTGAGCCTGTGCTCCGCAATGGGAGAGGCCACAGCAGTGAGAGGCCTGCGTACCGCAAAAGAAAAAAATATATATATATATATATTTATATATAAAGGGAGTAAAACTTATTTTAAAAAATATTAAACAGGTCATTTTGTTGAATGGTTAAGACAGGTAATTACCTTGAGCCCCAGTTCTAGAACCTTAACAGCTTCAAAGGAAGTAAAATAAGAAACTTGTAGCACTTCCTCCACTGCAGTCACATGCTCAGTAAATCTAAGTGGGAATTGCTATTCGTATAATTTGCATATTATTTAAATTTGCATATTATTAGCATATTCACAGACTAAAATATGCTAAAAATGTCTGTACTTAAAAGAGGTTTCAATACTTTCCCATAAGTATTTTTTACATTATTGATATTTTTATTAAGCCCATTTTCATTGATAATGCAGCCCAACTTCAGCTTAGACAAGTTATGACACAGCAAAGTCTGAATTTTTTGATTTTCAGTAATTGAGATTTTGTTATTTAAGAATCTAAGATAATGAACCTCACTTAATGTTTTAGAGTCTTTGGGATGACATCATTCTTTTATCTCTGTACTGGACTAGTGACTCTGGTACTTCATTCGTGTGTAATGCATCACTAAAAACAGTAAAATCTTTGTGCCTCAAATGATACAATATTATTTATGTTTTCTCTTTGAATTAAAGTTTTTCCATTTGTCACGAAACAGCTGTTACTAATCTGTTCAAATCGTTTGTATAATTCTCACTTTCCATCCATGTTTGCTATATTTTTTCAGTCAAAAAGAAGAAAAAATTATCGATTAATTTTGCTGTCTTCCTTATCTGATGGAATTTCCCTTCCAATTCCCCTTATGTGAGTCAATTGACATGTGGCAAATACCCTCCTCACAGATGGATGGGTAATAGCAATTGCATAGTTGCTGAATTTTGCAACACAGGTGCTTGGATTGGCTCTGCTTGCCTGCCAGCAATATACAGATCTTGGCAGTCCCCACACAGTTGTAAAAAGAAGCAGAGGAAGAGCACATACTCATTCAGCTGGCACTCATCCTTTTCTGCACTGAGGCCCACAGTTGAGCCAGACTCACTGCTTTCATTGCCTCTTAGCCCCTGAATCACTGTCAGATTCTTGACCTAAATCTGAGACTTGCAAGGAAACCATTTTTGTTTAATTACAAATGTGCAAATTTAATATAGAAATAATGTGTTCCTTCGTGCAATACTTACTACCAACAAACGAGTGGGAACTGAGAAACTTGAAGAGTATTTTTTCTTCCTAATAAAAAATGGAATGTTTCTACAACAGAAATAAAAATACATTTAAAGTGAGGTTTTCTTTAATAAAAAAATCATATATTTGCTATTAGTTTTTAAATTAAACATTTGATTTTCCAAACATTCCTTGGTCCTATGTACTCGAAGATGTACCTAGAGAGAATGATTGCTATTTATATATGTGGGTGGGTCTAAAATACTACTTGTGAGCTGTTTTTCAGCATGAGAATGTAAGAAAATTTGTCTGTAGTGAGAATTTATGCACTGGGCAAGTTTCCAGGAATCTTAGTATAAATTAGAGACAGACTCACCCTTGAGGAACACATGGTAGAGTTGATGAAAATGTTAGTGTGATACCTTCTCCTAAAAAGAAGGAATAAAATGAAGTGATACTTGTGGGGGAGTGGCAGTTGTGCCTGATAAGGGCCAAGGAAAGCAATAGAAAGAAAATGATATATACTTGGGACTTACAGGATGTGTAATACTTCTTTAGGAAAGTGTGCAGATGTAGACAGTTTGGACAAAGGGAAATGGAAGAGTAGGTTTGTTTTGGTAAATGGGATTTACATAAGTTTATTAGGATTAACTAGAGATGTGGTTCCAGAGATCCTCTTGGATCAGAAATGAAGAAATAATAATTTTTCCTAAGGATTATGAGGTTTATTTAAACATAGGCAGTGTGAATGATATGTCAGAAAGAACACTTGATTTACACCCTCAACTAATGAACTGGCTCCACTTCTTGAGTTTCCTGATCTCAGCTGCCCCATCTCACCTCACCATAATACACTGAGTTAATCAAAACAAAAATCTTAGAGTCACTCTTAAGTCTTCCTTTTTCTTCATACCCTGTATTCAATCCATTAAAAAGCTCTGATGTTTTCACCTTCAAAGCGTATTCCACCTTCTCATCCAAACTTTCAAGCCATAATCTTTTCTTGTCTACAGTATTTTAATAACCTCCTTATTGGTCTCCCTGCTTCTGTTTGGGGCACCTTTCCCAAGAATCTTTGCCACACAGAAGTCACAATGATCTTTCAAAATCTAAATCAGATCATGTCATTCCTCCACTTATTACTGATCTAATAGCTCTCCATTGAATTTATAATAAAATGCAAAGTCCTAATGCTCTTATATGACCTTACACGATTCAACTTCATCTCCTGTAGCTCATGCTATTCTTTCTAAATTCTAATCTTTTCCTCAAACACAATAAGCTTATTATGGCCTTGGGGTCTTTGCACTAACCTAGAATGCTCTTCCTCAGACATCTGTGTGATGATCTCATTCTTGTTATTTTCATCTCAGATTTAGATCACTGACTTGGGGGGCCATTTGTGACCATTCAGCCTAAGTCATCCTCCAGGCATATGGTATCACAGCGCTCCACTAAATAAGACCTTCTGAGTAGCTGGAAACATAGATAAGGAACTTGCAACAGAATGGAAATCAATGCACTGCTTCTTGAGGGAGAAAGTTTTGCTGTGTAGCAAAAAACAGTATTTTATATATAAGAGTCATATTTGCTTTATTCAGAAACTGCAGAAGCGAGTATGGTGAACATTCTAAGAAAAAGTGGCTTTATCTTGATCAGAAAACAGACCTGATTATCTGACAAAGAATCTGCCTGAGCATGGTATTATGACTTTTTTGCTTTTTGTTAACCTCCTCTTCTATCTTATCAACAGAAAAAGGGAGGAAGGGAATGTATAGGGGTAACAGAAGGTCAAAGAAATTCTCTCTGGGTATGTTTGTTATTCAAATTTTGATGCTTCTTTTCCTTTATCTTTTAAGGGGGTGAAATGGCCTGGGTTTTGGGCAAGTCTTCACATCCATTTCATGTGTTCCAAAAACCCAGGCTATAGGTACATTCTGATACTGATTGAAGCAAACTGTAAGTGCTCATTTTGGAAATTAAAGACTATAAATTGTATTTTCATTTAAGGAGTCCTATTGGCTATATATATTTTTTTCCTGTAAAAGAATCAATGCCTTGGTTGAGATCCCAGAGTTCTGCACTGTGGAGCGTGGAAGAGCCATTTTGGCCTGGAAATGTTAAGGGCAGGTGTTACCAGTTACCCATAGACATTGAAGGACTTTAGTAAATTTCTTTGCCAAATGTATAATTTTGAATAACACTGCCTTCATGGATCCTCCAGAATGAGTTAGCAGCAAAATACTACCCTAAGTAATTGAAGGTGAAACCGAGTGAAGCCCTGTGGAGCTTCCAGGCACAGAGGCCCTTTTGTCCCCCATTTCTTATAGGCAAGACTCCAGCCTTCATGACCTTCCCTGAGTTCCAAAAGGTGGATTCAAGCAGTTACTAATCAAGGTGGGTAGCGGCCAAGAAACCACCTGAGGCAAGAATGAAGGGACCAGAGAAGCTCATCAAGATTAGGAGACCAAAGGCCACCTGAGACGAGATTAAAGGAGTGCAGGCCCTACACACACCCTAATCTTGTCAGAGACTTCACCTTTGAATTATTGTGATAAAACCCCTCATCAAATCCTTTGGGATTGGCACACATAGTTTTTCGAGGCAGAAACCCCTGGTGTGTCTCCCTTTACCTGGCAAAGTAATAAAGCTATCCTTTCCTACTTCACCTAAAACTCTGTCTCCAAGATTTGATTTGGCACCAGCGTACAGAGAGGTCGAGCTTTTGGTAACAAAGGTATTAACATGTTTGATATTGCAGAAAAATGCCTGTCAAAAGCAACAGTATGGGTATTCAGTTGTTGTTATATATTTTTTTCCCTGCAACTAATTTAACAGGTTTGGCTGCCTTTTTACAATTACATGTTATTATTTGTTTTGAATAGGTAATATATGCCCATGCTACAAAATATAAAAGGCACTCAAAGACAGAACATGACAAATAATTCTCAGTCTGACATTTCTATCACAGTCATCAGGTTCCTTCCCCAGAGGTATTCACTGCTATAGTACTTTTAAAACGTGTTCCCAGAGAGAATCTATATATATCTAAGCATAGATACCAAACATATTGCTTTTAAATAGAAATAATAATGTAACCTAAAGTGGGGTCCGGCTGCTCGCCGCTCAAAACCTAATAAAGAGGCCAGGTTGGTGGAAAGGAAAGTTTTCTTTATTTTGGATGCCAGCAACCAGGGGGAGGGTGGACACCTGTCCAGAGGCCATCTTCCCCCCCTCCCCCAACAATCAGTGGGCAAGAGCTTTTATAGACAAAAGGAGGGGGCTACAGGCAGAAACAATACGGTCAGCTCTGACAGTCGTCTTGAAATTGGTCATCGGTGGTCTGACCAGTGTCAATTTGATTGTTTTGAGTACAGTTAATCTTCAGTTCCAGGGTTGGTTTGTTCCAATTTCTTTGAGGCCAGTTCTCAGAATTGTGGCAGCTTATGTCATGGCTACAGCCTGGTCATCACATAGTTGACTTCTTCCTCCTGCTGGGGGTTTTAGTATCTATAAGATGGCTCACAGGATATGGCTCAGAATATTATCTGTAGCCCTTGAGGAGGAACTAAATGTCCTTGACTATGCTCAATGACTAAACTATTATTATTTGGTCTCTGACTGTTTTCCTTTGTTTCTGCATTTTCTCACTTGTCTGATTAAACTTATTCTTTGGATAAAGTTTTTCCACAGACAAAAGGCAGGCTGAGGACATGGCAGGGGGGCAAGGGCCATAGAGTCCTGCTTTGTTTCAATAACACATCTTTAATATTATTCACATTGATATCTTTCAATTAAAAGAATCTTTGAGATTTTTCCATATCAACACATAAGGAGTCAATTACCTATTCCAACTGCTGCATGGTATTCCATTTTCTGAATAAACCAAATTAGCTTTAACACCTTCCTATTAGTGGACATTTATGTTGTTTCCTAATCTTTCTCACAAAGAAGAAGTTTTTTAAAGTCTTGGAGAAGTCCTAGGATACTGTACTACTCTAACATTTTTTTCTCCCTGAGAAATAGTGCCCTTATTCAATTTATAGGCAAAAAGTTTGTATTTAACATACTTTTTTCCCTGAATTACATCATCAATTCTTTTTTGTCCTCCTGTTTCAGTTTTCACAGTTAGCAAGCTGATTGTGTTGTATCTCCTTCTTCAATCGTTCCTATTCATCTTTGTCTTTTTTTACTCCTGCTTTCCTTTTATCTTATTTTGTTTATTTTTCAATCCTGTCATATTGTCAGTGTGTTTTCAGCCAGGATCGTTCTCTTTTATGACGTTCTTAATGTGGGCTTCCTACCTGAGATTTTATTTTTTCCTCCTTCTGTCTTGTGCTTTGCTGACTCATGTGTTGTATCTCTGTTACTTATGATGTCTTTCCTGAATTCTTTTATCTCTGCTTTGAACTATTTGTTATATAATTACTTATTAAGATTTTTTAGTTTAATGACAATATATTTGGTCACAATTTTTATCTGCTCCAAGAATTGTTTTTTTCATAGTGGGTGTTTTTTGTCCATCCTTTATTTTCCTGATTTTTTTTTCTTTTGATTCTAGCATTTTCCTGTAAATCCTGTGCTGGTTTTGATCTTGGGTGGCCTTGGCCTGTATTGGCTTGAAGCAGGATGTTGGTTCCCAGCCAGAGATTGAAGTCGGGCCATGGCACTAGACTACTGGCTAGTGACAAGGCCCTGGTCCTGCATCTTTGTAGAAATGAATTCCCACAAAGACGGAAAGTAGTGAAACAAGTAAAGTGTTTATTAAGAGGAAAAAGAGTACATGTCAATAAGCACACGGGGTGAGCTCAGAGAGAGGTCTCGCTCTCATGGTAGTTTGAATCACTTATATGGGGCATTTCTTCTGGGTTTCCTTTGGCCGATCATCTTGCTTTGCCTGGTTCTGAGTCCGTATTTGGTATATCTCAGGGTCCTTCCCTGTGTGCATGCGCATCTCTTAGCCAAGACGGATTATAGTGAAGAGGCCTATGGGTAGGTTGACATCACTCCCTTTTGACCTCCAACAAGCCTTTCTGTGAATGTAGAGTCGAGAAGGTCTCCTTGACTTCAAGAATGAGATATATGTGGTCTCTGATCTGGGCAGGGCTCAGCTTCTCCTCCCTCCTGCTATTTTGGAGTATCTGTCCACAGGGGACAAACTCCAGCTGCTCAGCCTAGGGCCCATCTATCTCCTGCCTCAGTTTCGTAATTTCAATGAGTTCAGTTTTGGGACCAAGAATTTGCAGAAATTTTGCATGAGGCAAGAATTTTTCTTAGAACTTACTGAATTAGGTCATTATTTCCTTAGTTTATTACTGAAAAATATTATCATATTTAAAATACATTTTGATATTTAATTATGGCATCTACAATCTCTTAGCTTAGTGGTTCCCACTTGTTCATCTTGAGTGCTATTTTTTTAATTAATTAATTAATTTTTGGCTGCGTTGGGTCTTCGTTGCTGCGTGCGGGCTTTCTCTAGTTGTGGCGAGCAGGGGCTACTCTTCATTGTGGTGCGCAGGCCTCTCATTGCTGTGGCTTCTTTTGTTGCAGAGCACAAGAGGCATGCAGGCTTCAGTAGTTGTGGCACGTGGGCTCAGTAGTTGTGGCTCACAGGCTCTAGAGTGCAGGCTCAGTAATTGTGGTGCACGGACTTAGTTGCTCCACGGTATGTGGGATCTTCCCGGACCAGGGCTTGAACCCGTGTCCCCTGCATTGGCAGGTGGATTCTTAACCACTACGCCACCAGGGAAGCCCTTGAATGCTATTTTAAAACAATAAAAAGAAGCAGCATTTGGTGAATTTACTATGCCCGAGCCACGAGTTGATTTATTCCATCTCAGAGTTACCGGCACCATGCCTCTTGACTTAATCGAAAAAAACATCTCAGTGAAAAATGAAGGAATCTTTAAATGCTGCTGAACATATAGGCATACTATATAAGGTATATCTGACAGTTATTGAGCTTCTATTACAACAAAAATAAAATTACTGGTGGAAGTGCTACTCAAAATGAAAACTAGTGCTGTGATCCAGTAAAAATAATTTTACAGTTCTTGTGACTATTATTTGAAACATTTTCAGTAGTCTTTTCTACAGGACAATGAATACCAATAGTGTGATCATCAGTTGATATCACCATAGCTGAGTTATTTCTTCTTGAGTGATATATCTCTTTGAGTTTCTGATGTAAGATTTCTGACACACTGATTTACACGTTTTGAGGTTGTCATTTTTTTTTTCTTTTTCCAGCATAGAAATTTCTGCACAGATGTCACACATAATTCCAACCTATACCCCTTTACTTTTTTAGAATTAAAAAAATTTTTTTTTTTAATTCAGGTCAGGGCTTCCCTGGTGGCGCAGTGGTTGAGAGTCCACCTGCCGATGCAGGGGACACGGGTTCGTGCCCCGGTCCGGGAAGATCCCACATGCCGTGGAGCGGCTGGGCCCGTGAGCCATGGCCACTGAGCCTGCGCGTCCGGAGCCTGTGCTCCGCAACGGGAGAGGCCACAATAGTGAGAGGCTCGCGTACCGCAATAAAAAACACACAAACAAACAAACAAAAATTCAGGTCAGCAGCATTTAGACTCTAACATTTTAACTAATCATATTTCTAGTACTGAAGACTGAGCCAGACAAAGACCAAACGGACCTCTGAAGGTGAATACTGGTGTATCCCATTACCAAGCAAGGCTGAAAAAATGTAAAATAAAGCCAACAGGAAAAACGAGTAATAAACTGAAATAGGGCATTGCTAAGGCAGTTTTCTGTCTATCACACCTATATTGGAGTGGAATCCAGATAAATATCGCTTCTGTGGAAGGGCCCTCCCCTAGAATTACCTCTTAGAACCTACCAGATATTGGATTTCCCCACTGATAAATTAAAATTATATTAAATATAATCTTTCTCCTCTTCCTTTGCCTGTATCTGGAGAACTAGACCAGCAATCCCCACCTATTTCTGCCAAAATTTATTTCAACATTTATTTCACATAACACTGTGTTAGATGAATTTCAGATGAATTATCTTTCCATAGGTAAAGCTAGCCTGCTTTTGAAATTCTGCTAGTGCAGAAATAAAAGAAAATTTTAGAGTATTTATAAACATATAAAAATTTATTTTTGAAAGATCAAAGGAATTTTTATACTTATGAAATTGTAACAATGAATTATAAAGAGAGAATAAGTTGAAATAAGAAAAACTATATGAGATGCAAAAAATTATAAAATTTAATAAAAATAATTGTGGTAATAAAAATAATGGATTAGTTACAGAAGACAAATCTGGAAGCAAGAGCAAACACCAGAAGGAAATTTTCCCAAATCAGAGTATTTCTAAGGAAAGGAATAAAGAAAAATTAAAGTGAGGGTAAAGGGGGACAGATTAAGGTAATTTGACTCATGTATGATAGGACTATGGGAGGCAAGAACAGAGCAGACAGAGCAGAAATAACAGAAAGATATACACATGAAAACTTTCACTAAATTAAGGTGTATATTAGCTGGCAGATTGAAAGTAGCTTTGAAATCCTAGGAAAAATTATGTTAGATAAATAATACTTAGGTATATCTTGGTGAAATTTTATTTTATATATTAGTTTCTTATGGCTGCTGTAATACAGTAACACAAACTTAAGGTTTAAACAATGGAAATTTATTCTTTCACAGTTCTGGAGATTAGAAATTTGAAATCGGTTTCATTGTGTCAAAACCAAGATGTCAGCAGGGCCACCTTCCCTCCATAGGCTCCAGGGAAGAATTTGTTCTTTGTCTCTTCTACTTTTGGTGGCCGCTGGCATTCCTTGGCTTGTGGCTGCATCACTTTAAACTCTGCCTCTGTGGTTACATCGCCTTCTCTTCTGTGTGTCAAATCTCCCTCTGCCTCTCTCTTATAAGGATACATGTTATTGCATTTACTGCTCACCTAGATAATCCAATATTATCTACTTCTCTCAAGATCTTCAACTTACTCACTTATACAAAATTATTTTATGCAATATAAGGCAATTGTTACAAGTTCCAAGGATTAGAAAATGGCTGTCTTTTGGGCTTCCATTATTTAGTCTGTGAGTTATAAGTATGCTTGCATGTACGTGTAAATCTAGCAAACACCCAAACAAAAGATATAGATTATATGCATAAAAACAAAACTCTAGTTGCTCTTAGACTTTCATTCTGTAGAGAATTCTATGGAGTTGAGAAAAATATATTTAAATGGTGATATTATAAATTCAATGAAATAATCATTTACTTGTGAGGACACCAAAAGATTTTCTCAACTATAAAAAGGCTTGGTTTACTTCTCCTGAGGAAAAAATTGTGTTGAATTACAGATGAATGGGAGACGAATCAAGGTTAGAAACTTAAGGATAGGGAAGTCATTTTATAAAGGTCTGGCAATAAGCACAGACCTTTATAAAATTGACAGACTTAAACGTCAAATGAAGTCTCAGGGCTGGAGTGCTGGCTTGGCTCAGTCCAGATTTACACACAATCTCTAGGTAATTTTCAGTCCTATGACTTTATATACCATCTTTATGCTGTAAACAACTTAATTCATATCTCTAATTTAGACATCTCCCTACTACTCTACTCTCATTTAACAAAGTGTTTCCTTGGTTTCTTTCTTAGAGACCACATAGGCATCTGAAACTTAGCATGCCCTGAACCAAACTCTTGTTTCTCTGTTTAGATCTGTTTCTCTATTTAGACCTACAGCTTTCCCTGTCTCAGAGCATGATAAATCCATTCAACCAGTTATTTAAGCAGAAAATCTTGTAAAAATCATTGTTTACTCCTCTCTATCTTTTGGCAAATCTTGTTGGCTATGGCTTAGAAATATAATAAATATAATACCTCTTACTTCTCGACAGGTACTAACTAAGCTCCAGCCATTCTTTTCTCTTGCCTGGAATAATTAAACAGCTTTCTTTATGCCCATTCTTGCCTTTGTATAGTCTAGCCTCCAAGGAACTAGAGTGTTTCTGCTAAAATAAAGGATGATCGTGATTATGTTACTCATCTGCTCAAAGCCCTGTGATGGCTTCCTATCTGCCCTTCTCCTCACTTCCCGCCCCATTTCCTACCACCTTCCTCTATTTCCTCCAGTAGTTTAGATCTCTTGCCTGTTCCCTAAACACAGTAAGTGAGAAGATCTCCCCAGGGCCTTCTCATTTGTTCCCTCTGCCTGAACTTAAGTGGGACAGTGTCCCCAAACATTCCACTATTCAAATTCTTTAGGTAGGATCCAAGCCAGACTCAATTTACTAAAACTGACATCCTTGGAGGGATAATGTAATGTGATAAATCAAATACTTTTCATTAAGACATTAGCATAGGATAGTTGGAATTTTTGTTCTTCCAAGGGATAGTGAGTCAAAAAGAGGTTGAAAAGATGATTGAAAGACACCCTAGAAAAAGAATGTTTTTCAGGCATTGAAAAATATACATGAAAAAGTAGAATTCCATATAGCAGTGCCAACGAATGATCAAGAACCTTAGGTGCTCTGGAATTCGAGGCATTCCTTTGTAGCCTTCAATCTACTCTAAGATAAGAAAATTGCTGCCTCTCTAACTGGCTGTAACACCAGATGACCTGAGAGGAAGGACATGGTATTCACTCTCTGTCTTTGAAAACTTCAAAAATCTTAAAAGAAGGACTAGTGTTCTGTTAGAATTCTCACTTAATATTTTGCACATGACTTCAAAGAGACAACTCCAAAGGAGATTATTAAAATTTTATCTTTCATGGTTATGTGAAACTGTTAATTCACTTACCAAAGAGAATATCATACACATATTTGGTTTAAAATTGAAATGCCACAGCAGATGTTAGCATTTGAGTTTTTCACTCACTTATTACCTTGCACAAAGATAGTAACTTCAAAATTAGCATATTACAATGTTGTAATACAATGATAGCACATTTCAACTAAAGAAAACCAGTAGAATATCTTTAAAGGCAGTGGGGGGAGGAAGAGTCCTCTTAGACTAAAACTAGAAAGTCCTCTTGTTTTGTGCCTGGGGCTATAGACTAAAGACTCATTTCCACTGATGTGGTGAAAAATAACAACTAAACCAAGTTTTGTTCCTCCTGTGGAAACTGTCTTTAAGAAAAATAATATAAAATTACCTAGAGTGCCTTCAAAGGGGTCCTTGCAAGTAGGATTCCTGAAGTTTAAGCTATTCTTCATGATAAATTTTTTTCTGAGAAAATGCTATTTTTTGTTCCCAAAGGCCTAACAGCATAATGAAATTTGCATTATAGATGTATAGGCAAATCTTTTATTTCACCAGTGACTCCTAGACCACTGTACAAGAATCTGTATCTAATTTATTTTTTCTTTTCTTTTTTTTTTTTTTTGCATTCATGAAAAAGAAAAGGAAAGAGGAGAGGAAAGAAGAGAAAAAAAGAAAAAACATCCTACACATAAAATGGGGGAATCCATTTGTTTACAGCCATTCTATCAGGAAAAGAGTATGCCCATGAAAATTTAAATTTGATGTGGAAGGGAAGAAAAAAAATACTATGGAACATTAAGAAATGCTAAAAATGAAAAATTCCAAAAACTTGAGATTAACACGAGAATGAAAATTACCATCTGCTTAAAGTGTAAAAGATATTAGAAAAAATACTAAAAAATAGATAGTCAACACCTCATAAATTCAAGTTTTACTGCCCTCTTCACTAGGGAATCACTCTTTCAGAGGAATATCTGCTGCAAGAAAACATTTGTATTTTCCTGATATGATATTGATAGTAGAATATTAATATAAATGTGAATGTGCCCTAGGCACTTTAAGAAGTGTTGAATTTTGGTTTAGGCTATGAAAGCAAATAGTGCACTGAACAAAGTTCAACAGTCAAGAAAGAATTTATATAAGACTACTGCAATAGGGGAGAGAGACTGAACTCAACTCCCCTGAAATAAAAGATGTGAATGTTTCTAAGTTTTGAGGTGAGCTAGTGAAAAAGTACTGGAGGACTTTGGGGGAGGGTTGACCAGTGGGATGTGTCAAGCTTGTAGAGTTATCCTACAGTTTGAAATGTTTTCTTCTGGGATTAAGCCATCTGTGGCTGGTAACTGGCTCCCAAAATAGTTAGGCTCCTACCTTCCCATCAAGACTGAGAGATGGAGGCACTATCTCTTATAATGTTTAATTGCAAAGTAATAGTTCCCAGATCCTTGAGAAAGACATTTCCTGGGTAGTAAAACTGGCAAGAGGTCAAGAGGCTGGGAGATTTATATACATTTCAAAGGGACAGAGAAAGAATTTACAATTGCAATATTTCTGAAGCAAATTCTCTAAGAAACTGGAAGTCAGAGGCCCACAGCTGGGAAGAAATCTGTCTAAAAGTTAGTCAAGCTGAGGGGAACAGTAAGGCTATCTTGGTCAAGGCAATGGCTTTGAATTTATATTCCAGGTTGTATTAAGTATACTAGTAACCCTCCCTTTAGTTAAAATTGGGAGTGGCTATCCTAGATAGATGATAGATAGACAGACAGATGATAGACGATAGATAGATAGATAGATCGATAGATGATAGATAGATAGATGATAGATCATTCTCTTCATATATTCACTTCAAGGATTATAGAATGCTTAACACTGTTACATACATTTTTATAGTTTATTATCCAGAGACTTCTTTGATAAGTTTCCTCCCCTTTTCTCCCTGAACCATTGAAAGAAATCAAAAACAATTAAAACAGAATGGAAGGTCTCACTTCAGAAAAACAAGGTAATACAGTAATTACCTCAAGCAAAAGACTTCTGCAAATTCTTCTGAGGAGAAAAAAAAAACTCTTAGTACTCACCTACCTAGTTTAATAATCATTAAGTAATTAATCCCTAACAACATCTCTTTTTGAGCCTGGCAAGAATGATTATTTATCCATATTTTTGAGATTGCATAAGACAGTCAATACTCTTTACATGAAAAGTGCAATGGAAAATGGGAATTAAAGTTCTGATTCCTATCTTGAATCTGAATTACTATTACTAATTATTGTCAAGTGAAAAAATTCTGGTTTCGCTCAAACCAAATGATGATCTTCTGTAATAACTGCAGTTACATAAAACACTGTAAAATATTGTATGTATTTTATGTACTCTTTCTAATTTTTCAAACATACCTCTCAAAGCATATATTTATGGTAAAAATGACATCCTGAAAAGATAACTTTCTGGTGTGGAGGTCATAGAAAACAAGTGTGCATGCCAAATTTATTTTACACATTCAGTAATATCTGTTACAGTTCCTTGTTCAGAGAAAAACAATTAGGTCCTCAGATATCAATATCAAGTACATTTCTTTCTCCTGCCAAACTGCAAGGTTTTTGTTTGTTTGTTTGTTTTGTTTGTTTGTTTTTGCGGTACGCGGGCCTCTCACTGTTATGGCCTCTCCTGTTGCGGAGCACGGGCTCCGGACGTGCAGGCTCAGCGGCCATGGCTCACGGGCCCAGCCGCTCTGTGGCATGTGGGATCTTCCCAGACTGGGGCACGAACCCGTGTCCCCTGCATCGGCAGGTGGACTCTCAACCACTGCACCACCAGGGAAGCCCTTCTTCTACTTTTTTAATGCTTCTTCCTGGCTCTCTGAGGATTCACAGTGCAATTTTCCTGCTACACAAAGGAACTGAACTTGGCTGTATCTCATCCTCCCATCCATTCACTCAACAAGCACCTACACAGTGTGATGGCACTTTGCAAGTAGTTCCCAGCTGTGAATCTAGAGATGAATCTCACAATATCAAGGCACTGACAATTAACTGCCTTGGAAATTTGGGTTTTTTCACTTTTCAGAGTAACTATAAAGGATTAAACCAGGCCAAGAAAATGGGCAATGTCTGGAGAAGAAAACAGCCTTTGTTTTTTTTTTTTTTGGTGAGATAAATGAGTTTTTGTGTTGTGTGTGCATGGTTATTTGTGTTAGCATTCACTTCTAAAATCACTGTCACTCCTACTGCTTTATTATCGTCTCATCAATTGATAGCTCTAATGATGAGATTTCAGACCAGGGATAAAGACAGAGTAAAGCAAAATAAACTCATGGATAAAAGCTTCAGAGTAAGTCAAGAGGTATTCTAGTTAAAATTCAAGAATGAAGCAATTGGTTGTCCAAGGTAGGACAAAGTGGTCCATGGGATCTTTTCATATGACTGGATTTGTCATATGAGGGAGGTTACAGGTATTCTACAAACATTAGTTATGTTTTCCTCATTATTGCTCTCATTAAGAGAACTTTTAAAGGGTCTTTAATGCTGTTGAACAGGCATCATCCAGTTATTTCATATGTAAGAGGGTTCTACATAAAAAGGAGGCTCAAGTGATTCAGAAAACATAATAGATCCTACGAGAATGGTACCTGAAATGAAGATGGTGGTGTAGAATGGAAAGCCAGATAATTTGTCTATCCTGTGTGGTTTTTTTCTTCATCTCAGGATGAAGGAAGAAATACAAAGCGAAATGTCCGTTTACAGCAGCACTGAAATGAACTAACTTGGCTTGTATAACAGCTCTCTTTAATCAGCTGAATTTGATAAAATGCCATGATCTTTGAGTGACAAGTTGATGAGGATGGCAGACCTATGTTGGATCTAACTATAGATATATTTATGACCAATGAATAATGAAACTGCATTAACCAACAGTCTACAGACCAATAGATTCACTTTATCCTATCCTGAGTGCTAGTTTTCAATGTTTAATTAGCATAATCAACAGTATTGCCCTTTCCTGGGATTTAAAATCCCCTGACTTCTCCCCTTTAGTGAAAGACAGTGAATTTATTCATGGGATGTGTTCTCTTGCCATTCAAGTTAGTAAATGCAACTTTGTAATTTTTTAAATTATTAAAACAATATAGTTGGTCTGCAGAAAGTGTAATCATTTCTTTTTTGGAATTGAACAACTTCTCTACTAAAATCCTGACATTTCTGGGTCCAGACAAGGGTTCCCTTATTCCAGATGGTACATGACTTCTGAAATTGTTCATTTAGACTTCTGCTCATCCACATTTTTTAATTTTTGAGTTACCGGAAGAGTAATTTACATGTGGGCATGTTTGAGGAGAGTTGGGGAGTGGGGAGGTGAGGAAAAAAAGAGTTGAAAGAATGAGGAATATAATTTGAGGACTCCAAGCATACATATTTTTAAAAATACAAAATATAAATAATTATATTCTTTTACATTTTGTCTCTTGGTAGTAACATTTTGTTTCTATCATAAGGTGTTTCCAAGTGGCCAAGTCTGTTATTTTAAGATTCTCTTAAATATATAAATTCTCTTGCCTTTATATAAAAAAAATCAAAGCAGCCAATTATTTTCTGTTTGTTTTAATATATCATATTAACATTAAATGCATAAATTAATTAAAGGAAGAAATATTGTAAATTATAGTATCTAATGTTTCAAGACCTTATCCATTTTTAAAAGATACCTTTTATGAGTGGTAATAAAAATAAAGTTGAGACTGGAAAAAGAACACAGATACTTCTTAGGGAAAAAAAAACATCTTAAAGTTATTCAGGAAAGAGAGTTTGAAGCTGCAAATTGTTTTAATATGCATATAATTAATTGTGAAACTTTATAATGTGAAATTTAATTAAACTTGTTCTAGCCATTTAGGTTTTGAAATGTTAGGTACAATAATAAGTGAAAGATGTGAGAAATCGTTATTATCCTTCTGGCATTTTTGTTTCAGCTATATAGTAGCTTTCTTACCAGGTGTGTAAGAGAGCCACAGATATTTTTGCCTTGATCTACAGGAAGAAGAATGTTCTATAAAGGGTAAATCTATTAATTAGAGACCTGCACAGCTTTCTTTCTTGCTAGTGTAGTCATTAAATTGATTTTTCCAGTCCATCATGTAATTGTTCCACCGATGGAATCCTGCTTTCCATTCTCGTTCTGCTTCATCAATATTTCCTGTAAAACATGGAATGAGTTGTATTAATCTAAATTTTAATCTCTGTTTACGTTCATTGAAAAATAATTTTGATTGCAGATGCCGTTTTCTCCAACGGCACAGCAATGTTTATTTTTTGTTTTTGTTTTTTTGCTGTCTGCGGGCCTCTCACTGCTGCGGCCTCTCCCATTGTGGAGCACAGGCTCCGGACGCGCAGGCTCAGCGGCCATGGCTCACGGGCCCAGCCGCTCCGCGGCATGTGGGATCTTCCCCGACCGGGGCACGAACCCGCGTCCCCTGCATCAGCAGGCGGACTCTCAACCACTGCGCCACCAGGGAAACCCTACAGCGATGTTTTATTCATTATTTATTATCAACTTCTCTCACTACCTGAAAAGATTTTAATTGAATTTTTATATATTATATGAAAATGCAAATAATATATAGGTACAAAATATATATAACATAAATGCAAAAAAATCCGTTCATGTATTATGTCAAATTATGTTACATTACATATATTTGCTTTAGTTTCTGAGAAGATGCATAAATATTATTCTTCTCTTCACTCTCCTAGGCATAGCAAAAATCTCATTTAATGCATCTCATTTACATATATAATTATATAGTGGAGTATTATTTCTGATTTAAATGTTTATATATGAATATTTATTAATGCATAAGGAGAACTTTGTAATCGGCATTCTGTATAGATTCTACACTCATCATATATCAATATATTTTAACTCCAAACAATGCCTGGTCATTGAAAGCAACTTATTGAAACTATTGTACTATATGATAGAAGTTTATTAATTGCTTTGCAAATTAGAAGGATGATTAAGAAAATCTCCAGCAATTTGCAAAGTATATGTATGTGTCAGGGGAGAGGAGTGTTTATACCAGAAATAATGTGAGACAATGAATCGAAAAGGGTTTATGTACTACAAAAACCTTGAAATCTTGATTTATTTGAAAGTGTATTATATTAAAGAATAAAGTCTGTGAACAACAGAAAATCTTAAATTACAAACTTTTAAAACCGTATATTTATGTTCCTAATATAAATAGATATAATAAAGCTAGAAGATAGTTTATTTAAATCTATAGGTATTTTATACATTTGTAGTTCTTTTACTTTTTAAACTTTTAGGATGCTGAGCTATAGTCATTGAATTAAAAACAAAATTTTAAGTGATTTCAACTATTGTGAAAATAAGAACTGACAATTTTTTTTTTTTTTAAGAAGATGTTGGGGGTAGTAGTTTATTAATTAATTTATTTATTTTTGCTGTGTTGTGTCTTCGTTTCTGTGCGAGGGCTTTGTCTAGTTGTGGCAAGCAGGGGCCACTCTTCATCGTGGTGTGCGGGTCTCTCACTATTGCGGCCTCTCTTGTTGCGGAGCACAGGCTCCAGACGCGCAGGCTCAGTAGTTGTGGTTCACGGGCCTTGTTGCTCCGTGGCATGTGGGATCCTCCCAGACCAGGGCTCGAACCTGTGTGCCCTGCATTAGCAGGCAAATTCTCAACCACTGCGCCACCAGGGAAGCCCAGGAACTGACAATTTTTTAATGTATACTTTTCAGTTAGGAATTTTCTAAAATTATAAATTTGTAGGATGTTAATTTGGAGAAGAAAGTTCATGTGATCTCATACTACATTATAATGTATATGAAAAAGTGCCTTCACTCATGTTATCACAATGGAGCACATTCAGTGATTTGTTTTTAGTTTATATGAAAATCAAAATATTTAAAACATTTGTACAGCCATTAAGAGATCCCCTGTAATTTAAGATATATTTAGGTCTCAAATGTTCACAATGCTTGGACATTGGATAAATATTTAAGAATTTATACAAAAATGTCCTATTTTTATGTAAAATGCCTTTTAAAAGTCAATGGCTATAATTTTTTGTGAATAAAAGAATTTTTCTGAAGAGTCAAAACCATTAAATGTGGAAGAAAGATGTTAAATATCATACCAAATTATCCACTTTTATGTTCTTTTTTATGATAATTAAATGCTGTTTTAAATGTTATTTACACAAAATAAGGACTCTAAAATTCTGAAAAAACAAAATTTTTAATATAACAAATAAATGACTGGTAATTTAGCATTTAGATCATGAATTTTAATATTTAGAGAAAAGGTCTTATATCTGATTTTCATTTCCTCTTCATGGAATGATACCAAATCCATTGATTCATATAAATATAAATTTATTTCCTTATGTGTCATAATCAAATATCTATACAATTTAGTTATTAAAATAGTTTACTTTTTAGTGCACAAATGCTCTGTAAACCTGAGTACATTTTTACTTTAGAAGTACTGGACATTGAGACAATAAAGTTCAAAACATTTAATTATTTTCTAACAGTATCCAAAGGAACTGAATATACCATAATAAAAAGACAATAAGAAACCTGAGTCCTTTGTCATAAGTCAAAACCAAAATTAGAAGTTTTTCTCCTCCCCCTCCTTCTTTTCTTCCTCCAAAACTGGAACACTACTTAAGTGGCTATAGATTTATCATCATCAGTGAGATGTAGATCTATTTGTTTTGTAGTTAACAGGGTGCTGCAGTGTGAAATAAAGAAAAGAATATCAGTATAGGCTTTGGAGTGACATGGGTTGAAATTCCAGCTTGATCGATTATGGTATTAGTGACATAAAAAAAAATTCTTAACTTTTCAAATTAGTTTTCCAAATGTAAATGGAGTTAGTAATCCCTATTTTGCAATGTTGCCGTGAGGGATAAATGAGATGGTGCTTACATTGTGAAATCAAGTTATATGCATCTACGGGGAGCTCTGGAAATGAATTTACTGCCCTTGTTATAAAAATTTATTCCTAACTTTGCTCTTTATTGAATCAGTGTATAGCTAGATCAATACCAGTAGTTCATGAACATATTGACACAACTTTTTCAGGACTTTGGTGACCTTCATTTTGCCCACATTGTGTCTCATTTGGGGGAAAATCAGGCTCTCTTCCCTACAGAAAGAGGGATAGTAATGAAACTGTTTTTTTGTCTTGTCAATTAAAAAAGGGTGAGCAATATTTCACCAGAGCTGAGTCTATTTAGCCAAGTCTGAGGAGTTAGGACAGAACATAAGAGAGGTGAGTCAACCCCAAATAGTTATTGGAGATGAAGTTAGATGACATTACATTGATATTTAATGGTGCTGAACATTTTGATTAAAAAATAACATATTTCCTGTACTTTGAGAGTTCATTAAAAATATCTTCTGTCTTCTTTACTTGCTTATTTTCCTGTTTGTCAACTAGTTATTAAAATTGCAAAGGATTTCATAATTCTTTATGGAGTAGATCACAAACTTACTAGTTGTCCTTTTATAATTTTTGGTGTATGGTGAGACAGTAGAATGAACTACGATAAACTCAGGCTGGGCTTTCTGAAGACTTCATGTACTTTTACAGTGAAACAAATAGATCATTTAATTTGATTATCAAGTTACCCAAAGCCTTTGTTTATTTGTTCATTTTGTTTTGCTTTTAACAAAGAATGGAAAACTCAAATATGAAATCAGCAAAACTAGCTTGATTTTTTTTCTTCAAACCACCTTTGCACTATCTCTTTTTTGTTTGCCATTCTTGCTAAATGATTAGCAAAATGAGGTTCCAAAGTGACCAATCCAAGTGGTATCTCAGCTCTTAAATTTATATGTGGTCTTCTTTAGTTGTAGCAAGCAACAACTAAAGAACACTTTGGTTCATGATTTATTCAATGCTTTGATTCATGATGTATTCAAAGGTCAAAGGAGGAACCACCGGATCTGATACTTTTTTTTACTGGGAAGATGCGAAGGTTAAATATTTTTTTCCTTTAAATAAATTTACTTTCTCAATTTTAATGAAAAATATTGATATTTTATTGACATTGAATGCCTCATTTCTCTACTTCCTTTTCTTTTTTCAAATGATTATGAGATATTGTGGAGTTATATTCTTAGTGAAAAATCTGAATTTGATAACAGTTGAAACAAATATTGTATTTTATTTCTTGCAGGTGTATGCAATAACAGCCTAGCTGTGTGCTGAAGTATAGTCTGAAAGTTAAGTGCTAGAATTTGTGTGTTTAAACAAGTCTTAAGGATCATTTTATTTGAGAATATTTATTGCTCAGTTGTAAACAACTGCTCAAATGGTACTTATAAAGTCTATTGGGCTTCCATCGTGTGGTAAACATTTCTAATGTTTACCACATTTCTCCTTTTAAGAAATCCAGTCACTAGTTATTTTTTGAAATTTTCCTTTACTTGTAAAGTTATCTTTTTTTTAAAAAGTAATATTTCCATAAAAACTTCAGCCCAGGTCATCTGAATAACTCCAATTTTCAGAACATTGAAAATTAAAATGTTTGAAGTTTTGTGACTTGAAAACTATAAGGTATGGTAAGAACATATTTTCTTAATCTTTTAGTCCCTTTATGTTTATAAAACCTAAAAACATGGCATTTCAAAGTGGTTCTGTTTGTTTAAATGTAAACATTTTTATTATTAATGAATACATTGTTGATGTTATAACAATTATATCATGCATTTACTTTAAATTTTATTAAATATATTTCATATAACTCCTTTGGGGGAATTATCTGAAAAAAATACTGCTAAAATATAAAGTTATGTTTTCAAGACACACTGGAAATATCCCAGAGCAAGGTATGGTATTTCCATACAGCTCAGTGTTGCTTACACTAGAAAGTTGTTCAGCCTTGTGTAGGATGGAGCAGCATCTAGCTAAAAATTTAGGAGTTTGTTTATTCAACCTGCTTTATAGTAGTTGAGTATTTAGAGATAGAGATTTTGAAGTACATTTTCAAAAATTACTGAGATTGAAATTTTATTTTACCAACAAATACATCACAGTAGACCACATTAGCTTGAACCAGAATGACTCAGTTTGGTTTATAATAAATTAGTCATTTAAAATTTGCCCCTACCCCACCTTATTTCCCTTCAAATTATGACCCTCTCATTTAAAAATATTTTAAGTAACAATTGAGAATATGTAGTCTGTGATTTGTTAAATGGTACCTCTTCTGGTCTCTTGGCAGATTAAATGTGTTACCTCATTGCTATTCACACCCAGAGGACACAAGGGCAGCACTGTAGTTCTGCCAAGGGATGCAGAAGCCCATCTCTGATATATATTGTGCCACCCAGCATTTAGTGATGCACAGAGAACTGGTCTATCAATAATGTTTCCCAAACAGATGAGTCCATAATTATAATTTTGGTGAGTAAGATCTGAGAATCAAAAGGCATATTAAACAATCAAATACAACTCTGAGATGTCCATATTTGCCTGAAAGTAACTCCTAACGGCTCTAAAGAAGAAACTAAAAACATCTACTGTATTGTGATATCTAGTATGTAGTCTGAAAATTGCGGAATGTTCTGATGAACAGAATGGTAAAGTATAAAGGAACTAGTTAGCGATGTGTCTGGTGATTGAAAGTCAATTACTTTTATTTGAAAAATATGGAAAATAGACCTGAGGAGCCACATCAGTTATAAATAGCTGACATTAAAAAAAAAAAAAAACAGGCAGTGAATTGTATATGTATGTCATTTTTCTCACAGAAAATGTGATCATTCATGTTGGTCATTCAAGTTTAGCCAAATATCTTCTTACCAATGAATTCTGAAATAGTAGGATAATCTGAACAATTTTCCTAGTATTTCCTTATACAAATCTAAGTAATCACTTCCTGAAGAGTAGTTAACTAAATTACTACTTTTTTATTGTATTATGTAATATATGTAGGTGGTCTTAAATATCTCCAAGCTTAGAATATTTAGAAATATTTGGATTGTGTTTTTAGATATGTAAATTTTAGATATTTTTTCCCCCTTAGAAATCAAGGGTTTTACTATTTATCACTATTTTTTTTCTTATGAGTTATCTATTCCATACATATTAGTGTATATATGTCAATCCCAGCCTCCCAATTCATCCCACCACCACCACCACCCCCGTCACTTTCCCCCATACGTTTGTTCTCTACATCTGTATCACTAAATTTGTTTTGCCTCTTTTTGAGTATAAATATATAAAATACACAATTATACATTATTTATTTTATATATTTATTTTTTCATTTATCCATTAGTTAATTCCACAAAAATTGGCTGAATAGAGAGAGTGCCCTATTTTAGTTCCACTGCTAGGTTTCCTGTTCCTCTAGGGAAAAATTCCTAGTTTTGCTTTCTTTATTTAACTGCTAAGGTGCTGCTTATATAGTAAGCCCTCAAAACATATCTAAACTTGATGGAAGAAGGTTGTTAAAATAATGTACACATTGGAATCAATTAATTGTAAAGTCACAGATGAACATTATCACTGTGCCATGAATAGTCTACCTTTTCCCCCTTTTATATAATCCATAACCAATTATTTAACCAAATACTAAAACAAAACAAAACAAAACAAAAAACAACACACACCTGTCATTTCCAAGACTTTGGGAAAAAATAGTGTCCAGAATCGGCACTGTTGAGCACGTAGTTTAGTGTATACTCTTGGTGACTCTGTATTCAAGGTTAAATATTTTTGTTCATTGCTTTTGAAGACAGGCCATCTTGTACTATTGTTTTGGGTCCCATTTGGATTTCTAAAAAATTAAAGAGAGACATTATAGTTCTACTGAAATCAAAGATAGATTAAATATATATATATATATATATATATATATAGTTCTCAAAAAACAATAAGAGCTTTTAAAAAGTCAGGAAAATTGTGGAAAAAGAAAAATTGTGGATTTGTTTGATGATGTCAAGCATAAATGAACTGGGTTGAATATTTTCAGCACCTTGAAGCACTATGTTAGTTAAAATTGTAGGAATTAAAATTTAAAGAAGAACTTATTACACACATTTCTGCTTAACATACAGGGAGAAAAATATATTCTATTCTAGAATGCTTATATTTTCTTCACACTTAAACATGTGTTTAAATTTGGGACTGATTACACATTTCCTTAGTATGTAATAACCACGTTACCCTAGGGAACTGCCCTCAGTCTCATTTTTAAGTTGATCTTACATTCTTACAGATGTGTTCACTGATTAAAAATCTTTCAATAATTCCCCAGTGAGTTAGTTCAATAAAGGTTAGTGAACATGCTGCCACCCACATTTCCAAAATTACTTTCAGGTATTCTCTTCATGGGCCAAACAACAGGAATTAGGGACAGTTCCTTAGTGATTCCCTCCTCTATTTTACCTCCTGTCTTTGCCTAGCTATTACTTGTGCTTGGAATTCCTTCATTTTCTAACATCAGGAGTCTAGAACCTTCAGATTCTCTTTTTTGTGCTGATGTTTCCCATATCTTTGTGATTTTTAAATCAGTAACACTTGGCTCTATTTTTCAGAAATTTATGATTTTTGGTTCTTTTGTACCTTGTAGGACTCAATAATATATTATTGCCTAGGTCACACAAACAGAAACTCAAAGAGTAAACATTCTGGAAGTGACTCTGTCTAGATAGTCACTGGTGAGTCTAAAGATTTTTCTTTAATATATTTGTATGCTATTATTATGAGTCAGACCCTGCCTGGGCTCTAGAAACACAAATAAATATGGAAAACATAGTTTCCCTCAGGGAATTTACAATCAAGGACATCCATGAAAACAAAGAACCAACAATATATGGTAGACTAAATCAAGCATAAACAAAGGGACAAAAATTGTCAGAAGAGGGAATTATCTAAAGGAATGCAATTTTAGCTGAAGTAAGGAGAAAAAATAAGGAATTGAACCAGAAAGAGAAGTTTGGAGTGCTAGAGAAAGGGAACAGAATTAACATAGTATAAATAATAAATGTTCTCTTAGTTCAAATAGCAATGAAAAAACTAGTTTTCTTGGATTCTAAGATAGAGGAGATCCTTTTAGAATTATAGCTTTAGGATATAAGTGTTATAGCAGTAAGATCTGACAGCCTAGGAAAATGGTTTAGACTTTAGCTTGTAGGCATTTACAATTCTTGAGGGATTCTTTGCTAGATGGTTTATTGTGTACATAACATTTTAGAAATATTGACCCGGAGGTGGTATCTAGAATAATCAAGAAACCTAGAAACTAGTCACAGATACTTGTATCATAAAAGGAAGACTAAAGTGATAGGGATAAGTAATTCATTCCTTTCTCTTAGATTTGTCTAACTTAAGCAAAGTCATATAAGAAAAACTCCAGTTGAACTTTTCTAAAAGTTTAGCACACAGAATTCTTCATCATTCAAATACCTTCTGTATATTATTAATGGATAGGAAGTTGGGAGTAGTGATAGCAGTTACACTTTTTTTTTTTTTTTTTGGCCGAAAGCCTGTGAACCCCTAGAATTTGGAAAGCGAAGCAGGCATTCATCCAGCTTGGTTAACTAGAGGCAGATTTTGCCAACAAGAACTTGTGTTGAATAAGTACCATAAATTCCTAATTTATCACAGATGCACAAATATTCAACCATGATTCAGGGGCTGTAGAGATAAACAGCTTCTTGATGAACTAGTTGATTTTATGTAGGAGTTGGATGATTTAATAAGAATTATTAATAACCAGAGCTATTCAAGCCAAGCCAATATCATAACAGGATTGAAACCGCTTGCTTTAGGGTATTATTTGAAAGAGGTCAGGAAGAAAATTTCTCCAGATCACAGATGGCACACTTGTCTAGGTGAATTATGTAGTCTTTTTCTTTTCTGTTAAAGCTTTAGAAATGAACAAGTACAGCTGCTGGAGGCTGGATATTAAACCAGGAGAACCATTGGTCTGATTCGGTACAGCAATCCTTATGTTCCTAAATTGCCCACTTTCCTTCTAATTCCATTCTAATTAACTTATGGCACCATTTTAACTGCACATTTATTTCTGGCTTCTGCAAATGGTGACTTAAATAGAGCTGACTTGTACTTGAGTTCAAGAGCGAAACACTAATGGCACTGCCAGTGTTCATTTAACAAACTTTGTCCTATGAAATAACTCATGAGATTCCAAATTGTAATTCAGAGATAATAAAATTCCTTTGCCTATGGATGCAGATATAGTTTTCAAAAAGTGATTGAAATAGCTCTTGAAGTGATGAAGCATTTTACTCTATAATTGCAGAAACCTCCAAAGACTCTAAAACTTAACCAGAGACATAATTCTCTTCCTATTTGTATCAATTAAACACTTTGTGAAATACAGTATAATTCCCAGATACAGAATTCTGAAACACTATATAATTTTAATTCCAAAATTATAAGATAAATTTAAACATCTTGAGTTTATTATTTTTCAAAAATATTTTCTATTCTGGTTATAAAATAAAGACCTCAAAGTGACAATACTTAACACTTTCCATGAGATAAAGAAATCTCTTCTCTTTTTGTTACCAGGTTCTTTTCCCAATTTGTGGTATACAAAAGTGGTCTAACAGTCATCCATTTCACTTTTCCTCTGTTGTAGGATAGAAAAATTTTAAGACATGGCTTATTTAACTAAAAAAGCAGAGTATCTTTCAAACTGTATTATAGGAAATTACCTGCTTGTCATTGGTATTTGGGCACAGATTTGATAATTCATTTTATGAAGAAATTCTTTAAAAAGACATTAATTTACTCAGGATGCCAGGTATGAAGAAGTAGGATGCACTCAACTTCATGAATCAAGTTTTCTTTGAATTACAAATTCCAATATTGCCTACCCAATCCTAACACAGGACTTAAGATTCCCTTTAAGAATTCAGGGACAGTTATTTCTCTTTTTTTTTTTTCTCATTTGAAGAATTTGTCTTTATTTTTATGGGATTTAAGTAAATATCAGAATTATTAAAGGTGTGTTCCATTTGTTTCTTTAGCTTTTTAAAAATTTCCCAGGACCACAGACATCATTTGTTCTTTCTTTCTGACAGGCAGCTCACTTCACCTGTCATCTATTCAGTCCCTCTAAGGTGGTCAAGCATAGGCATTGACAATTTTATTTATTTATTTATTTTTGGCTGCATTGGGTCTTCGTTGCTGCGCACCGGCTTTCTCTAGTTACGGCGACTGGGGGTTACTCTTTGTTGCGGTGCGTGGGCTTCTCATTGCGGCAGCTTCTCTTGTTGCAGAGCATGGGCTCTAGGCTGGCAGGCTTCAGTAATTGTGGCACGTGGGCTCAGTAGTTGTGGCTCATGGGCTCTAGAGCACAGGCTCAGTAGTTTTGGTGCACGGGCTTAGTTGCTCTGTGGCATGTGGGGTCTTCCCGGACCAGGGCTTGAACCCGTGTCCCCTTCATTGGCAGGCGGATTCTTAACCACTGGGCCCCCAGGGAAGCCCAGCACTGACATTTTTAGAAGGTGAAACTTCTAACTATATTTTGTGTTTCCAAACAGTTGCCTTTGGGTCCACCTTCTTCTACTTTGAGATGTGTCCTCCAGAGCTAAGGGTTTCCCTCGGGCCGATTGCCGCACCGCAGGTCTAAGGCCCAGGTGTCCAGTCGACTTTATGAATGATTAAAGTGGTTTTGATCTCCTCTGTTAGACACCTGTGTCTGTCTCCCAGCTCCAAATCACATGCCGCCTCTGGGAAGCCTGTCTGGCTCTCGTTTCCCATCCCATGAGGTGACATCTCCTGTCCTGCTATAATTTCTAGGAAGTCCTGGGGAAGCAAACACTGTGTCCTTACGTTGGTGTATCCTGGTAACGTACCCTGACACTTAGGCAGTGCAGGCAAGCTCTGCTGTGACGTCAGATAAGGAACTTCATTTCATGTGCCTCGGTTTCCTCGTCTGGACCCTGAGATGGGGCCTGGCGCTGTGTGTGTTCCGTGGGAGCAGGTGAAC
The DNA here is from genome assembly GCF_949987515.2 of Delphinus delphis. Taxonomy (NCBI): domain Eukaryota; kingdom Metazoa; phylum Chordata; class Mammalia; order Artiodactyla; family Delphinidae; genus Delphinus; species Delphinus delphis. Next base: position 99,733,151 of record NC_082686.1, on the reverse strand, counting down.
CACCTCTTCTAGGTGGGCATTTTCAGCTATTTTGACTATGTATTCACTTGTCCTGTTATTTTGGAGGCTCCTTTAGTCCAGAGCTGTCAGTAAATTCCACTTAATCCTCTTTTCTTCCCTGATTTCCTTTAAACAGGCATCCTGGGCTGTCTGGTAAGGAGCAGGGTCATGAGAACTGTAGCATTTGGTTGCTTGGGCTTCTGCAAACAAAAACCTCAACAAAGAGTAGCTTAAAAATAAAGTTTTCTTTTTTCCTGACACTAAAAGGACAAAAGGAGGACAATTTCCAGTTTGGTCGGGTCAGTGACTTACAAGCATTTGTTACCCAGGATCCAGGCCTTCCCCTCTTCCCACTTGGTCATTCTCAGTGTGTCCGGGGTCCTTGAGTGGCTTCAGGAATTCTGGGTGTCCTTACTGTATTCCTTTCTGTATTGGTTCAGTTATCAATCTCTGCAACTAGTTTTTTTTTTTCTTTTTTTTGCGGTACGCGAGCCTCTCACTGTTGTGGCCTCTCCCGTTGCGGAGCACAGGCTCCGGACACGCAGGCTCAGAGGCCATGGCTCATGGGCCCAGCCGTTCCGCGGTATGTGGGATCTTCCCAGACCGGGGCACGAACCCGTGTCCCCTGCATTGGCAGGCGGACTCTCAACCACTGCACCACCAGGGAAGCCCTGCAACTAGTTTTTAGGATGTGTGACTACATCTAACTTTAGTAAGATTCTTGATCCCCAGCTTCAGGGCAGGGTGGCCCAGTGATTCACTGAGTTTATGGATCGTGGGTTTTTCCTTGCAACTCGAGTCACATTTAACCAAAGCAAATCTCTTCTTCTTCAGTGTCATCATTTGTCAGAAACGTAGACCTTAAGTGGGAACCCACACACAGGACGACCCTGTGTCCTGGGGGGGCTCAGGGGTGACAGGGAGGTGCCTTGTGATTGCGGTAGCTGTTAGGGGTCCCCTTCAGAGCCTCTGTTCTGTGATCCTGGCCACTGGAACAGGTTTCAGAGGGGAGCATCAGGCCCATGCCCCCTTCCACACAGCCTGGGGGCCTCTGCCAGACACCTCAGTGTCCACGTATCTGCCTTAGCAGATTCCTGCTAGTGTTGGAGGGTCTTCTGCAGAGGCGAGGGGTGGCTATGTCCCACTGTGAGGACAAGGACACTGGAAGCAGAAGCTTTGGGAAGCACTCCCTGGTGTAAGCCCCCCCAGAGTCCGCCATCAGCCCCACGAAAGAGCCTGCGTAGGCTCCAGTGCCGGGTTGCCCCAGGCCAAACAACCAGCAGGGAGCCAGAGACAGTTATTTCTAACTAAGATATACAGTGATTTTAAAGTGAATATATTTTAGAGTGCTTTACAGTCTAGTAAAATGAAGCCATGATTAGTAGTTGTAAATTGAAAGGCCACCTGAAATATTCCACAATCATAAGAGTGCTAAAGGGATACAGTATATATTGGATAATTTCTTAAATATGCACATATTCGTGGATTTATATTCCATGTCATGTCATGCTTAAATAAAACTGTATTTTTTTTTGGGGGGGGTGAGGTAGAAAAGGATAGTTTTATTACTTTGCCGGGCAAAGGGGGACACAGTGGGATTTTGCCTTCAAAAACTATGTGTCCACAAACAGTACTTTAACTTAAAGAATAGAGGGGTCATAAGAGAATCTGAATTTAGAGATTAAATCCATTCTTTCATTAAACAAATATTAACTGAGAGCATAGCATTGAAACTGTGCAACTCAGATTGGGAATTGAACCCACATTCTTTTAACTGAGATCACACACCTGGTCGCAGGACTTAGTGAAGCTCAGGTTCTTGATGTCTCATCACAGAAAGTATTCAGTGAGAGACAAAGTGGTAGGTAAGAAGTGGATTTATTTAGAGAGAAATACACTCCACAGATGGAGTGTGGGCAATCTCAGAAGGCACCAGGGTATGGGGTTGTCAGTTTTTATAGGGTTGGGTAATTTCATAGGCTAATGAGTGGGAGGAGTATTCCAGCTATTTTGGGGGAAGGTGTAGGAATTTCCAGAAATTGGCCCACCACCCACTTTTTGACCTTTATGGTCACCCTTGGAACTGTCATGGCACTTGTGGGTGTGTCATTTAGCATGCTGATGTGTTACAATGAGTATACTGAGGTTCAAGGTCTAGTGGAAGTCTGCCATCTAGGACCTATTTGGTTCTAATCAGTTTATGTTATATCCTCGGGCTATGTCATTCTTTTAAAGTTGTGCCCTGCCCCCTTCCCTCCTGTTTCATTATGTCAGGCTTGTTTGAATCACTGAAGATTCAACAAAAACAAAAAAGACAGAAATTCCTGCCTCTTACAGTTTTCATTCTATGAGAAAGATAGATGATAAAGATGAAAATAAAGGAAAATGTATAGTATGTTAAACAGTAATAGCTGCTAGAAATAATAATAAAGTGGAGAGTGGGGATGATAGGAAATGAGTATATATTATTTTGTGTGTGTGTGTGTGTGTGTGAAGGGGCAGTGGTGAGGGACTGTATAATAATGAATTCGATTGGCCTTTGTCCACATTTCCTTGTGAGATAACCCCTAAGTCTTTGGAATTTTTCAGTGTACTTGATAGTTTATGCTAACAAGGTGACTCATGTTGTGTACATGATGGCTTTTGCTAATGCCATGACTCAGGGTGAGGCTGCTCACACTGATAATTTTAGGGAAAGAAGTATCCTCACCAGAAAGGCTAACCATGTGATTAAAGGGTTGGGACTTTGAACCAAGTGATATCATCCTGATCTCCAGGAAGGAGAGGAGCCTGAAGATTGAGTTTCACCACTTGGCCAATAATACAATCAAACATGCCTTTATGATGAAACACCAGTAAAACTGTGAACCTCAAGTTCAGGTGAGCTTCCTGGGTTGGCAATTCTCCATGTGCATATTGCCACAATTTTTTTTTTATGATAAAGAAACTGGATTTTATTTTACATGCCATCAGAATATTTCAAAATGTTTAAGAGCGTTAAGTGAAAAGATAAGATCTATGTTTTATTGTGTGAATTTTTGAATTTTATTTTATTTTTTATACAGCAGGTTCTTATTAGTCATCAATTTTATACACATCAGTGTATACATGTCAATCCCAATCACCCAATTCATCACACACACACAACCCCCACCGCTTTCCCCCCTTGGTGTCCATACGTTTGTTTTCTACATCTGTGTCTCAATTTCTGCCCTGCAAACCAGTTCATCTGTACCATTTTTCTATGTTCCACATATATGCGTTAATATACGATATTTGTTTTTCTCTTTCTGACTTACTTCACTCTGTATGACACTCTCTAGATCTATACATGTCTCTACAAATGACCCAATTTCCTTCCTTTTTATGGCTGAGTAATATTCAATTGTGTATATGTACCACATCTTTTTTATCCATTCGTCTGTCGATGGGCATGTAGGTTGCTTCCATGACCTGGCTATTATAAATAGTGATGCAATGAACATTGGGATGCATGTGTCTTGTTGCATTACGGTTTGCTCTGGGTATATGCCAATTAGTGGGATTGCTGGGTCATATGGCAATTCTATTTTTAGTTTTTTAAGGAACCTCCATACTGTTCTCCATAGTGGCTGTATCAATTTACATTCCCACCAACAGTGCAAAAGTGTTCCCTTTTTTCCACACCCTCTCCAGCATTTGTTTGTAGATTTCCTGATGATGCCCATTTTAATTGCTGTGAGGTGATACCTCATTGTAGTTTTGATTTGCATTTCTGTAATAATTAGTGATGTTGAGCAACTTTTCATGTGCTTCTTGGCCATCTGCATGTCTTCTTTGGAGAAATGTTTATTTAGGTCTTCTGTCCATTTTTTGATTGGGCTCTTTGTTTTTTTTTTTAATATTGAGCTGCATGTGCTGTTTATATATTTTGCAGATTAATCCTTGGTCCATCGATTCGTTTGCAAATATTTTCTCCCATTCTGAGGGTTGCCTTTTCATCTTGTTTGTAGTTTCCTTTGCTTTGCAAAAGCTTTTCAGTTTCACTAGGTCCTATTCGTTTATTTTTGTTTTAATTTCCATTATTCTAGGAGGTGATCAAAAAAGATCTTGCTGTGATTTATGTTAAAGAGTGTTTTTCCTATGTTTTCCTCTAAGAGTTTTATAGTGTCCAGTCTTACATTTAGGTCTTTAATCCATTTTGAGTTTATTTTTGTGTATGGTGTTACGGAGTATTCTAATTTCATTCCTTTACATGTAGCTGTCCATTTCTCCCAGCACCACATATTGAAGAGGCTGTTTTTTCTCCACTGTATATCCTTGCCTCCTTTGTCATAGATTAGTTGACCAAACGTGCATGGGTTTATCTCTCAGCTTTCTATCCTATTCCATTGATCTATATTTCTGTTTTTGTACCAGTACCATATTGTCTACATTACTATAGCTTTGTAGTATAGTCTGAAGTCTGGTTCCAAGCTCTGTTTTTTTTTACCTCAAGACTACTTTGGCTATTCAGGGTCTTTTCTGTCTCCTTATAAATTTTAAGAGTTTTTGTTCTAGTTCTGTAAAAAATGCCACAGGTAATTTGATAGGGATTGCATTAAATCTGTAGATTGCTTTGGGTAGCATAGTCATTTTCACAATATTGATTCTTCCAATCCAACAACATGGTATATCTTTCCATCTGTGTCACCTTTGATTTCTTTCATCAGTGTCTTATAGTTTTTTGAGTACAGTTCTTTACCTAATTATGTAGGTTTATTCCTAGGTTTTTATCATTTTTGTTGCAGTGGTGAATGGGATTTTTTCCATAATTTCTCTTTCTGATATTTCGTTTTTAGTGTATAGGAATGAAAGAGATTTCTGTGCATTAATTATGTACCCTGCAACTGTACCAAATTCATTGATTAGCTCTAGTAGTTTTCTGGTGGCATCTTTAGGATTCTCTACGTATACTATCATGTCATCTGCAAACAGTGACAGCTTCACTTCTTCTTTTCCAATTTGTATTCCTTTTATATCATTTTCTTCTCTGCAATGGCAAGGACTTCCAAAACTATGTTAAATAATAGTGGTAAGAGTGGACATTCTTGTCTTTTTCCTGAACTTAGAGGAAATGCTTTCAGTTTTTCATCATTGAGAATGATGTTTGCTGTGGGTTTTTCATACATGGCCTTTATTATGTTGAGGTAGGTTCCCTCTATGCCCACTTTCTGGAGAGTTTTTAATCATAAATGGGTGTTGAATTTTGTCCAAAGTTTTTTCTGCATTTATTGAGATGATCATATGGTTTTTATTCTTCAGTTTGTTAATATGGTGTATCATATTGATTGATTTGCATATATTAAAGAATCCTTGCATCCATGTGAAAATTCCCACTTGATCTTGGTGTATGATCCTTTTAATGTGTTGTTGAATTCTGTTTGCTAGTATTTGGTTGAGGATTTTTGCATCTATATTCATCAGTGATATTGGTCTGCAATTTCCCTTTTTTGTCGTAGCTTTGTCTGGTTTTGGTATCAGGGTGCTGGTGGCCTCATAGATTGAGTTTGGCAGTGTTCTTTCCTCTGCAAATTTTGGAAGAGTTTGAAAAGGATGGGTGTTAGCTCTTCTCTAAATATTTGATAGAATTCACCTGTGAAGCCATCTTTTGGACTTTTGTTTGTTGGAAGATTTTTAATCACAGGTTCAATTTCAGTGCTTGTGATCATCTGTTCATATTTTATATTTCTTCCTGGTTCAATCTTGGAAAGTTAAACCATTCTAACAATTTCTCCATTTCTTCCAGGTTGTCCATTTTATTGGCATAGAGTTACTATAGTAGTCTCTTATGATGCTTTGTATTTCTTCAGTGTCTGTTGTAACTTCTCCTTTTTCCATTTCTAATTCGATTGATTTGTGTCTTTTCCCTTTTTTTCTTGATGAGTCTGGCTGGTAAGTTTAATCCATTCATGTTTAAGGTAATTATCCATATGTATGCTCCTATTACCATTTTCTTAATTGTTATGGCTTTGTTTTTGTAGGTCCTTTTCCATTTTATCAATTTTGTTTATCTTCTCAAAAAAACAGCTTTTAGTTTTATTGATCTTTGCTATTGTTTTCTTTGTTTCTATTTCATTTATTTCTGCCATGATCTTTATGATTTCTTTTCTTCTACTAACTTTGGGTTTTGTTTGTTCTTCTTTTTCTAGTTCCCTTAGGTGTAAGGTTAGATAGTTTATTTGAGATTTTTGTTGTCTCTTGAGGTAGGATTGTATTCCTATATACTTCCCTCTTAGAACTGATTTTGCTGCATCCCATAAGTTTTGGGCTGTCATGTTTTGTTGTAATTGTCTCTAGGTAGTTTTTGATTTCCTCTTTGATTTCTTCAGTGATCTCTTGGTTATATATTAACGTATTGTTTAGCCTCCATGTCTTTGTGTTTTTTCAGTTGTTTTCCCTGTAACTGATTTCTTATCTCATAGCGTTGTGGTCAGAAATGATGCTTGATATGATTTCAATATTCCTAAATTTACCAAGGCTTGATTTGTGACCCAAGATGTGATGTATCCTGGAGAATGTTCTGTATGCACTTGAGAATAAAGGGCAATCTGCTGTTTTTGGATGGAATGTCCTATAAATATCAATTAAATCTATCTGGTCTATTGTGTCATTTAAAACTTGTGTTTCCTTATTAATTTTCTGTCTGGATGATCTGTCCATTGGTGTAAGTGAGGTGTTAAAGTCCCCCACTGTTATTGTGTTACTGTCAAATTCCTATTTTATAGTTGTTAGCAGTTGCCTATGTATTGAGGTGCTCCTATGTTGGGTGTATATATATTTATAATTGTTATATCTTCTTCTTGGTTTGATCCCTTGATCATTATGTAGTGTCCTTCTTTGTCTCTTGTAACATTATTCATTTTAAAGTCTATTTCATCTGATATGAGTATTGCTACTCCAGCTTTCTTTTGATTTCCATTTTCATGGAATACCTTTTTCCATTCCCTCACTTTCAGCCTGTATGTGTCCTTAAGTCTGAAGTGGGTCTCTTGTAGATAGCATATATATTGGTCTTGTTTTTGTATCCATTCACTGAGCCTGTGTCTTTTGGTTGGAGCATTTAATCCATTCATGTTTAAGGTAATTATTGATATGTATGTTCCTATTACCATTTTCTTAATTGTTATGGGTTTGTTTTTGTAGGTCCTTTTCTTCCCTTGTGTTTCCCACTTAGAGAATTTCCTTTACCATTTGCTGTAGAGCTGGTTTGGTGGTGCTGAATTCTCTTAGCTTTTGCTTGTCTGTAAAGCTTTTGATTTCTCCATCGAATATAAATGAGATTCTTGCTGGGTAGAGTAATCTTGGTTGTAGTTTCTTCCCTATCATTACTTTAAATATATTGTTCCACTCTTTTCTGGTTTGTAGAGTTTCTGCTGAGAAATCAGGTGTTAACCTTATGGGAGTTCTCTTGTATGTTATTTGTCATTTTCCCTTGTTGCTTTCAATAATTTTTCTTTGTCTTTAACTTTTGTCAATTTGATTACTATGTGTCTCAGCATGTTTCTCCTGCTTGGAACTCTGCAATTCCCTGACTTGAGTGGCTATTTCCTTTCCCATGTTAGGGAAGTTTTCAACTATAATTTCTTCAAACATTTTCTCGGGTCCTTTCTCTTTCTCTTCTCCTTCTGAGACCACTATAGTGCTAATGTTGTTGTGTTTAATGTTGTCCCAGAGATCTCTTAAGCTGTCTTCATTTCTTTTCATTCTTTTTTCTTTATTCTGTTCCACAGCAGTGAATTCCACCATTCTGTCTTCCAGGTCATTTATCCGTTCTTCTGCCTCAGTTATTCTGCTATTGATTCCTTCTAGTGTATTTTTTATTTAAGTTATTGTATTGTTCATCTCTTTTTGTTTGTTCTTTAATTGTTCTAGGTCTTTGTTAATCATTTCTTGCATCTTCTCAATCTTTGCCTCCATTCTTTTTCCGAGGTCCTGGATCATCTTCACCATCATTTTTCTGAATTCTTTTTCTGGAATGTTGCCTATTTCCACTTCATTTAGTTGTTTTTCTGGGGTTTTATCTTATTCCTTCATCTAGTACAAAGTACTCTGCCTTTTTATTTTGTCTAGCTGTCTGTGAATGTGGTTTTCCTTCCACAGGCTGCAGAATTGTAATTCTTCTTGCTTCTGCTGTCTGCCCTCTGGTGGATGTGGCTATCTAAGAGGCTTGTTGCACACTGCCACAATTGATACCATGAAAGTAATATATCTCTGAGGACACTGAAAGTTTCTGTTTGGAACATTGTCAGTCATAGATTTTGTTCTATGTATCTCCTACGTTCATTCTGAACTATATCTTTTTGCTATATTAAAACTGTTCATTATAATTATAGCATTGTTCTCAGTTCAGTGAATCATTCTAGTGAATTATCAAATCTGAGGGCATCAGTGGGGACTCTGAATTTGCAAGGGTTATCAGAAATCTTGGGCCAACTTGACAGTCTGAAGGCTGTGTCTTCACCTTGACTTTGGCTACCTCTGGGTAGTGAAACTCTGCAATATTTGATAGGAAATAAACTTTTAAGTGAAGAGTTGACAGAGGACAAGAGTATGCCATCCAATTTATTTGAGGGAAGAATATTTTAACAAGAGCAAGAGGAGACCTTCAAGATGACAGAGGAGTAAGACGTGGAGATCAGCTTCCTCCCCATAAATAACATCAAAAACACATTCTTGTGGAACAACTCCTATGTAACACCTACTGAATGCTGGTGGACCTCAGACTTCCCAAAAGGCAAGAAAATCCCCACATAAATAGGTAGATCAAAAGAAAAAAAAAAAAAAGAATAGGGATGAGACCTGTACCTCTGAGAGGGAGCTGTGAATGAAGAAAAGTTTCCACACACTAGAGGGCCCCTTTACTGGTGGGGATTGGGGGGGCATGAGGGGAATCTTTGGAGCCATGAAGGAGAGCACAGCAACAGGGGTGCAGATGGCAAAGCGGAGAGATTCCTGCACAAAGGATCTATGTCACCAAGCACTCACCAACCTGAGAGGCTTGTCTGCTCACCCACTGGGGTGGGTGGGGGCTGGAAGCTGAGGTTATGGCTTTAGAGGTAAGACCCCAGGGAGAGGACTGGGGCTGGTGATATGAAGACTGTCTGAAGGGGGTTAGTGTACCACAGCTAGCTGGGAGGGAGCCCAGGAAAAAGTCTGGACCTGCCAAAGAGACAAGAGACCATTATTCCAGGGTGCACGAGGAGAAGGGATTCCTTCCCTGTGTGCCCACAGAAGCAGAGCACAACCTAAGTGAGCTCTAGATACAGGCGCGAGCCGTGGCTATCAGCTCGGACCACAGAGTTGGGCATGAACTGCTAATGCTGCTGCCGCTATAACAGCAGAATCCTATGTGAAAGTGCAGGTAACTACCCCAACACCCCCCACACACTGGGAGCCTGTGCAACACACACTGCCAGGGTCCCATTATTTAGGGACAATTTCCCCAGGAGAACACATGGTGTGCCTCAGGCTGTTGCAATGACACGCCAGCTTCTGTCGCTGCAGGATCACCCCACATTCTAATTATGACTACCATACCCCTACTTCTCCCCAGCCTGAATGAGCAAGAGAGCCCTAATCAGCTGCTGACCCACTCCTGTCTGGGTGGAGAACAGACTCCTGAGGGAGGCCAGCACACAGAGGTAGGGCCAAAACCAAAGCTGAACCCCTTTGAGAGCTGTGCAAGCAAAGAAGAGAAAGGGAAATTTGTCCTTGCAGCCTCAGGAGCAGCAGAAAAAATCCGCACAATCAACTTGATAAACTCTGCATCTGAAGAATACCTCAATTGACAATGAATGTTAACAAAATTGAGGCAGTGGAATTTGGGAGCAACTGTAGACTTGGGGTTTGCTTTCTGAGTCTAATTTCTTTCTGGTTTTATGTTTATCTTAGTTTAGTTTTTAGTGCTTATTATCATTGGTAGATTTGTTTATTGGTTTGGTTGCTCTCTTCCTTTTTTTTTTTTCTTTTTCCCATTTTGTTTTAGTGTGTATACATATGCTGCTTTGTGTGATTTTGTCTGTTTAGGTTTGTTTTTACCATTTGTCCTAGTGTTTGGTCTGTTTGCTTTTTTCTTTCTTTCTTTCTTCCTTTACTTCTGAACCACATGGGTGGCAGGGTCTTGGTGCTCTGAAAAGGTGTAGGGCCTGAGCCTCTGAGGTGGGAGGGCCGAGTCCAGGACATTGGACCACCAGAAACCTCCCTGCCCCACGTAATATCAGTTGGCGAGAGCTCTGCTAGAGATCTTTGTTTCAACACTAAGACCCAGCTCCAGCCAATGGCCAGCAAGCTGCAGTGCTGAATGTCCCATGCCAAACAATTAGCAAGACAGGAGCACAAACCCACTCATTAGCAGACAGGCTGCCTAAAGTCATACTATGTTCACAGACACTCCAAAACACACCACCAGACACAACCGTGCCCACTAGTAGGACAAGATACAGCCCCACCCACCAGAACAAAGGCACCAACCCTTCCACCAGGAAGTCTACACAAGCCACTGAACCAACCTCACCCACTGGGAGCAGACACCAAAAATAAAAGAAACTATGAACCTGCAAACTGTGAAAAGGAGATCGCAAACACGGTAAGTTAAACAAAATGAGAAGACAGAGAAATATGCAGCAGATGAAGGAGGAAGGTAAAAACTGACCAGCCCCAAAAAAGGAAGAGGAAATAGCAGTCTACCTGAAAAATAATTCATAATAATGATAGTAAAGATATACAAAATCTCAGAAATAGAATGGAGAAAATACAAGAAACTTTTAACAGGGAGCTAGAAGAACTAAAGAGCAAACAAACAATGATGGACTACACAATAAATGAAATTAAAAATACTCTAGAAGGAATCAAGAGCAGAAAAACTGATGCACAAGTATGGGTAAGCGACCTGGAAGATAAAATAGTGGAAATAACTGCCACAGAGCAGAATAAAGAAAAATGAATGAAAAGAATTAAGGACAGTCTCAGAGACCTCTGGGACAACATTAAATGCACCAATATTCGAATTATCGGGATCCCAGAAGAAGAAGAGAAAAAGAAAGGGTCTGAGAAAATATTTGAAGAGATTATAGTTGAAAACTTCCCTAAAGTGGGAAAGGAAATAGTCAATCAAGTCTAGGAAGTGTAGGGAGTCCCATACAGGAGAAATCCAAGGAGACAGACACATATTAATCAAACTATCAAAAATTAAATTCAAAGAAAAAATATTAAAAGCAGCAAGGGAAAATCAACAAATAACATTAATGGGAAATCCCATAAGGTTAAAAGCTGAACTCTGCAGAAAGCAGTGGCAAGACATATTTAAAGTGATGAAAGGGAAGAAACTACAACCAAGATTACTCTACCCAGCAAGGATCTTGTTCAGATTCAACAGAGAAATTAAGAGCTTTACAGATGAGTAAAAGTTAAGAGATTTCAGCACCACCAAACCAGCTTTACAAAAAATGCTAAAGGAACTTCTCTAGGCAGGAAACACAAGAGAAGGAAAAGATGTACAATAACAAACCCAAAACAATTACGAAAATGGTAATAGGAAAATACATATCGATAATTACCTTAAATATAAATGGATTAAATGCTTCAACCAAAAGACATAGACTGGCTGAATGGATACAAAGACAAGACCCATATGTATGGTGTCTTCAAGAGACCCACTTCAGACCTAGGAACACATACAGACTGAAAATGAGGGGATAAGAAAAGGTATTCCATACAAATGGAAATCAAAAGAAAACTGGAGTAGCAATTCTCATATAAGACAAAATGGACTTTAAAATAAAGACTATTACAAGAGATAAAGAAGGACACTACATAATGATCAAATGATCATTCCAAGAAGAAGATATAACAATTGCAAATATTTAGGCATCCAACATAGGAGCACATCAAAACATAAGGAAAATGCTAACAGCTATAACAGGGGAAATTGACAGTAACACAATAATAGTAGGGAACGTTAACACTCCACTTTCACCAACAGACAGATCATCCAAAATGAAAATAAATAAGGAAACACAAGCTTTAAATGACACATTAGAACAGATAGACTTAATTGATAGTTATAGGACATTCCATCCAAAAACAACAGCATACACTTTCTTCTCAAGTACTCATGGAACATTTTCAAGCATAGACCATATCTTGGATCACAAATTAAGCCTTGATACATTTAAGAAAATTGACATCATATCAAGTATCCTTTCCAATCACAATGCTATGAGACAAGATATCAATTACAGGAAAAAAACTGAAAAATACAAACACATGGAGGCTAAACAGTATGCTACTAAATAACCAAGAGATCACTGAAAAAATCAAAAAGGAAATCAAAAAATACCTAGAAACAAATGACAATGAAAACATGATGACCCAAAACCTATGAAATGCAGCAAAAGCAGCCTTAAGAGAAACGTTTATAGCAATACAATCTTACCTCAAGAAACAAGAAAAGTCTCAAATAAACAACCTAATGTTACATCTAAAGCAATTAGAGAAAGAAAAACAAAAAAAATCCCCAAAGTTAGCAGAAGGAAAGAAATCATAAAGATCAGATCAGGAAAAAATGAAAAAGAAATGAAGGAAACAATAACAATGACCAATACAACTAAAAGATGTTTCTTAGAGAAGATAAACAAAATCAATAAAACATTAGGCAGACTCATCAAGAAAAAAAAGGAGAAGACTCATATCAGTAGAATTAGAAATGAAAAAGGAGAAGTAACAACTGACACTGCAGAAATACAAAAGATCATGAGAGACTACTACAAGAAACAATATGCCAATAAAATGGACAATCTGGATGAAATGGACAAATTCTTAGAAAAGTACAACCTTCCAAGACAGAACCAGGAAGAAACAGAAAATATGAACAGACAAATCACAAACACTGAAGTTGAAACTGTGATAAAAATTTTCCAACAAAGAAAAGTCCAGGACCAGATGGCTCCACAGGTGAATTCTATCAAACATTTAGAGAAGCGCTAACACCTATCCTTCTCAAACTCTCCCAAATATAGCAGAGGGAAGAAAACTCCTATACTCATTCTATGAGGCCACCATCACCCTGATACCAAAACCAGACAAAGATGTCACAAAAAACGAAAACTACAGGCCAATATCACTGATGAACATAGATGCAAAAATCCTCATCAAAATACTAGCAAACAGAACCAATAGCACATTTAAAGGATTATACACCATGATCAAGTGAGGTTTATCCTAGGAAGGCAAGGATTCTTCAATATATGCAAATCAATCAATGTGATACACCATATTAACAAATTGAAGAATAAAAACCATATGATAATCTCAATAGATGCAGAAAAAGCTTTTGACAAAATTCAACACCCATTTATGACAAAAACTCTCCAGAGAGTGGGCACAGAGGGAACCTACCTCAACATAATAAAAGCCATATATGACAAACCCACAGTCAACATCATTCTCAATGTTGAAAGACTGAAAGCATTTCCACTAAGATCAGGAACAAGACAAGGTTGCCCACTCTTACCACTATTATTCTACATAGTTTTGGAAGTTTTAGCCAAGGCAATCAGAGAAGAAAAAGATATAAAAGGAATCCACATTGGAAAAGAAGTAAAACTGTCACTGTCTGCAGATGACATGATATTATACATAGAGAGTCCTAAAGATGACACCAGAAAAATACTAGAGATAATCATTGAATTTGGTAAAGTAGTAGGATACAAAATTAATGCACAAAAATCTTTTGCATTCCTATACACTAACAACAAAAAATCTGAAAGAGAAATTAAGGAAACACTCCCACTTACCACTGCAACAAAAAGAATAAATTACCTAGGAATCAACCTTCTTAAGGAGACAAAAGTCCTGTATTCAGAAAACGATAAGACATTGATGAAAGAAATTAAAGAAGATACAAACAGATGGAGAGATATACTATTTTCTTTAATTGGAAGAATGAACATTGTGAAAATGAATATACTATCCAAAGCAATCTAAAGATTCAGTGCAATTCCTATCAAACTACCAATGGCATTTTTCACAGAACTAGAACAAAAAATTTCACAATTTGTATGGAAACACAAAACACCCTGTATAGCCAAAGCAGTCTTGAGGAAGAAAAATGGAGCTGGAGGAATTAGGCTCCCGGACTTCAGTCTATACTGCAAAGCTACAGTAATCAAGACACTATGGTACTGGCACAAAAACAGAACTATATATCAATGGAACAGGATAGAAAGCCCAGAGATAAGCCCACCCACCTCTGGTCACCTTATCTTTGATAAAGGACCAAGAATATACAAAGGCGAAAAGAGAGCCTCTTCAATAAGTGGTGCTGGGAAAACTGGACAGCCACATGTAAAAGAATGAAATTAGAACACTTCCTAACACCATTCACAAAAATAAACTCAAAATGGATTAAAGACCTAAATGTAAGGCTAGACACTAGAAGACTCTTAGAGGAAATATTAGCCAGAACACTCTTTGCCATAAATCACAGCAAGATCATTTTTGACCCACCTCCTAGAGTAATGTTAATAAAAATAAACATAAATGGGACCTAATGAATCTTAAAAGCTTTTTAAAAGCTACTGTACAGTAAAGGAAACCATAAACAAGATGAAAAGACAATCCTCAGAATGGGAGAAAATATTTGCAAATGAAGCAACAGACAAAGGATTAATATCCAAAATATACAAGCAGCTCATGCAGCTCAATATAAAGAAAACAAACAACCCAATCCATAAATGCACAGAAGACCTAAATAGACACTTCTCCAAAGAAGATATACAGATTGCCAAAAAACACATGAAAGGATGCTCAACATCACTAATCATTAGAGAAATGCAAATCAAAACGACAATGAGCTATCACATCACACTGGTTAGAATGGCCATCATCAAAAACTCTAGAAACAATAAATGCTGGAGAGGGTGTGGAGAAAAGGGAACACTTTTACGCTATTGGTGGGAATGTAAATTGATACAGCCACTATGGAGAAAAGTATGGAGGTTCCTTATAATACTAAAAATAAAACTATCATATGACCCAGCAATCTCACTAATGGGCATATACCCTGACAAAACCATAATTCAAAAAGAGACATGTGGGACTTCCCTGGTGGCCAGTGGTTAAGAATCCGCCAGCCAATGCAGGGCACACAGGTTCCAGCCCTGGTCCAGGAAGATTCCACATGCCATGGAGCAACTAAGCCCGTGTGCCACAACTACTGAGACCGTGTGCCACAACTACTGAACCCGCATGCCACAACTGCTGCAGCCGGCATGCCTAGAGCCTGTGCTCTGCAACAAAGAGAAGCCACCACAATGAGAAGCCCACACACCACAACAAATAGTAGCCCTGCTTGCCGCAACTAGAGAAAGCATGAGCACAGCAATGAAGAACCAACACAGCCAAAATAAATAAATAAATAAATAAATTTATTTAAAAAAAGAGAGAGAGACATGTACCACAATATTCATTGCATCACTATTTACAATATCCATGACATTGGAAGCAACCTAAGTGTCCATCGACAGATGAATGGATAAAGAAGATGTGGCACATATATACAATGGAATATTATTTGGCCATAAAAAGAAATGAAACTGAGTTATTTGTAGGCAGGTGGCTGGACCTTGAGTCTGTCATACAGAGTGAGGTAAGTCAGAAAGACAAAAACAAATACTGTATGCTAATACATACATATGGAATCTAAAAAAAAGTGATTCTGTTGAATCTAGGGTCAGGACAGAAATAAAGACACAGACATGGAGAATGGACTTGAGGACACATGGATGGGGAAGGATAAGATGAGATGAAATGAGACAGTAACATTGACATATATGCACTATCAAATGTAAAATAGATAGTTGGAAGCAGCTACATAGCACAGGGAAATCAGCTCTTTGCTTTGTAACCACCTAGAGGTGTGGGATAGGGAGGGTGGGAGGATATGCAAGAGGGAGGGGATATGGGGTATATGTATACATATAGCTTGTTCACTTTATTATACAGCAGAAACTAATACAACATTGTAAAGCAATTATACTCCAATAAAGATGTTAAAAGAACAAAAAGAAAAAGGAGGAAACAAAGGCTGGTGAGACAGGTGTGTGCCTGGAGTTTTCCAAGAATAACAAGTAGGAGAGTGTGGCTCGGGTGAAGCCAGCCAGGGAGGGAGGATTGAGAGTTGACATTATTTAGTGACCTGTGTCCTTTATGATTTTTTACATCTACTCTGATTGAGAAAATAAGCAATTGGAGGGTTTGCACAAAGAAAGGATAAGATCTCAATTGTATTTTTAAAAATATTATCTCTGAGAATTGACTGCAGAGAATCCAAGAGCAGAAGCAGGACGATTAGTAAGGAGACCACAGGAATAATTTAGGTGAGAGATGATGATTGCTTGATGCAGGGAAGTAGTAGCAGAAAATGAGAGAAGTGCTCAGAGCTTGCAATATTTAGAAGGTAGAGCTCTTGCAATTGGCCAATGGATTAGATGTGGAGAGAAGGAGAGCAGTCAAAGATGACTCCAAGGATTCTGGCCTGAGGAATTGGGAGGATTAACGGAGTTGCCATTATTCAGATACGAAATGCTGCAAGAAGAGCATATTTGGAGGAAAATATCACGAGTCAGCTCTTCCAATGTCTTTAGGGAAAACGTCAGCTTTTTTCTTCCTATTCAGGGAAATCCTCATTTCTTCCCTACTGTGTATTTCTTCCCTGTGTGTCTCCTTTCCTATCACATAGAACACTTCACTTCTGACACTTCTGGTCATCAACTGTGTGAAGGCTTTTCTCACAACAATAAGCAAGTCTTTGACATCAGCTTGGTGTCCTACAATTTAACTGAATTCTGACACTATCTACCTCGACAGAGCATCAGATCTCACAGGAAAGGACTCAGTCCCACAAGACTGCCCCACCCTCCTGACACACTTTAGATGCCAGTAGAAAGTTCAGGTTATCACCTGTGCTTCTGACCAACCAACTATAGACTGGAGGTTCCAAGGACCCCTTTCTCAGGTTTGATTAATTTGCAAGAACAGTTCACAGAACTCAGAGAAACACTTATTTATAATTACCAGTTTATTAAAGGATATGATAAAGGATACAGATGAACAGCCTGATGAAGACATACATGGAGTGAGCTCTGGGAGGGTCCAGAACACAGGAGCTTCTGTCCGCATGGAGTTGGGGTGTGTCACCCTTCCAGTGTGGATGTGTTCTCCAGCTGAGAAGCTCTCCAACCCCACACTTCTGGGATTTTATGAAGGCTTCCTCAGGTATTTATGATCAATTATTAACTTTCTTTCTAGCCCCTCTCCCCTCTCTGGAGGATGAGGGGTAGAGCTGAAAATTCTAAGCTTCTACTCATGGCTTGTTCTTTCTGGTGACCAGTCCGCATCCAGAAGCCCATCCAGAGTCACCTCATCAGAAAAAAAGATGCTCCTGGTGCTCTTACCACTTAAGAATTTACAAGCGTTTTAGGAGCCTTGTGTTAGGGATAGGGCTAAAGACAAAAGAATAGAACCAGAGATTCTCCTAATGTTCTTACCACCTAGGAATTTATAAGGTGCTAGGATGTCTGTGCCAGGAAATAGGCACAGCAACCAACATATATATATATATATTTCTCATCATTTCACAAGTTAAATTTGAGATCCAAAGGGAAATGGTAAGTAAGCAGTTGGAATTTAGTGGTTAGTCTTTATTTTACTGAGGGTAACTCTGCATTTCAAATGGATTCACAAACTCTTTAATGTAGTGTTCCCCCAGGAGCACTAAAAATGTGACTAAATTTACAAATTTCAATACATAAATGATATTTTAAAGTATATATATTACAATAAATTAATTCATAGGAGATACAGCACCTGCCCTTTCCCAGATCCTTGTCCCATGTTTGTTCTACCATCTCCTCAGATAGGCCTTCCTTCAACTATAGAAAATTTTCACACTTAAAAATTACCACTACATAGAAAATTATATTTCACAGATGGTAATTACTCTAATTTCAGAAAAATTAATGCTCTGAGCTAAATAATGTGAAACTCTGCATCAAATAAATTTTTACTATGACTATAAGACACCATGGGGCAGTTTTAACATGTGCCTTACATGTAAACTATTTTTTACCATGATAGTTCAACATTTAAATAAAAATAATTGATAACATAGCATATAGCCTGTTCCTAAAGCATCCACATTTTAGAAACGAGATGTGCAGATTTAGTACCCTTAGAAAAAGTCAGAAACCAACTGAGCAAAATTGAGAAAAAGAAAACACAAAGGAGACATTTAGTTAATATCACAATTACTAGTGGGAGCATCAAATGAAACATTTCACACGTTGCTTCTATTACTTTGACATATTTACATGAAGAACAGACAAAGCAATTTTCATAGAGTGAACAAATTTACTCTTCACATTTAAGCATATAAAGATGAACATGAATTCCTAACAGAATCTGTTTTAGAAAAATATGGAGACACAGGTGAAACAGCAAAGGACAATAAACAGCAAAGGATAAATACAATCTTGTTTCTCCCAAGATCATACTCTCTGCTTTGTCTTGCATACAGGAAACTTCTTAGGATAAATATGGGCATTAAATATATTTTGAAGTAGTTTTGGATTCCTTCTAGAAGACTGTAATATATTTTTTTATATTTTTTAATTAAAAAAATTTATTGGAGTATAGTTGATTTACAATGTTGTGTTAGTTAATATATTTATAAAATTGATCAAGTTCCATTACTAATTATGTTTGTGTTCTAAAATCTGAACAGTCTTTGAAACTAACTCAAAGATAGCTTTTTTAAATTAAATAAGTAAATTATAAAATTTATTCTTAATTATATAGTCAAATAAAATGAGCTTAATACCCACTGAATTCTATTAAAATAACTGAGTATTAATTCATAAATTCATACCAGTAATTCAATGATACTGGTTCCATTTTCATCTATAAGGCTATATCCTAGGCTGATTAGTTTTACAAAACTTCTTATACTGAATCTCATGGTTTTCTACAAGCTTCCAAGATGAATCTTCAACAATGAATGGAATGATTAAATAATTTTTCTTCACAAATATATACACACAAACGCATACATTCCTGTTTATCTGGCTCCTGACTCCTGTATATTATCTATATACATATGTGTGTGTGTGTGTGTGTGTGTGTGTGTGTGTGTATTACACAACTTAAATATTAGGGATACCAAAAACAATTAAGCAAATATCATTTACATAAAAATTTAATCTATATCATAATATCATACTATTGCAATACACTGTAACAGTGCCAAATTATATAAATAACAATGATGTTTTGAGATTTGGAACACATCACCTTATTTATTTTTGCATGTTCAGTACCTGTCATAAGCCTGAGCAGAAAGTATATGCTCAGTAAATGCTTGTTGAAATGAGAACTAAGTGAATAGCCTTCAGAACTTTGGATATATTTTGAATTAATTCAGTATCAGTTATAAAACATTTTTCACAGTAGTATAAGAAAAGAGTAATTCCCTTTATTCTCATGTGTTAAGGTGAATTAAAATGTCTGGTAGGAGGGGGGAGCTTCGAAGCCGCGGAGGAGTGCACAGCAACAGGGGTGCGGAGGGCAAAGCGGGGAGATTCCCGCACAGAGGATCGGTGCCGACAGGCACTCATCAGCCCGAGAGGCCTGACTGCTCACCCGCCGGGGCGGGCGGGGCTGCGAGCTGAGGCTCGCGTTTCGGTCGGAGCGCAGGGAGAGGACTGGGGCGGCTAAGTCTGCACCTGCCGAAGAGGCAAGAGACTTTTTCTTCCCTCTTTGTTTCCTGGTGCGCGAGGAGAGGGGTTTAAGAACGCTGCTTAAAGGAACTCCAGAGACGGGCGCGAGCCGCGGCTAAAAGCGCGGACCCCAGAGACGGGCGCGAGCCAAGCACGGACACCAGGGACGGGCGGGAGACGCTAAGGCTGCTGCTGCCGCCACCAAGGGGCCTGTGTGCGAGCACAGGTCACTATCCACACCCCTCTTCCGCGGAGCCTGTGCAGCCCGCCACTGCCAGGTTCCCAGGATCCAGGGAATATATGAATAGACAACAATTCATCCCAAATTGAGGAGGTGGGCTTCGAGAGCAAGATCTATGATTTTTTCCCCTTTTCCTCTTTTTGTGAATGTGTATGTGTATGCTTCTGTGTGAGATCTTGTCTGTATAGTTTTGCTTCCACCATTTGTCCTAGGGTTCTATCCGTCCATGGCTTTTTAAAAAAATTTTTTTTCTTAATAATTAATTTTAATAACTTTATTATACTTTTCTTTCTTTCTTTCTTTCTTTCTTTCTTTCTTTCTTTCTTTCTTTCTTTCTTTCTTTCTTTCTTTCTCTCCTTCCTTCCTTCCTTCCCTCCTTTAGACAACGAATCATCCCAAATTGAGGAGGTGGTCTCTGAGAGCAAGATTTATGATTTTTTTCCCCTTTACCTGTTTTTGTGAGTGTGTATGTGTATGCTTCTGTGTAAGATTTTGTCTGTATAGCTTTGCTTCCAACACTTGTCCTAAGGTTATATCCGTCCCTTTTTTTTCTTCTAAATAATTATTTTTTAATTCAATAACTTTATTATATTTTATTTATTTTACTGTATCTTCTTTCTTTCTGTCTTTTTTCTTCCTTCCGTCCTTCTTTCCTTCCTCCCTCCCTCCCTCCATCCTTTCTTTCCTTCTTTCCTTCTTTGCTTCTTTCTTCCTTCCTTCCTTCCTTCCTTCCCTCCTTTCTTTCTTTCTTTCTTTCTTCATACTTCTACTAATTCTCTCTACTTTTTCTCCCTTTTATTCTGAGCCGTGTGGATGAAAGGCTCTTGGTGGCCAGCCAGGAGTCAGGGCTCTGCCTCTGAGGTGGGAGAGCCAACTTCAGGACACTGGTCAACAAGAGACCTCCCAGCTCCACATAATATCAAACGATGAAAATCTCCCAGAGACCTCCATCTTAACACCAGCACCCAGCTTCACTCAACGACCAGCAACCTACAGTGCTGGACAACCTCTGCCAAACAACTAGCAAAACAGGAACACAACCCCACCCATTAGCAGAGAGGCTGCCAAAAATCATAATAAGGCCACAGACACCACAAAACACACCATCAGACGTGGACCTGCCCACCAGAAAGACAAGATCCAGCCTCATCCACCACAACACAGGCACTAGTCCCCTCCATCAGGAAGCCTACACAACCCACTGAACCAACCTTAGCCACTGGAGACAGACATCAAAAACAGCAGGAACTACGAACCTGCAGCTTGCAAAAAGGAGACCCCAAACACAGTAAGATAAGCAAAATGAGAAGACAGAAAAACAAACAGCAGATAAAGGAGCAAGATAAAAATGCACCAGACCTAACAAATGAAGAGGAAATAGGCAGTCTACCTGAAAAAGAATTCAGAATAATGATAGTAAGGATGATCCAATATCTTGGAAATAGAATGGACAAAATGCAAGAAACAGTTAACAAGGACCTAGAAGAAATAAAGATGAAAAAAGCAATGATGAACAACACAATAAATGAAATTAAAAGTACTCTAGATGGGATCAATAGCAGAATAACTGAGGCAGAAGAACGGATAAGTGACCTGGAAGATAAAATAGTGGAAATAACTACTGCAGAGCAGAATAAACAAAAAAGAATGAAAAGAACTGAGGACAGTCTCAGAGACCTCTGGGACAACATTAAACACACCAACATTCGAATTATAGGGGCTCCAGAAGAAGAAGAGAAAAAGAAAGGGACTGAGAAAATATTTGAAATGATTATAGTTGAAAACTTCCCTAATATGGGAAAGGAAATAGCTAATCAAGTCCAGGAAGCACAGAGAGTCCCATACAGGATAAATCCAAGGAGAAATACGCCAAGACACATATTAATCAAACTGTCAAAAATTATATACAAAGAAAGCATATTAAAAGCAGCAAGGGAAAAACAACAAATAACATACAAGGGAATCCCCATAAGGTTAACAGCTGATCTCTCAGCAGAAACCCTACAAGCCAGAAGGGAGTGGCAGGACATACTGAAAGTGATGAAGGAGAAAAACCTGCAACCAAGACTACTCTACCAAGCAAGGATCTCATTCAGATTTGATGGAGAAATTAAAACCTTTACAGACAAGCAAAAGCTGAGAGAGTTCAGCACCACCAAACCAGCTTTACAACAAATGCTAAAGGAACTTCTGTAGACAAGAAACACAAGAGAAGGAAAAGACCTATAATAACGAACCCAAAACAATTTAGAAAATGGGAATAGGAACATACATATCGATAATTACCTTAAATGTAAATGGACTAAATGCTCCCACCAAAAGACACAGATTGGCTGAATGGATACAAAAACAAGACCCTTATATATGCTGTCCACAAGAGACTCACTTCAGACCTAGAGACACATACAGACTGAAAGTAAGGGGATGGAAAAAGATATTCCATGCAAGTGGAAACCAAAAGAAAGCTGGAGTAGCAATTCTCATATCAGACAAAATAGACTTTAAAATAAGGACTATTAGAAGAGACAAAGAAGGACACTACATAATGATCAAGGGATCGATCCAAGAAGAAGATATAACAATTGTAAATGTTTATGCACCCAACATAGGAGCACCTCAACACATAAGGCAAATACTAACAGCCATAAAAGGGGAAATCGACAGTAACACATTCATAATAGGGGACTTTAACACCCCACTTTCACCCATGGACAGATCACCCAAAATGAAAATAAATAAGGAAACACAAGCTTTAAATAATACATTAAACAAGATGGACTTAATTGATATTTATAGGACACTCCATCCAAAAACAACAAAATACACATTTTTCTCAAGTGCTCATGGAATATTCTCCAGGATAGATCATATCTTGGGTCACAAATCCAGCCTTGGTAAATTTAAGAAAATTGAAATTGTATCAAGTATCTTTTCCGACAACAACGCCATGAGACTAGATATCAATTACAGGAAAAGATCTGTAAAAAATACAAACACATGGAGGCTAAACAATACACTACTTAACAATGAAGTGATCACTGAAGAAATCAAAGAGGAAATAAAAAAATACCTAGACACAAATGACAATGGAGACACAACGACCCAAAACCTATGGGATGCAGCAAAAGCAGTTCTAAGGGGGAAGTTTATAGCAATACAAGCCCACCTTAAGAAGCAGGAAACATCTCGAATAAACAACCTAACCTTGCACCTCAAGCAATTAGAGAAAGAAGAACAAAAAAAAACCCCAAAGCTAGCAGAAGGAAAGAAATCATAAAAATCAGATCAGAAATAAATAAAAAAGAAATGAAGGAAATGATAGCAAAGATCAATAAAACTAAAAGCTGGTTCTTTGAGAAGGTAAACAAAATGAACCACTAGCCAGACTCATCAAGAAAAAACGGGAGAAGACTCAAATCAATAGAATTAGAAATGAAAAAGGAGAAGTAACAACTGACACTGCAGAAATAAAAAAGATCATGAGAGATTACTACAAGCAACTCTATGCCAATAAAAAGGATAATCTGGAAGAAATGGACAAATTCTTAGAAATGTACAACCTGCCAAGACTGAATCAGGAAGAAATAGAAAATATGAACAGACCAATCACAAGCACTGAAATTGAAACTGTGATTAAAAATCTTCCAACAAAGAAAAGCCCAGGACCAGATGGCTTCACAGGCGAATTCTATCAAACATTTAGAGAAGAGCTAACACCTATCCTTCTCAAACTCTTCCAAAATATAGCAGAGGGAGGAACACTCCCAAATTCATTCTACGAGGCCACCATCACCTTGATACCAAAACCAGGCAAGGATATCACAAAGAAAGAAAACTACAGGCCAATATCACCGATTAACATAGATGAAAAATCCTCAACAAAATACTAGCAAACAGAATCCAACAGCACATTAAAAGGATCATACACCATGATCAAGTGACGTTTATTCCAGGAATGCAAGGATTCTTCAATATACGCAAATCTATAAATGTGTTAAACCATATTAACAAATTGAAGGAGAAAAACCATATGATCATCTCAATAGATGCAGAGAAAGCTTTTGACAAAATTCAACACCCATTTATGATAAAAACCCTGCAGAAAGTAGGCATAGAGGGAACTTCCCTCAACATAATAAAGGCTATATATGACAAGCCCACAGCCAATATCATCCTCAATGGTGAAAAACTGAAAGCATTTCCACTAAGATCAGGGAGAAGACAAGGCTGCCCACTCTCACCACTCTTATTCAACATAGTTTTGGAAGTTTTAGCCACAACAATCAGAGAAGAAAAGGAAATAAAAGGAATACAAATCGGAAAAGAAGAAGTAAAGCTGTCACTGTTTGCAGATGACATGATACTATGCATAGAGAATCCTAAAGATGCTACCAGAAAACTGCTAGAGATAATCAATGAATTTGGTAAAGTGGCAGGATACAAAATTAATGCACAGAAATCTCTGGCATTCCTATATACTAATGATGAAAAATCTGAAAGTGAAATCAAGGAAACACTCCCATTTACCATTGCAACAAAAAGAATAAAATATCTAGGAATAAACCTACCTAATGAGACAAAAGACCTGTATGCAGAAAATTATAAGACACTGATGAAAGAAATTAAAGATGATACAAATAGATGGAGAGATATACCATGTTCTTGGATTGGAAGAATCAACATTGTGAAGATGCCTCTACTACCCAAAGTAATCTATAGATTCAATGCAATCCCTATCAAACTACCACTGGCATTTTTCACAGAACTAGAACAAAAAATTTCGCAATTTGTATGGAAACACAAAAGACCCCGAATAGCCAAAGCAATCTTGAGAACGAAGAAAGGAGCTGGAGGAATCAGGTTCCCTGAATTCAGACTATACTACAAAGCTACAGTAATCAAGACAGTATGGTACTGGCACAAAAACAGAAAGATAGATCAATGGAACAGGATAGAAAGCCCAGAGATAAACCCATGCACATATGGACACCTTATCTTTGACAAAGGTGGCAGGAATGTACAGTGGAGAAAGGACAGCCTCTTCAATAAGTGGTGCTGGAAAACTGGACAGATACTTGTAAAAGTATGAGATTAGTTCACTCCCTAATACCATACACAAAAATAAGCTCAAAATGGATTAAAGACCTAAATGTAAGGCCAGAAAATATCAAACTCTTAGAGGAAAACATAGTCAGAACACTCTATGACATAAATCACCGCAAGATCCTTTCTGACCCACCTCCTAGAGTAATGGAAATCAAAACAAAAATAAACAAATGGGACCTAATGAAACTTCAAAGCTTTTGCACAGCAAAGGAAACCATAAATAAGACCAAAAGACAACCCTCAGAATGGGAGAAAATATTTGCAAATGAAGCAACTGACAAAGGATTAATCTCCAAAATTTACAAGCAGCTCATGCAGCTCAATAAGAAAACAACAAACAACCCAATCCAAAAATGGGCAGAAGACCTAAATAGACATTTCTCCAAAGAAGATATACAGACTGCCAACAAACACATGAAAGAATGCTCAACATCATTAATCATTAGAGAAATGCAAATCAAAACTACAATGAGATATCATCTCACACCAGTCAGAATGGTCATCATCGAAAAATCTAGAAACAATAAATGCTGGAGAGGGTGTGGAGAAAAGGGAACACTCTTGAACTGCTGGTGGGAATGTGAATTGGTTCAGCCACTATGGAGAACAGTATGGAGGTTCCTTTAAAAACTACAATTAGAACTACCATATGACCCAGCAATCACACTACTGGGCATATACCCTGAGAAAACCAAAATTCAAAAAGAGTCATGTACCAAAATGTTCATTGCAGCTCTATTTACAATAGCCGAGAGATGGAAACAACCTAAGTGCCCATCATTGGATGAATGGATAAAGAAGATGTGGCACATATATACAATGGAATATTACTCAGCCATAAAAAGAAACGAAATTGAACTATTTGTAATGAGATGGATAGACCTAGAGTCTGTCATACAGAGTGAAGTAAGTCAGAAAGAAAAAGACAAATACCATATGCTAACACATATATATGGAATTTAAGAAAAAAAAATGTCATGAAGAACCTAGGGGTAAGACAGGAATAAAGACACAGACCTACTGGAGAACAGACTTGAGGATATGGGGAGGGGGAAGGGTGAGCTGTGACAGGGCGAGAGAGAGTCATGGACATATACACACTAACAAACGTAAGGTAGATAGCTAGTGGGAAGCAGCCGCATGGCACAGGGATATCGGCTCGGTGCTTTGTGACCGCCTGGAGGGGTGGGATAGGGAGGGTGGGAGGGAGGGAGAGGCAAGAGGGAAGAGATATGGGAACATATGTATATGTATAACTGATTCACTTTGTTATAAAGCAGAAACTAACACACCATTGTAAAGCAATTATACCCCAATAAAGATGTTAAAAAAAAAAAGTCTGGTAAATATTACTCTTCTAAGATTAAAATCTTGAAAACGCACATTGATTCTTCAAGTGCCTAAAGCAATAATATATTTGATTTCAAAGTCCTACATGAGCTGATGGAGGGTCACAATGTGCATTAGTTTCTCTTAAACGTGTTCACAAATTGAATCTCAACTCTTTTCCAAGTCTTGTGTCCTCCATCTAGATGCACTGTATATTTTTAGGAAGGTTTTTATGACTGCACTATTTTCCCCCTGGATGTAATAAGGGCAAAAAAAATTAGTTACTAAAGCAATAATAATGTAGTTGTGCATAGAAAAATTTTTATAGGTGGATTATTTGCAATTTAGCTTATATGTAATGCAAACGTCTAAATCTAGGTCACTTTTTTGTTTTTTTGCGGTACGCGGGCCTCTCACCATTGTGGCCTCTCCCGTTGCAGAGCACAGGCTCCGGACGCGCGGGTTCAGCGGCCATGGCTCACGGGCCCAGCCGCTCCGCAGCATGTGGCATCTTCCCAGACCGGGGCACGAACCCGTGTCCCCTGCATTGGTAGGTGGACTCTAAACCACTGCGCCACCAGGGAAGCCCTAGGTCACTTTTGTTATTTGTTTCCTCCCATCTCCTGACATTTCCATTGCAAACTGTGGAAATGAGAGAAGTAATTATTGAAGAACAATTCCCTAGCTTCGTGAGCTTAAGTTTCCTCCTTACTTCAACAGGTTTTGTTTTGGTTTTTTTACATCTTTATTGGAGTATAATTGCTTTACAATGGTGTGTTAGTTTCTGCTTTATAACAAAGTGAATCAGTTATACATATACATATGTTCCCATATCTCTTCCCTCTTGCCTCTCCCTCCCTCCCACCCTCCCTATCCCACCTCTCCAGGCGGTCACAAAGCACCGAGCTGATCTCCCTGTGCTATGCGGCTGCTTCCCACTAGCTATCTACCTTACATTTGGTAGTGTATATATGTCCATGCCTCTCTCTCGCTTTGTCACAGCCTACCCTTCCCCCTCCCCATAT
Organism: Delphinus delphis; assembly: GCF_949987515.2. Classification (NCBI taxonomy): domain Eukaryota; kingdom Metazoa; phylum Chordata; class Mammalia; order Artiodactyla; family Delphinidae; genus Delphinus; species Delphinus delphis. The sequence continues at coordinate 99,705,657 of NC_082686.1, read as the reverse complement.
CCTCAAGTCCATTCTCTAGTAGGTCTGTATCTTTATTCCTGTCTTACCCCTAGGTTCTTCATGACATGTTTTTTTTTTTTTTTTTCTTAAATTCCATATATATGTGTTAGCATACGGTATTTGTCTTTCTCTTTCTGACTTACTTCACTCTGTATGACAGACTCTAGGTCTATCCACCTCATTACAAATAGCTCAATTTCGTTTCTTTTTATGGCTGAGTAATATTCCATTGTATATATGTGCCCCAATAGCCCAGAGATGGAAACAACCTAAGTGTCCATCATCGGATGAATGGATAAAGAAGATGTGGAACAGGTTTGTTTTTCTAGGCAGTAATCTAGGTACCTAGGTGGGCAGGATTGTACTAGTACAATGTAGAAATTTGCAATAATTCAGAAATTCTCTAGCAATGATTTCTTCCATCTAAATATACTGTATAAGTAGGATCCATGGTCAAGTTGTTTATTAAATTTTTATTATCTCATCATTCCTAACTAGTGGACTGGGATACATTCTCAACTTCACAGAGAAATAGGAATACAGATTTTTATGAGAGAAAGAAGAGAAAAGAGAAGGCAAGGGAAGGAAGAGAATTAAAGAGAAGACTCCCAAAGAAATACATAAATTGTATAATCCTGTTACCAAATTTGATCAAAAGGCAAAACACATCAAGGATCAAACTTTCTGGGGGGAAGGAAAAAAAGGGAAGAAGATTTATTTTCACTCAGCACAAATAAAAAGGAACAAATTACATTTTGGTTATATAAATACCATTAGGAAGATGAGATATATTTAGCTGCACATCATCCTCTAACTTTAAAAATAATTAGCAACTGTAGTAACTGGAGGCATGCAGAATATGGGATGAGGTTTCAGTGCTAGCAATAAGCAAAGGCCAATTATGATATAGTACAGATAGATATGTGCTGTGAAAATGGATGCCTGGGAAATAAGAAAA